>NC_086319.1:333912546-334225046 GCF_036172605.1 Pelobates fuscus
ATTACTTTGTGACAACAATCACTGATTGTATAAAGATCATTGATTATGTTTTTCTAGAAAATCATAACAACTTTAGTACATACCATAGCCAGGTTGTAAGGATATTGATAGAAAGGATGTACTATACTATGAAAGTAAAACCTATCTGAAATGCAGAATAAATAAATACCTATTTGAGTAGTCAATGGGTTTATTTGATAAAGTATGAGTTGTGGAAAACAAAATCCTCAGTCTATGAAAACATCAAAAATGTAAACTCCACTAAACACCAAAGTAATAAATGAGGCTTTAAGAAACATTAACGTTAGGAATAAAAACATGTAAGTTACAGAATTTTCTTAACTACCTAGTTTATTGGGCCCCTCTCAAATAGTAAAATAAAGAGATTTACTCACCTTTAGTCTACTGACATGCTGCCACTCCTCCCTGTGCTGAGATAATTTTTATAGGTGATCTCAGCCAATCCAGTGCTTCCCCTTGGAGAAGAATTGGGAGGCTTGTGTGCATGTGTGTCAATCACCACACTATGACAATCAGCATCTCCTCATAGAAATACATTGGCTAACTATAACTCTATTGGTAGCATTCGGCATCTTTACGGAAATGTGATGATGCCAAATGTCGGTCCTGCAAAAGATTTCATGGCCTCAACAGGCAACGTCTCTAGTGATTGTCTCCGTGACAACCACTACAGGTTTCCCTAGGTAGTAATACGTCCTTTTCTTAGAAATACATTATTTTCTTAGAAAAGGCAGAGTTCACTTTTGTCAGACTGCAAGGACATTCTCTTTGCACCAGAAGTACTACATTAAGCTGTAGAGATTCTGTTGATTAGGACATCATTTAAGGCCAGGGTAACCAAATTCACCATGTTTTCAGGGACACATCATTTTGTCATAATTATGAAAATGCATGAAAAGGTCTGCCCTGCAGAATGTAAAATGCATATTCTGCAGGATTCGTCATTGCCTATTTCATTAATCTTAAACACCTTCTTCTGAATTCTGCAACCCTTTTCATGTGCTGCCCATCAATATGTATATGTGATATGTGCCGCTGAAAACATGGTGGATCTGGACCCCCTGATCGTGTTCAGACCTGTCTATATTTATATAGACCATCCCCACCTCCCACCGTGTGTCCTAAAAATAAAAGATTATTTTCACCTTTTTCCAGTGCCAAGGTTCTCTTTGTATTGCTACTTAACTCTCTTCTTCTCACTATGTCCCCAAGAAGTCATGGCCTCCAATCCAATGCTTCTCAAAGAGGCTAGTGCCGAATGCACATTTAAGCTTTCCCATAGGAAAGCATTGAACCAATTCCCTACCCTTCTTCCACCGCCCAGACTTTCTGTGGCTGTCCAATCACAGACTTTTCAATACAACTCAAAGATAAATGTTTGCAAGGCAGGTGCTCTGAGCAATTGCTGTCTCTTGAGTTTACCTTCACTGAGCTAACCAAACCAGGAAGTAGCAGGACAGGTTGTATGATGGAAATCCAGGGGGGTCTTGTTTGTTTCACAATCAGCTGGTGTGAAAATGTTAATTTAAAAAGTGACAATTTCTATTTGTGAAGGTGGTCACCATCACTGGGAGCAGAAGACATGGGTTTCTGAATGGTTCTTATGTTTTAGTCATCCTGTGCCCATTACAGGTGCAGGGTGTTTATAATGTGATTATTCAGTGTTAAGGGTTTTGTGTGCTCTCCTGTTCTCCTGGTCTCATAACCAACTAGGTGGATTTGGCTATGGAGAACTGTACTGTGCCATCTGTTTGTCGTAGGGATCAGGGAAAAAAAACGCTATATGCACTACCTGAATAGCAAGGGTTGATAATTTGCATATTCAGGTAGATTTGCAGACTATGAATTCTGCAAGCTGGAGAGGTATTTTGTGTCAATTCTTGTCTCCACCACCCATTTATAAATATGTTATTATGTTATTATAAGATCCTGTATTTTTTCTGATATGATTTTGTTACTTTTGTTTTATTGAAGTTGTCACAGTAATTTAAATGTAATGAGCCTATTGCCTAGTCCCGAGTAAAAAAATAAATAAATAAAGCTCAGTGTGTAGTTCCTTTTGGAACTGCGTTTCCTGTTTGGATTTTCAGAGATCCCTGTAAGAGAGTTGTCATAACTGTTGGCTGACTACCTTGTACCTGTAGCCTGGGACAAATAAAAGAGAGCTAGACCCGAGAGACACAAGTGATTTTGTAAAGGCAGTAGCTAGTCACAGTGCAGGCAGAGGTGGGGGTAAAGAGGAGCTAAAGAGAAGAAAGGCAAAGGGGACAATACCTGCCTGAAAGAAGAGAACTGCAGCCTGTTGGGGTGAAAGAGTTCCTGAGAGACCCCAGTCAAGCTTTGGCGACTGGGTCTAAAGCGTTTCAGGGTCCCTGATCCTGACTAGAAAGCGGACTCGGCGGAGGTACTCAGTCGGAGTACCAGAGCTCTGTTACACTATTGAAATCTGCACTTTTTGTAAAATGAAAATATAGGACACATTCCTCAAACATAAAGCATCTCAGGAAGCTAAACTGCTCTAGGGATCTAAAGTGTCCCTGTAAAAGGACACGAGTACTGCAGGACAGGATATCAGAGGGTCTTTAAATTTACTTTGAATTAAAGGGTTACTTCAACCACCATTCCCACTTCTGCTTAAAAGTGGTATGGTGGTAGTAGTCAGTAAACACTGCACATACTGAGCTATTGGCATTTGTTTACTGAGGGCTAGTTGCACCTCCGACACACATGACTGCAGCAGCCCATAACTTCGGACTGCCTAATATCAATTCTGTGCATAAAATAAGTCGGCCATCAGCTTAACCCTAGATGTGCCCTCTATCTCTCCCTCCCTTTTTGTGTGTAGCCTTCCCACCTACCCAATCAGCTCAGTTTTTTTCCTCTTTTCTTTCCCCACTCTCTCTCTCCGCTTGCTCACTCATAACTATTAGATGGTCCAATTGAAGGCTTCTCTATGAAGTCATTGATTGGACTTCGCATGGCTGCTTTGACATCAGAAGGGGGCGTAGAAAGCCTTTCTGGGAGCTTCACCGGGTGCTGGATTCCAGGTAACACATTTTTTTTAGTTATAGGGGGGAAAGGACCTAAAACATAATGCCCAATTGGGCATTCTTCATTTAAAAATAAAATAAAAAAATGATATATTAAAAGGTGTTGGAATAACAATTCACAATAACTAGCTTTCTATTTTCCACAATTCATTGATTGGTGTGTTGGCCCCAGTGATATTTATATTATAATTAGTTATATAGCAATGGAAAATTGTTCATTAAACTAAACTGAATGAAAACTTCAAACGTGTAAATATTTATAGTTTTTCCAAATCAGCCAGGGTTGCCTACATTTTGCATTTTAAGTTCTCAATTTCCAATAAGTCGTTTTTTAGTCACCCCCCGCCCTACCCCCACCAGACTTGTTAACTAACACTTCTGCTCTTTGTCACCCAAAAAGTAAAAGAACTCCAGGACTTGTCAGAGCTATTTGTATCTATTTGATTCCTCCTGGTTCTAGAATGTGATTTATTGCTGAGATTCTGCAGACAGAGAAAGAGAGAGAGAAAAGAGATTGCCTTGTTGCTCCCTCCAGGATAAAGAAGCCTTGTGATTGGCTGCGGGAGGCTGGGTTGGGGAGTGAGCGAAGCTGCTGATTGGCTGCCGGGTCGCCCCTGTGTCCGCACTGTTAGGGAGCTGGAGATGCTGAGCCGCACAGCTTACCCCGAGCCAGAGGCGGCGGAGCTCAGCTGGGAGCGAGGCGGATAGGGGCGGACAGCCCGGGCAGTGACCTGCAGGGACCAGCCAGACCCCCACAATGGACACGGACTCAGGGGACCTCAGCGAGGGGGAACTCTCCCCAGGTAATGGGAACAAGTTCAGCCTGAGCCCGCTATCCCCAAATCACACTTACTGTAAGGGGGAGAGGGGGCTGTGTCTTTATATTATTACACATTATTTTATATCTCACATTCACTTTGATCTTATTTATTTATTCATTTTAAGCCAGTACATATTTTGACAGTGTTTTTTTTAATAGTGGATTACAACTCCCACCAGGCTCCCCTGGATAGCCACCAGTTGATTGTCCCTCCTGTGTGATGTGAAATCCCTGTTGCTGTTCTTTGATTTTTATTATTTGATGTAATTTCATCATTTACCTATTGCTGCAAGTCTTAATTGTCTGCAGTTTGCCTTAATTACAATACTGTTCCCAATCCCCACTCCTCTGCAGCTTTATATTAACCCATGGACGACCACAGAATAAGCAAAATTCCTTTATATCCGAATTGTCTTATTCTGCTATGATCGTTAAGGGGTTACATATCTTAAATCTGCATCAGATGTCAACTGTACATTTATATCCTAATAATAAAAAAAATAAAAAAAATTATTTATATATATATATATATATATATATATATATATAATTATTTTTTTGTACGTAAAATGTATATGTTCTGTAGCATAACAAAATACAAGAGTCTGTGATGTACAAGCAAAATTAATTTTTGACTGTTTCATCACAAGACACATAATATCACCCTTTGAGTGTCCTCCTACAGTTGGGAAGGCTATTTATATCAGGAAATGTTCTCTTCTTCAGTGATGGCTTAACCCTCTGGCACTCCCGATGTTGTAGTCTGTACACCCTTTAACGGCTGGCAGAGCATTATGTGAAGTGTAGTTCAAATGATCAGGAATTCTGGAGGTTAAGCCATCACTTCCCTGCAGATTATTATTGATTTTTATGCAGTCCATATGGCAACCCTGACCAAATAATACATTGCAGGTTGTTCTGCTGTGTGTAAGGTAGGATAGCCCTGAGCTATTGCTTAGGGTTTCTCTCATTATTTGGATTCACTATATGTTTTGGTCAGCACAGCACTCAGATAAGTTATGTATGGCTTAGCATAATGAGAGTATTGGTCCAAAGCAGACAGAAGTTTCCTTTCCTGACATAGCTGTTAACTGGAAGTCAAACTATTTTTCCACGCTCATTCCGAGGGTGTGAATGTTAGAGGAAAGCCAGATCTCAACTTTTTTTTTTTTTTATATTGGTGACTTGATCCAGGCTTCACGAACATTTCCGTAATGATCCCTTTTATAGTATGATGGCGTTCTGTCCTATTTGTTTTCTGTGGTGCCACACTTGGGGCAAGTTTGTGTCATTTTAAACCACGCAATTCTGATGACCTTTCTGGAAATACATTATACAGAGCAGAGCATTGGGTAGTAAATGTAGGTTTATATTATTGAAAGTGAGCTGCAATAATTAGAGGACTTAAGTCCTAGTGGGGTGGGGGTGGGTAGCAAGGCTGCTTGTATCCGTACTATTGTTTTAAAACCTTCCATAAACTCTGGGCTCTTTTAGAGCAGCTATTAAGCATCAAATATGTTACTCAAAAATCTATCATAACAGATATTATCCACAAGGCATGCAAATTATCTAACATTCATTGTATGTGAGTAATGTGATTAAAAAATAACTACTTGTTATCCTTTTCAGACTGTGTGAATGCACAATATCTACATTTATTTTACCATTTATCTGTGTGCCCTATCTTTCCGTCAATCCCTTCTATGGCATTTTCTTTTCTCCCCATTTTTCAAACGAGTTCTGTTTCTGTCTACTCTATCCTATCCCGCTACATGCTGCGCAGTACTCCATACTGCCCTATTTCTGCACAATCTTTAATAATTCATTCAGAACTTCACACCTATTGACGCCTCTGCATGTTTTGAATCTCCAGTGTGCGAAGGTTTCGCACTGAACTCTCACCAAACCAGGAAGTGACTGAGCCAATCGTAATGCTCTCATTCCACCCACCTCATAAGAGGTGAACATATCCCATAAGCCCCTCTCCAAATTTGGAAGCAATTCCCCCAGCTTACCGATAACTCAAATCACAGTTTAACAAATTGAGCATTAGATTACATTTTATGACGCTGAATTGTGTGCAGCAACTGCTCTTGCTCCTTGTCAGTAAGTTGCGAAGGAGCCCGATAGAAGATGTGGAGACTTGTACAGTGTGCTTTCACTATTCAAGTCTCTACAAGGACTTGGACAGGTGGGGAGAGCATAAACTTCCTCCTGTGATGTATGTCAGTGTTGGGGAGGGAGCTTATAGTGTCCATGATGGTTTTTATATCACTAGAGTAATAAGCAAATATGCACAAGGAGACTGTGACCAGGAGCATCCTTGCAACATTAACTTTGTAAGAACCTTAGCTTGTAATGAATCTTGAAGTATCCCTTTAATTATTGATTATTTTTAGACTTAGAACTTCGAAATGTCTCCATTTCTTGGATTTGTCAAGATACCCATCATTTGTGGCATCATTTTCACAAACATGAGTCATTTCAACAAGAAATTACCTGACTTGTACCAATTCTTCTGCAGGAAATCTCAGACATGGAGCATGACTATTGGCCACTTTACTTCGCTACCTTCTGTGTAGTTCATGTTCTACCTATTGACCTTTTGAGTTCTGAGACTTAGATGTCCAAATTTGTAGACTTGTTTTGCTTTTTTTTTTACATATTAAGTTGGGTTCCTTGTCCTTTTCTTACCGAACAATGGATTGCCCACTAGCCTTAATCCTGATGTGGGAAGGGAGTGGACAGTTTGTAGTGCTCTGTTAGCAAAGACCATTTGAGGAACTTACACTTACTCACTGACTTGTCTCATGCTTTCGGCATTGTGGATCAGGATGCTATGTACGAGAGAATGTGCTTGAGAGAGGCCTGAGCTATTTCTGCAGAGACTGTCCTCTCCTCCCTCAAGACACCAGAGGCTGGTTCAGACACACCAACACCCTCTCCTCAGGTGTGTCTGTGTGTGTGTGTGTGTACACAACTATATACCCTGTTTGCATGTGTGTGTGTTTGGCTAGTTATGTATGAATGGGAGTGATTGACTATTTTTTTGTGTGTGGCTTCTTTTTTTTTTTTGTACATTTTTCTTGCTTTTTTCCAGCAGCCAGTGTCTAACTGCTGCTCAGCTCCACCCACAGGAAAATGTCAGTGACAACAGACCATCTCCTCCTGTTGTGACTTAAATTGGCGTATGTGCAACCGTTGCCACAAATGCACCAATGAAATGTCGTGATCACCTAATAGAGTTCTTATTTGGTCTTCAAAGAAATGCCCCTGACGCATGACATGTACAAGTGTTCCAGACGGGAGTACATTTCCCATAATTCTCAGCTAGCTTTTAGAGTCTAAAAGCTAGCTGAGCATCATGGGAAATGTAGTCCAGAAACAATGTATGGTGTCAAGGTTAGCCATCACCTTATTAGACTAATGCTTCCCTTTGGAAGCTCTAGCTTCGATGATTTAAACAGTGGACGGAAAAGCATCCATGGCCTTCAGTGTGATTGCCAGGAATGTTTTTGAAATTGGCACTTATTATTATTATTATTATTATTATTATTATTATTATTATGTTATTTATATAGCGCCAACAAATTTCCATAGCACTTTACAGTGGGCGGACGAACAAACATGCAGTTGTAACCAGACAAGTTGGACACACAGGAACAGAGGGGTTTAGGGCCCTGCTCAATGAGCTTACATGCTAGAGGGAGTGGGGTAAAGTGACACAAAAGGTAAGGATAGTTTTAGACTAATGACAGTTGCAAAAGTAGAATCATTTGGGAGCTATTAACAGTTTAATTGATACGCTTTTATGAAGAAGTGGGTTTTTAATGATTTTTTTTTTAAGGAGTTTAGACTGGGTGAGCATCTAACGGAGGAGGGAAGCGAGTTCCACAGGAATGGTGCAGCCCTCAAGAAGTCTTGAAGATGAGCATCAGAGGTGGGAGTACGGACTGAAGATAGACATAAGTCTACAGCAGATCGTAAGGGCCTAGACGGGACATACTTGTGTATTAGGGAGGATAGATCGGTGGGAGCAGCATTATGTAGCGATTTGAAAGCAATAACCAGAATTTAAAATTGAGCTCTATATCTTAAAGAAAGCCAATGTAGGGACTGACAGAAGGGTGAGGCGTGGGTGGTGGGGGCGGACAGGAAGATGAGCCTCGCCACCGCATTCATTATGGACTGTAACAGCTCAAGTTGGGAGCACCCAAGACCACTGAGAAGCGGATTACAGTAGTCAAGGCGAGAAAGGACAGTGAAATGGACCAGCACCTTAGTCGCATCTGGCGTTAAGTAGGGTCGGATGTGTGCAATGTTTTTGAGATGTAAGCGGCAGGATTTGGCGATAGACTGAACATGAGGCGTGAATGGGAACCAACTGAAGTGCTTGATGGGTCTGGAATGTCTTTTTAACTAGATATGTGAAAGAGAGGGTAGCTAATGAGGTGTTTGAATAAGGCTTACAAGTTTGTACATGTCAGTTTTTAAAATAAAGTTTTTAGTTTTTTCCTTTTTGATCCGCAACGTCCGTCCTTGTGTCCTAAACTCTGGGGAATTTTATCAAGTCATCAACTCCAGATAATCTCACGTTTTTGAGATATGTTCAAAAATGTACCTGCCAATAGTGTTTTCTTTTTTTTTGTTTTTTTTTTATAAACCTTGTCCCTTTCCCACAGGTGACTGATCTACCAAATCTTAGGGCCTGTGGGATGAAATTTAAGGGTTCAGATCTATTTATCCCCCTGAATCTCCATCTTCCTATATTTTCAAGCCATGCCAGCATTATGTACCAGAAGTTGTTGTGCATGTCTGATGTCAGACATCTCATGGTGTCATCCACACATCTGTCAACAAGAAAAAACTGGAAACCTGTGATTTCATAATTAGAATTAAAAAAAGTTAAATCCACTTTATGAGTTCAATCATGATATTGATAATGAATGTTCATATATGGGGTGGCTACAAAATATACCCCCAGCAATTTCTGAGTTACGTTCTTGTAATTGTAACTCTGCACCAGATGGGATCTCCCATTTCGCCATCTATGGCTTGCAGATCGGAGTATACAATTAGCAACGTTAACAATCATTAGAAACATTAACAATCATGGACACATTGGTATGAAGTGGGTGTTCTGGAATCTTTGACAGAAGATTTACATAATGTATGTCCAGTGTGAAAATTGACATTCTATGTGGGAATGAGTGTAAGAACATTAGATTATGTTCACATTGTAACATTTGAGATCTATTACAGATCTTTCAAAGTTTCCAGAAAATAGGCATATAACTGCTCTAAATTCAATGCTGGAAAAATTGACCACAAGATGCAGAAATTCCAGTATATTCAGAATACAGCACAGCAAATCCAATGAAATGCTTTGTGTTAGACTAACAAAACACAGCAGCATTTGGTTAAAGCATGTTCCCTGTGGGATTGTTTTTCTTGCATAAAGCTTCATTGATTCCTATACACATTCTGCCCAATTTAGTCACTCCCTGTTATGTTACTCAGTGGGGGGTTTGTTAACATAGCACCAGGCTACAACTTCCATCTTCTATTGGACTGCAACTCTCCAAATCTCAGGCAGATAGTAACTGAATGACAGTGCTCCAAGTTACAGACATTGCAGCTGGGGTACTCAGCGGCCATGGTGGTAGTAGCCCAACAGCAGTTACGTAGCCATGTTTACTTAGCTAGTTGTGATGGGAGTTACCATGGAAAAAGGACCTAGATAGCTGCATTTGATAATTTGTGTGATGGCCAAAGGTAAGATTCTCAATGAGTTAAAAAAGTACGATCAGCCACAACTTAATCATTTATAGTATTCTAGTTCATTGTTTTTTTTTGTCTCAGGGATAAACTAGATGCTGATGAATATTCAAAAAGGCCTATAAGCTTTGCTTTACTATAGTAACTTGGCTGCTAAAGAGTTGCAACAGGTTTCATTATAGATCAATGTATCGGCTCACTGTCTAGACGCGGGAGCAAATGATTAAATTGCCAGCAGTTTTATTTAAACACACACACTTGCTACGCATGTGGGCAGTGCGTGATTTTCCTCCACACTCTCTAAAGTGTTAATTCCTTCTGTACAGGAAGCGCCTGGACTAACTTAGTGTGTTGCTAATCATAACATGCCATTATACAACGTGCATAATTAGTGGATTATTCATCAGTGTTTTCCTGCGGAAAGTCGATGGAAAGATACATTATTTTCATCTAAAAGCAGAATGTCATGGGTTGCCTTGTGTGTCATAAATCTAGCACGGTTTTCATTATTTGTATGTAATACCAGTGTGATGTATCCCTCTACCTTATTAACTAACCCAGAATTCTTTGTTTCTGATCTGGATAGATTGCTGGCACGCTAGATGTCAGACAGCATTGTCTGTCACTGTGAAACCTTCATCATTTATAAGCAAACATGTCACCTTTTCTTGTTTAATCCGACTCTCTGGTTGATATTAATCTTGTTTGTAAGATTTCAAGCTCAATTTGGTTAGCTACTGGAGAGAACTCCAAACATATTTATTCTTCCCCTGCCTTCAATGTCTTAATTTTCAGGGAAATATGTTTACTGTAAGATACTGCATGATCTCTCTGTAATTTTCCTCTTTTCCAATCTTTGTCTCGGAGAACAGTGTGAGTTCTACTGATTTCTCCATCTGCAAGCAGTGTAGTGTGGTGCTACGATGATAAGCCTAGTTTTATTATGGCTGCTGCCATGAACGTGGACAGATTAGGAGCTTGATATCATTGAAGGTTTAGGGATTGCCCGAAATATTTTTTTTTTTTTTTCTCCCTTGTTAACATTTTGATCTCTGTAAGCTGATTGGAGAGTTTACTGTTCGATTTCTGTGTAGTTTTAAAATAGAACTGAAAATTATTGTGAAAGGGTTACAGAATGACAATTTCAGTGATTAAAAGTGGTCATGGTGTCTGGAGTCTGTATATGCAGCATTTTGCTATGAAATTCTGCACATACAAGGATAATCCCCCCACCCGTCTCTGTTCCTCTAAGTGATCCTTAATATATGATATACACAAAAAGTCTGTAAAGCTCAGCAAGTAAGGAAATTAGTTAATTCTTGTGATGAAATAAGCATGGCTCATGAGCACATTCAACCATGCTTGAGAAAATAGTGTGCATGCGCACATAAGTCTTGTCTCCATTAGATGCCCAATCATGTAGGTGTGTGCCAGAGGCACCATGGAACGGTGACTTGCCACAGCGTGGATGTGCAGTGGAAGTAAGCTTTGTTTTTGATTGTTTTTTTGTTAGTTTTTTTCTTGCCTTCAGCTGCAAATTTTTACCCCAGTGAGCACTGAAACCATTTTAACTAGTAGGGGAAGGGGCAGTAATATAAAGTTTAAAAGAAACACTCTAATGTTTAGAATTATGTTTGTTTCTTTGTTTTCCACTTTGGGCTGAATGCGTTTTACCTGTATGTTTTGTGTAATTATACCTCAAAGTACACAGACTATACGTTATTAAATAGGACCTCCCACCGGTTTATATGGCACCTGAGAGCTTCAGAGAAGGTGGACTGAGTGGACATTTGTACATTAGGAGGACAAACGTCTGCCCTTACGGTACCAGCAGACCTGACGACTTGAGCATGCGTGAACTGTAATATACAAGAGACCTAGAGGCAAGCGACAGATTAATATTGCAACTGCTGACGTGCAGTCATCCAAAATTGTGAGATTACAAAGCCGTCCTCATGTTAAATGGTTGGAAACAAATGGCTTGTGAAACCATTCCTCTTTCTTTTTATTTATATTGAAGTAAAAAATAATTGGAGTTTTCTGCTAACACAGAGCAAGTTCACACATAATCAGAGCAGCTTTCACTTCCACTTCCCAATACATTTCTTACCCTGACTCATTCATGTTGTACAGATTTAAGAGACTTCCTTGCCTCTTATTGCAATGGTACATTGGTTGCTCATGATCAGTTCGTATATGGGAAACAAACTATCTTTGCAAAATTCCACTGAGTACACTTTAAAACCGCAACCGTTTAATCCAGATCATCTTAATAGGACTGTGAACGGACTGAAACCTCAACATGTTCACTGGCAGATTGGCGTAATTAAAGGGTTTCTCCAAGCACCATGACCAGTTCAGTGGTTTGAAGTAGTTATTGTGCCTGGTGTCTGTATGTTCAGCAGATTAACCTCTCTGTTGCCAATGGTGTAACTCCACATGTGCACGTGTGTGGATGTAACTGCTTCTTCACTATAATCTGTGCAGCACTGTACATATAATATGTAGAGTTCTTGGATGAGTAGTGAAGAATCATTTGCTTCCTCCTGTGATGTCTTGGTGAGAGTTGGGCTTACAGCTGCAGTTCTAACAAATTGTATGTAGGAAGATTGCGACAGAGAGCCTGCTTGTAATGTAACCCATGCAGAGAATACAAGTACTTATAGTGCTCAGATTGTCCATGTAAAAGAACACTAGACTTGACGTGATTTCCTCCACTTTAGAACATCTACAATTTGCTTTCTCTAAACCAGGAAGTAGCTCAGCCAATCAGCAGGCATTAAAATACATTGCTACCAAGAGCTGAAATACATCTCCCCCCCTCCCCCCCCCCCCCCCACCCCAATTTGGGGAGATGTATTTCAGCTCTTGGTAGCAATGTATCTTCTAGGACAAGGGTAGACAACCTTCGGCCCTCCAGATATTGTGGACTACATTCCCCATTATACTCTTACACTTATAATGCTGGCAAAGGATCATGGGAGGTGTACTCAAACACGTCTGGTGTGCCAAAGGTTGCCTATGCCTGTACTAGGATGACTGGAATTGATGTCTAGGCTGATAGCAGCTGCTAGGACTTACAGCTTAAAATGTCGGGACTTCTGGCTTTCTCTAACTACATAATAATGGCAGTGGTTTTACTTGATAAAATCTTGAGAAAGTGTTTTTTGTATTATGAAATATGTGGCCATGTTTGCGGTCTAGATGGCGGTAACGCGTCTACCCTTATCAGTTTTGGAATGAGTTTTTGGTTTTAAATGCCCCAAAGGGTGAATAAATGATTTGTTTCGTTTTCAATGCAAATGGTTCCGCTGCTATAAATTTTGGGAGCACTGTGGGCTGTCTATAAACTCGGCTTTTTTTGTGAAGAGTGGTTTTGCACTTGCGGGTAGTGCTGTTTATGAAAGGACACAAATGAAAGAACTGGCAAGCGTTGTGGCATGTGCAGTGTCCCTTTAACGAAAGAAATTGGTAAATACTACAAGTGATCATTTCTATAGCAGAATTGGGGGGGGAAAAAACGTAGTGTAGTTGTCACATCATATGGAATGACATGTTCAACAGATAGAAATGCACACATATCCTAAACTTCAAATTTCAACAACTAGAAAGGCTTAAACCATTTCTGTCTGTTTCTGGAGAGCTGTAATCCACCCAGACTTCTAGGATTTCTCAAAATACCATGCAATCAATTAAAATGCGTATCACTGTAGCAAAGTGCAGAAACCTCTCCTGTGTGGTTCAGTCTTCAAGGATTGTTATAGAACGTTTGGCTCGAACAGCAAGTTTTTTTTTATTGACTTAATAGCTAAATCTATTCATGTTCTGATGACATCAGTGGCTGACTGTTTTTCATTAATTTTAAAGTACTTGTTAATATATTAAATGGCAGAATGTTTGCTGATAAAATGTATTATGTATTACATTCTCCCCAATGCTTTCCAGGGGCAGTAAATACACAAGACTTTTTTTTTGTTTTTTATTGGTATGGGTCACACTCACAAAGCAGTTGTAAAACCACAGGTAGTAGGAGTTGATTGCTTGCTGATACATTTTGGTAGCAAAGATTTTGTTCTTTTATAAATCTAACCCACGTACATCCCACAGCAAGGGATGACATCAGACAAAATCTCATGTTTTTGCAGAGATAATATATAGGGAATCACAATGCCTTTTAAATATAAAAAATGTACACTTATTTTCTCTTACATCTCTGCAGATTATTACACTATAAAAAGCTAAATATAGCAACATTGGAACGTCATTCTTATTTTGCTTCAATGCTTAACCCCTTAAGGACACATGACATGTGTGACACGTCATGATTCCCTTTTATTCCAGAAGTTTGGTCCTTAAGGGGTTAAAGGGACACTATAGTCACCTGGACAACTTTAGCTTAATGAAGCAGTTTTGGTGTATAGAACATGCCCCTGCAGCCTCACTGCTCAATCCTCTGCCATTTATGAGTTAAATCCCTTTGTTTATGAACCCTAGTCACACCTCCCTGCATGTGACTTGCACAGCCTTCCATAAACACTTCCTGTAAAGAGAGCCCTATTTAGGCTTTCTTTATTGCAAGTTCTGTTTTATTAAGATTTTCTTATCCCCTGCTATGTTAATAGCTTGCTAGACCCTGCAAGAGCCTCCTGTATGTGATTTAAAGTTCAATTTAGAGCGTGAAATACAATTATTTAAGGTAAATTTCATCTGTTTTGAAAGTGAAACCAGTTTTTTTTGTCATGCAGGCTCTGTCAGTCATAGCCAGGGGAGGTGTGGCTAGGGCTGCATAAACAGAAACAAAGTGATTTAACTCCTAAATGACAGTGAATTGAGCAGTGAAATTGCAGGGGAAGGATCTATACACTAAAACTGCTTTATTTAGCTAAAGTAATTTAGGTGACTATAGTGTTCCTTGAAACCCTGTAATGACCAATTAAGTCATCCCCTATTAGGTTTTTTAGGGTGCTATTGGCATAATGATTTGGACTGGTTTACTATCTCTATAGTGGCCAGTGCAGTGGATTCTCTTACGTTACTTGTGCAACTGCATAATAGTTGCAGTGAAGTGCTGATCCTTTCATATTTGGCATATCTTCCCCCCCCCAGACACTTCCCTACACACTTCCTCGAAAAGAGGCTTAGTTTTTTTCACTTCCCTTATTCCACAGTATATTTGATTAACAATGTCTTATCTCCTGCACTGTTGGTAGCCTGCCTCTTGTGTGATTAAAGTTCAATTAACAGAGCAGAAGATAAGAACTTCTAAAGCAAACATACTGTACTGGGGTATGTGAGTATGGGACTGCATGAACAAATAGGATTATTTACTAAACACCAGATTTTTTCTGTCCCGGTGAAATTTCAACGAATGGAAATACTTAGATTTACTAAAGCAAAGTATGGTCATAATTCGGTCAACCCGACCAGTTGGCAACAATCGGTCAGATCCCTTCGGTGTCTGCTTTAAAATTAGTTATTTTCCCCTATACATAGAATCTGAAATCTAAACAAAACGCTGATTCTGGACTCAATAGGGACTGATTGAACCCAGCACATGTGCAGAGTATTGTCACTTGCTTTTATGCAAATTAATGAGAATCTTAAGTAATATGTATCACCCTTGGTATCCAGCGGCCACATTTAAAAGGGAAGGAAAAAAGATTTTAAAATCCAGTGGTGGCCAATATGACCTCCCTATTAGTATAAGTGAGGTGCAAGCGATGATATTGATGCTAAAAAGTTATTTGCCAGCGGCCAACCAATCAGAATGCTCCAACTGACTTTTCAAAGTGTTGGAAGACCGTTATAAAGTATTTTTCCACCTTAAAATGTCAGTTGGTTGATATCTCTCTCTCTTTTACAACATGCTTTTTACATAGTTACATAGCTGAAAAGAGACTTGCGTCCATCAAGTTCAGCCTTCCTCACATATGTTGTTGCTGTTGATCCAAAAGAAGGCAAAAAACCTAGTCTGAAGCGCTTCCAATTTTGCCACAAACTAGGAAAAAATTCCTTCTTGACCACAAAATAGCAGTCAGATGTCTCCTTGGATCAAGCAGCTATTACCCCACTAATTAGAAATTATGTCTATATAATATCCCTGTATGTTATGTTTTTGTAAGTATTTATCCAATTGCAGTTTAACTCCTTAAGGACACATGACATGTGTGACATGTCATGATTCCCTTTTATTCCAGAAGTTTGGTCCTTAAGGGGTTAAACATCTGTAGTGACTCTGACAAAACCACCTCTTCAGGCAGAGAATTCCATATCCTTATTGCTCTTACTGTATAA
This sequence comes from Pelobates fuscus, assembly GCF_036172605.1. Taxonomy (NCBI): domain Eukaryota; kingdom Metazoa; phylum Chordata; class Amphibia; order Anura; family Pelobatidae; genus Pelobates; species Pelobates fuscus. Next base: position 333,928,510 of record NC_086319.1, read on the forward strand.
AAACCTTTTATTTGCCTTAGATGAAATCTCCTTTCTTCCAGCCTAAATGTGTGACCTTGTGTCCTATGTATAGCCCTGTTTATGAATAGATTTCCAGATAAAGGTTTGTACTTGCCCCAAATATATTTGTATAAAGTTATCATATCCCCTCTCAGGCGCTGTTTTTCCAAACTAAACAGATTTAATTTTTTTAACCTTTCTTCATAACTAAAATGCTCCATTCCTTTTATCAATTTTGTAGCTCGTCTCTGGACTTTTTCTAGTGCCATGATATCTTTCTTTAGAACAGGTGTCCAAAATTGCACAGCATATTCAAGGTGTGGTCTTACCAGCGATTTATAAAGAGGCAAAATTATATTTTCATCCCGAGAATTTATGCCCCTATTTATACATGACAAAACCTTACTGGCTTTAGCAACTGCAGATTGACATTGCATATTGCTGCCTAATTTGTTGTCTATAACAATTCCCAAATCCTTCTCGTGCGTGGTTATCCCTAATTCACTACAATTTAGTGTGTAAGTTGCTTGTGCATTCTTTTTTTTTTTTTAATCATTCTTTATTTATCGGATTTTTGTATATGTAAATAAACATATCAATATTCGGGAGAGGGGGTACAGAAAAGAAAAGAGGGGAAGGGTTGGGGTGGGGGTATAACCTTTGCATCCGTTCAGATTTGTACCATCGCAGGGTACGCATAAGAGTATTGTAGAGCAATGGTAAACAGTGGTGTATCGGCATTGATTGGCAGTCATAAATCAATGCGTTCTTTCTCGCTCGGTTGTGAGCCAGTAATTGTGTATACCAGTATCGTCATGGTGGGAGGTTACCTTTAGGTTAGGGGGGGTGGGGGTCTGGTCGGGTCGTGAGTCCAGCTGGGGTTAGAGTGCCTAGTCCTGTCTGGGACGCTGTTTGGTACCTATCTGTCGTGTCCGTCGGGGATGGTTTGTTTAAGGTTGCGTCCTTGGGCTTGCATGGTTGATTGCCCAGTTGGCGGTGAGTGGTGAGGGCGTTGGGGACTCGTACTGAGGGCAGTCCTGCAGTAGATCCTAATGTCGGGTCTGTCTACCTCCTGTCATTTGTGAAGGGTTGTGCGTGGTCTCTGTCGTGCCCCATCTGTAGGGTCTCAGTAATGGTCCGCTCCTGTCGGGTTCGGTAATGTGTGTGTTGGTGGGGAGGTCATCCGTGCATCTCTCTCTGATTCGTGGGTGTGCTTTGCGTCTGGTTGTGTTGTGTTAGGGGTCGTTAGGATGGTGGGGTTAGGTAGGTGGGTTGATGCCCCTGCAGGTGGTCTTATATGGGTGAGTTGGGGTATAGGAAGGGGTTACAGCCTGTGGACCGCCCGGGGCGCCGTGCTCCCCCACCCGAGCCCTGGGAGGGCCAAGAGTGTGTAATGTGGAGTATGGGTTTTGTGGTGAGCCAGTGTTGTGATGAAGTGTTGGCGGTTCAGTCTTCAATTGTGATGTTGATCGTGTCCCTGTCTGTGTGTGCGAGTCACCAGGGGATGGTCGTGTCCCCCTCTAGCCACGGGTCCCATATTTTGTGGAACTGTTTAGGGGTGTCTCGGATTTGTGCCGTCAATTTGTCCATTTGCGAGCACTCTACTATTTTTCGTGTGATCTTGTCTTGTGGTGGGATACAGGGCGTGGACCAGAGTTCCGCGATGGCTCTGCGGATGGCCAGTGCGATTCGGGCTATTAGTTTGTTTTCTGATCTTGTGAATGGTTCTATGGGTTTGGATAGCAACAGGGCCCAAGGGGCCGCCTGGCACGGTTTGTGTAACAGTTTGGTGATTAATTGGGTGGCGCTTTGCCACAGCGGGCGGAGTTTCGGGCACGTCCAACAGCAGTGTAGGAATGTCCCTGTCTCCCCGCATTGTTTCCAGCATGTGTTAGATGGTGTCTGGTGCATGGAGGCTAGGCGTTGTGGTGTGAGGTACCACCGAAACAGCATTTTATATGCTTTCTCTGAGTGGGTTACGCATATGGACACTGAGGCTATTGCCTCCCAGATGTCGGACCAGTCCATCGATTCAGTTGGTGGGCCTAGGTCTCTCTCCCATGCTGAAATGTATGGGAGGGAGCGTTGTGTGGGGTGGTTGGCGATGGTCATGTATAGGTCTGATATTTGGCCTTTTCTGTTTGGGCGGGTCTGTCAGGATCGGGACAGGGATCCAACACGCAAAGTACAAACAGGTACAGGGTACGTATCCCGGACCTTAGAATGGCCGGACTAACGTACGGAGAGTATAGAGAATGGTCAGAGACAAGCCCAGGTCGAGGGAACGAGAGGACAGGTAAGCGAGTAACAAGCCGGGTCAAGGATAACAGAGGTAAACAGAGTAAGACAAACGAGCCGGGTCGGAACCAAAAGGATAACTGAAAAACACCAGAGCACTGTGTGACTAGACAGGCTAGAACCACGACAGGGCAATGAGCAACAGGGCGAAGTATGTTTAAATACCCTGGCTAGAGGGGATAGACACGCCTCCGACGAGTACTGATTAGTCTCCAATGGATTGAGTGACAGGTTGTTCCGGATTGGCGTCATGACGTCGGTCTCCGGGCGCCATGCTACATAAGGAAGTGACTCCCTCGCGGCCGGCGTTTATGTGACCGGGTCGACCGCGAGGAACAGGAGAAACCTGGCGTCCGGACGGATAAACGTTTAAGTCTCTACCTCTCTCGGAGGCAGAGACCTCAGGTACCCTGACAGTACCCCCCCTCTCAGATACTCCCACCGGGCGGAAGGAACCGGGACGAGATGGGAAGCGAGCGTGATACGCCCTGCGGAGACGAGGAGCATGAACATCCTCTTGAGGTACCCAACTCCTCTCCTCAGGACCATATCCCTTCCAATCGACCAGGTATTGTACCTTCCCCCGGGATATTCGAGAATCAATAATAGAGTTAACCTCATACTCCTCCTGACCCTCCACCTGAATAGAGCGAGGAGGGGCTGTTGTGGAGGAAAATCTGTTGCATATAAGTGGTTTCAGCAATGAAACATGAAATGAATTAGGGATGCGTAAGGTAGTAGGCAGAGCTAGACGATACGCAATTGGATTGATACGAGTCAGCACCCTGTAAGGTCCAATATAACGGGGAGCGAACTTCATGGAAGGCACTTTTAAACGGATGTTCCTTGTGCTCAGCCATACCCTATCACCTGGAACAAAGACCGGAGCCGCCCTTCTACGTTTATCAGCGTGTTTCTTAACCAGCATAGAGTTGTGCATAAGGATTTGTCGAGTCTGATCCCACAACTTCCTCAAATTGGCAACATGAACATCAACCGACGGCACCCCCTGGGAAGGGGAAGCCGACGGAAGAATAGACGGATGAAAGCCATAATTCATGAAGAAGGGGCTTGAATGAGTAGAATCGCAAACGAGATTATTGTGTGCAAACTCCGCCCAAGGAATCAAACCGACCCAATCATCCTGGTGTTCGGAAACAAAACATCGTAAATATTGTTCAATTTTCTGGTTGGTACGTTCAGCAGCTCCGTTAGACTGAGGATGATAGGCAGAAGAAAAGTTCAATTTGATACCAAGTTGCGAACAGAAGGACCTCCAAAAACGGGAAATAAATTGGGAGCCTCTGTCAGATACAATTTGAGAGGGTATCCCATGTAGGCGAAAAATCTCCCTAGCGAATATCTCTGCCAATTCGGGAGAAGATGGGAGTTTAGGCAGAGGAATGAAGTGAGCCATCTTAGTGAATCTGTCAACCACGGTGAGGATAACAGTCTGTTTTTTAGAGATAGGTAGATCGACCATAAAGTCCATGGCCAAACAGGACCATGGTCTCTCTGGAACCTCTAAGGGGTGCAGGAATCCACATGGGAGCGTATGGGGTTGTTTGGTTTTAGTACAAACCTCACATGCAGTGATGAAATCTTTAGTATCCCTACGTAAAGCAGGCCACCAGAAGTCTTTAGAGATCAAAGCATACGTCTTGCGAATACCAGGATGTCCCGCCACTTTGCTGTCATGGAAACACTGCAACAGTTCCAGTTGAAGAGCAGGAGGAACGAAATGTCGACCCGCAGGAGTCTGTTTAGGTGCTAGATGTTGCAGCTTAATGATCTCGGCCAGTAACTGGGAATGAATCCTGAGATTCGTATTAGCAACAATATTGCATTTCGGAACTATAGAAGAAAGAACCGGTTCAGGTACAGTAGAAGGTTCATATTGGCGAGATAAAGCATTGGCTTTAGAGTTCTTAGAACCAGGTCTGTAAGTCAGCACATAATTGAAGTGAGTCAGGAATAAGGACCAACGAGCTTGCCTAGAGGACAAACGCTTAGCCTCCCCAATATAGGACAAGTTCTTGTGGTCCGTCAAAATAGTAATAGGGTGTAAGGTCCCCTCCAATAAATGTCTCCACTCCTTTAGAGCTTTAATGACCGCTAACAGTTCCCTGTCTCCGATGTCATATCTGCTCTCAGGCCCAGAAAGTTTCTTGGAAAAAAACCCACAAGGGTGTAATGGTTTGTCCACCCCTAATCTTTGTGACAAAACCGCACCTACTCCTGTCTCAGAGGCATCGACCTCGAGTAGAAACGGCAAAGTCGTATCAGGATGGACTAATATCGGAGCAGAAGCAAAAAGTTCTTTGAGATTCTTGAAAGCAGCGAGAGCTTCAGTAGACCACGTCTTAGTATCCGCGCCCTGTTTGGTCATATGGGTAATGGACGCAATAATAGAAGAATAACCCTTAATGAAGCGCCTATAATAATTGGAAAACCCAATAAACCTCTGAATAGCCTTGAGTCCCTTAGGCAATGGCCAATCTAAAATAGACTGAAGTTTGTCAGGGTCCATTTTAAAACCTTCCCCAGAAATCACGTATCCAAGAAAGTCTATCTGGGTCTGGTCAAAACTGCATTTTTCCAACTTACAGTATAAACCGTGTTGCAGAAGTTTGTGTAATACCTTTCTGACTTGTCTACGGTGGGTTTCAATCTCTCTAGAGTGTATGAGTATGTCATCCAGGTAGACAATAACACAATCATGTTGAAACTCCCTAAGAACTTCGTTAATCAAATCTTGAAAAACTGCAGGTGCATTACAAAGACCAAAAGGCATGACCGTGTACTCATAATGACCATAGCGGGTATTAAACGCTGTCTTCCACTCGTGGCCTTGCTGAATTCTCACCAAGTTGTATGCCCCTCTGAGGTCCAACTTGGTGAAAATTTTAGAGCCCTTTAGCCGATCAAAGAGCTCGGTAATCAAGGGGATAGGATAGGCATTTCTGATGGTTATTTTATTCAGACCTCGGTAATCGATACAAGGTCTGAGTGAACCATCCTTCTTTTTTACAAAAAAAAATCCAGCCCCGGCAGGAGAGGAAGATCTCCTAATGAATCCCTTGTCTAAGTTCTCCTGAATATACTCCTCTAAAACAGAATTCTCTTTAGTAGATAGAGGGTATACATTGCCCCTGGGAGGCATGGTACCAGGTAATAGATTAATTTTACAATCAAATGTCCTGTGTGGAGGTAGTGTATCAGCGTTCTTCTTGTCGAACACTGCTTTTAAGTCCAGGTACAGAGGAGGTATCTGTATCCCCGTAGACTGGTTAGAACTGTCTGGTGTGTTAATTACAGCCAAAGGGGAGACCCTGCGTAAACACCTCTCCTGACAACCCTGGCCCCATGAGAGTATTTCCCCTCTCTCCCAATCGATATTAGGGTTATGTCTCTTTAACCATGGGTATCCCAGGACTATGGGAACAGAAGGAGACGAAATGAGCATAAGTGATAAGTTCTCCTCGTGTAAGATACCAACCGTTAGGTTCATGGGTATAGTCTCACGAGAGATAACAGGCTCGAGTAGCGGTCTACCATCTATGGCCTCAACGGCCAAGGGTGTATCTCTTAACTGGGATGGGATAGTGTTTTTAGTAGCAAAGGCTTGGTCGATAAAATTCTCAGCAGCTCCGGAATCTATCAAGGCCATAGTCTTTAGTACTCCCTTCTCCCACGTTAAAGAAACTGGTAGCAGAAGCCTGTGATCTTTATAATTATGCGTAGAGGACAAAATAGAAACACCCAAGGCCTGTCCTCTAGAGAAACTTAGGTGCGGGCGTTTCCCGAGCGAATGGGACAATTCAGGCGCAAGTGACCTCTGACTCCACAATACATACATAATCCCTCCCTTCTCCTGTACTGTCTCTCTTCTTCTGAGAGGCGAGTATTGCCTATCTGCATAGGTTCAGGAAACAGTGGGGTATTGGAATCAGGGCTTAGAAATGCGGGTGCTAATTTAAAGGCAGGTCTCAGGTTCCTCTCTCGAGTGTTCTGTCTCTCTCTTAAACGCTCATCAATACGAGAAATGAACAAAATTAAATCCTCTAAATTCTCAGGAAGCTCCCTAGTAGCAACCTCGTCAAGGATAACATCTGATAGCCCGTTCAGGAATACATCCATATAAGCCTGCTCATTCCACTTGACTTCTGCCGCCAGAGACCTGAACTCTAGTGCATAATCCACTAGTGTTCGGTTCTCCTGTCTCAGGCGCAACAGTAATCTGGCTGCATTGACCTTTCTACCAGGCGGGTCAAAAGTTCTTCTAAAGGCAGCTACAAAGGCATTATAATTATATACCAACGGGTTATCGTTCTCCCATAATGGGTTGGCCCATCTCAGAGCTTTCTCAATGAGTAAGGTGATAATAAATCCAACCTTTGCCCTATCGGTAGGATAGGATCGAGGTTGCAATTCAAAGTGAATACTGATCTGGTTTAAAAAACCACGACACTTCTCAGGTGAACCACCATAGCGTACTGGTGGGGTAATACGGGAAGAGGCACCTACAGTGGCTACCTCTAGGCCTGAACTTGCAGAGGAAATTGGAGTAGGACGCGTCTCCTCTGGTGGGTTATTAGCACGAGATAATAACGCCTGTAGTGCTAAGGCCATTTGGTCCATTCTGTGTTCCATGGCGTCAAACCTGGAATCAGAGGACCCAACCTGACTGTTTGTACCTGCAGGATCCATTGGCCCTGTCGTAATGTCAGGATCGGGACAGGGATCCAACACGCAAAGTACAAACAGGTACAGGGTACGTATACCGGACCTTAGAATGGCCGGACTAACGTACGGAGAGTATAGAGAATGGTCAGAGACAAGCCGAGGTCGAGGGAACGAGAGGACAGGTAAGCGAGTAACAAGCCGGGTCAAGGATAACAGAGGTAAACAGAGTAAGACAAACGAGCCGGGTCGGAACCAAAAGGATAACTGAAAAACACCAGAGCAAGAAAGTCTATCTGGGTCTGGTCAAAACTGCATTTTTCCAACTTACAGTATAAACCGTGTTGCAGAAGTTTGTGTAATACCTTTCTGACTTGTCTACGGTGGGTTTCAATCTCTCTAGAGTGTATGAGTATGTCATCCAGGTAGACAATAACACAATCATGTTGAAACTCCCTAAGAACTTCGTTAATCAAATCTTGAAAAACTGCAGGTGCATTACAAAGACCAAAAGGCATGACCGTGTACTCATAATGACCATAGCGGGTATTAAACGCTGTCTTCCACTCGTGGCCTTGCTGAATTCTCACCAAGTTGTATGCCCCTCTGAGGTCCAACTTGGTGAAAATTTTAGAGCCCTTTAGCCGATCAAAGAGCTCGGTAATCAAGGGGATAGGATAGGCATTTCTGATGGTTATTTTATTCAGACCTCGGTAATCGATACAAGGTCTGAGTGAACCATCCTTCTTTTTTACAAAAAAAAATCCAGCCCCGGCAGGAGAGGAAGATCTCCTAATGAATCCCTTGTCTAAGTTCTCCTGAATATACTCCTCTAAAACAGAATTCTCTTTAGTAGATAGAGGGTATACATTGCCCCTGGGAGGCATGGTACCAGGTAATAGATTAATTTTACAATCAAATGTCCTGTGTGGAGGTAGTGTATCAGCGTTCTTCTTGTCGAACACTGCTTTTAAGTCCAGGTACAGAGGAGGTATCTGTATCCCCGTAGACTGGTTAGAACTGTCTGGTGTGTTAATTACAGCCAAAGGGGAGACCCTGCGTAAACACCTCTCCTGACAACCCTGGCCCCATGAGAGTATTTCCCCTCTCTCCCAATCGATATTAGGGTTATGTCTCTTTAACCATGGGTATCCCAGGACTATGGGAACAGAAGGAGACGAAATGAGCATAAGTGATAAGTTCTCCTCGTGTAAGATACCAACCGTTAGGTTCATGGGTATAGTCTCACGAGAGATAACAGGCTCGAGTAGCGGTCTACCATCTATGGCCTCAACGGCCAAGGGTGTATCTCTTAACTGGGATGGGATAGTGTTTTTAGTAGCAAAGGCTTGGTCGATAAAATTCTCAGCAGCTCCGGAATCTATCAAGGCCATAGTCTTTAGTACTCCCTTCTCCCACGTTAAAGAAACTGGTAGCAGAAGCCTGTGATCTTTATAATTATGCGTAGAGGACAAAATAGAAACACCCAAGGCCTGTCCTCTAGAGAAACTTAGGTGCGGGCGTTTCCCGAGCGAATGGGACAATTCAGGCGCAAGTGACCTCTGACTCCACAATACATACATAATCCCTCCCTTCTCCTGTACTGTCTCTCTTCTTCTGAGAGGCGAGTATTGCCTATCTGCATAGGTTCAGGAAACAGTGGGGTATTGGAATCAGGGCTTAGAAATGCGGGTGCTAATTTAAAGGCAGGTCTCAGGTTCCTCTCTCGAGTGTTCTGTCTCTCTCTTAAACGCTCATCAATACGAGAAATGAACAAAATTAAATCCTCTAAATTCTCAGGAAGCTCCCTAGTAGCAACCTCGTCAAGGATAACATCTGATAGCCCGTTCAGGAATACATCCATATAAGCCTGCTCATTCCACTTGACTTCTGCCGCCAGAGACCTGAACTCTAGTGCATAATCCACTAGTGTTCGGTTCTCCTGTCTCAGGCGCAACAGTAATCTGGCTGCATTGACCTTTCTACCAGGCGGGTCAAAAGTTCTTCTAAAGGCAGCTACAAAGGCATTATAATTATATACCAACGGGTTATCGTTCTCCCATAATGGGTTGGCCCATCTCAGAGCTTTCTCAATGAGTAAGGTGATAATAAATCCAACCTTTGCCCTATCGGTAGGATAGGATCGAGGTTGCAATTCAAAGTGAATACTGATCTGGTTTAAAAAACCACGACACTTCTCAGGTGAACCACCATAGCGTACTGGTGGGGTAATACGGGAAGATGCACCTACAGTGGCTACCTCTAGGCCTGAACTTACAGAGGAAATTGGAGTAGGACGCGTCTCCTCTGGTGGGTTATTAGCACGAGATAATAACGCCTGTAGTGCTAAGGCCATTTGGTCCATTCTGTGTTCCATGGCGTCAAACCTGGAATCAGAGGACCCAACCTGACTGTTTGTACCTGCAGGATCCATTGGCCCTGTCGTAATGTCAGGATCGGGACAGGGATCCAACACGCAAAGTACAAACAGGTACAGGGTACGTATACCGGACCTTAGAATGGCCGGACTAACGTACGGAGAGTATAGAGAATGGTCAGAGACAAGCCGAGGTCGAGGGAACGAGAGGACAGGTAAGCGAGTAACAAGCCGGGTCAAGGATAACAGAGGTAAACAGAGTAAGACAAACGAGCCGGGTCGGAACCAAAAGGATAACTGAAAAACACCAGAGCACTGTGTGACTAGACAGGCTAGAACCACGACAGGGCAATGAGCAACAGGGCGAAGTATGTTTAAATACCCTGGCTAGAGGGGATAGACACGCCTCCGACGAGTACTGATTAGTCTCCAATGGATTGAGTGACAGGTCGTTCCGGATTGGCGTCATGACGTCGGTCTCCGGGCGCCATGCTACATAAGGAAGTGAATCCATCGCGGCCGGCGTTTATGTGACCGGGTCGACCGCGAGGAACAGGAGAAACCTGGCGTCCGGACGGATAAACGTTTAAGTCTCTACCTCTCTTGGAGGCAGAGACCTCAGGTACGCTGACAGGGTCGAGCATTCGCGTTCGAATTTGGTGGGCGGGGCCGTCCCCGCTTGCTTGATGCTCGGTGTAGCCGCGAAGCTTCGCAGTTGGATGTACCTGAAATGGTCGAATGTTGTTAGGGAAGAGGATTCTGGAATGTCCGCGAATTGGATGGTTTTGGTGCCCTGATAGAGGTGTCCTATTCTGGATATATCTCTTTGCTCAAAGTTGGCAAAGTGTTTGGGTGTGAGACCTGGGGGAAACAGTTTGTTCCTCCAGATGGGGGTCATCGGGGATAGGAAAGAGGAGAGGTCATATTTGTCCCTCGTCTTGTCCCACAGGTCCAGTGCATGGTTAATCGCGGGAGCCGTCGGCGGCGGTAGGGGTCTTTGAGGTCTGGGTGTCTACATGTACGGGGACGGGTGGTCACGTCCAAAGATCAGGTGTTCTAGGTCCACCCATCTTTTCTTTCCAGGCGGGATATGCCATTGCTGGATCTGGGCTAGGTGTGCTGCCGTATGGTAGTGTAAGAAGTTCGGTAGGCCCAGACCTCCTGTTTTCTTTGGCACGTATAGTGTGCTCCTTCGCACCCTTGGTCTACGTCCGTTCCATATGAACGTGTCGATAGCTGATTGGAGGGCTTTGAAGTCCGGTTTATGTAGCGGGATGGGGAGGGTTTGGAAGAGGTAGAGGAACCTAGGGAGGAGATTCATTTTAATGGAGGTCACGCGCCCTAACCACGATATCCCCAGGGGCTTCCATTTGATGAGGTCCTCATGTGCTTTAAGGAGTATGGGGGTGTAGTTCTTGGCATAGAGGGAGGAGGCGTCAGCTGGCAATTGGATTCCGAGGTAGGAAATAGCCAGGTGGCAGATCCTAAGTGGGAATGTTTGGCGTATCCTTTCTTGGCTTGCGGGGTCTAACTGCACGGGAAGGAGTTCAGATTTGTTTAAATTGAGCTTGTAGCCCGAGATGTCGGAGTATTCCTGTACAATGCTTAGGAAGGGCCCTAGGGAGTGTTCCGGGTTGGTTAGAGTCAGGAGGATATCGTCGGCGTACGCCGAGATCTTGAATGTCTCCCCCCTTACCGTGATCCCTTCCACCTCCCCGCTGGCTCGCACCGCCTGGAGTAAGGGTTCCAGGGAGAGGGCAAACAGCAGGGGAGACAAAGGGCATCCCTGACGCGTGCCGTTGTTGATGGGAAAGCGCGGGGGCGGTATGTGGGGTAGTAGGAGTGCTCCTTGAGGGTCGTGGTATACCGCCTGCAAGAATAAGGTGAATTCCGGCGGTAGTCCTATGTGCGTTAGGGTACGGTGTAAAAAAGGCCATGTTAGGCGGTCAAAGGCCTTTTCGGCGTCGAGCGATATTACTGCAGTTGGGATTTGTCTATGATTGACGAGCCATATAAGGTCCACTGCTCGTCGGGTGTTGTCCGCGGCCTGTCTATGGGGGATAAATCCCACCTGATCTGGGTGGACGAGGGATCCTAGGTACGGGTTCAGTCTATTTGCCATGACCTTAGTCATGAGTTTAAGGTCGTTAAGTAGAGATATCGGCCTGTAGTGAGAGGGCTCTAGGTGGTCCTTTCCGGGTTTGGGCAGGAGGCAGATGTTCGCGCTAGTCATGTCCGGTGGGAGGGTGCTTGTGCATTCTTAACCCCGAAGTGCATAACTTTGCATTTCTCTACATTAAATTTCATCTGCCTTTTTAGTGCCCAGTCCCCCAATCTATCCAAATCCCTCTGCAGCAAAGCAATATCCTGCTCACATTTTATTACTTTACAAAGTTTTGTGTCATCTGCAAACACTGATACATGACTTTCAATGCCCATTTCCAGATTATTTATAAATATGTTAATTAGAAGTGGTCCCAAAACAGAACCCTAAGGGACACCACTTACCACGTTTGTCCAGCCTGAAAATGTACCATTAATGACAACTTGTTGTACTCTATCCTTAAGCCAATGTTCTACCCAAGAACAAGAATATTCATCTAGACCAATTTCTTTTAGTTTGAAGACTAACCTATTGTGAGGAACCGTATCAAATGCCTTGGCAAAATCCAAGTAGATCACATCCACTGCAACACCCTGATCTATACTTCTACTTACTTCTTTGTAGAATGCAATTAGGTTAGTTTGACATGACCTATGTTTCATAAAACCATGCTGATTATTGCTAATAACAAAGTTCTTCCCAATGAATTCCTGAATATTATCCCTTAATAGCCCTTCAAATATTTTCCCAGTTACAGAAGTTAAGCTCACAGGTCTATAATTTCCAGGCAAGGATTTTGAACCCTTTTTAAATATAGGAACAACATCTGCCTTCCTCCAATCCTCCGGTACAACACCTGAAACAAAAGAATCTTGAAAAATTAAATACAGAGGTTCACTAATTTCCCCACTTAGCTCCTTAAGTACTCGTGGGTGAATACAGTCAGGCCTCGGAACTTTATTTACATTAATTTTCTTTAATAGCTGTAGCACCTTGTCTCGAGTTATCCAATCACAAGTTATCTGCAAGTTTTTTGCAGCAATCGTTTGCATATCTCTTGCCATTGGATCCTCATTAATATATACTGAAGAAAAATAGTTATGTAAAATGTCTGCTTTTTCCTGGTCTTCATTAGCTAATAAAGCCAACTCTGTTTCCAGTGTACCTACACTTTCTTTTTTTGTTTTTAAAGTTGCATTGGAATGCAGTGAATTTTTATTTGGCCTTTTTTGGGGGGCTGAAGAAAAGAAGAAAGAAGACTTAGGATGAGACTGGTACCTAGGGCATTTTTATTTTTTATTTTTTTATTTTTATTTTTTTACTGAGGGGTGTCTACGATCTTGGGGACTCCTAACAACTGGTTAAGGGACTTATTGGGGAATTTAATTTGGGGGATTATACATTGGCAAGTCCACAACCTCTAATGCCATTTAGTACCCCCTTCAGAAACATGTTAATCCCCCTCCCTACCCCCATTATTCATTAAATAGTTGGTGGGGCATAAGTGTGTTCAACACCTCCCTTATGCTAATATGGGTGTGATATTGAACTCCATAGGTGTTTTTTTTTTTTTTTGTTTTTTTTTTGTACTAGCAGGAGCTATGATTATTTCTTGGGCAATCTTTTGCATTTTTAAAAAGATCTAGAGCCTCCACTCACGCTGTGGTGCCTTGGGGGTTCTGGAGCCTCTTGAGGCATCACTTGTTAAATATAACGGTGATTTGTTCCTTACTATTTGCCACCTTCGTTACCGAGTGTGTTTGTTTTTCCTTTAAAAAATTTTTTTGATGGTACATATTGATATACTTTGCAACACTACATGCTTCTTGCAAAATAAACTTCAACTAAAAAATAAATAAAAGTTTAAACAAAAATTTCAAAATAATCTGGCCCTGATTTCAAGCATTAGGGCCTGGATTTTAATGTCTGGTTCGGATTCAATTCAGCTGGAAATCTAGACCAGTTATTGCAGGTATCTCCCAGAAGAGCAACGTTAAGTTGTTAACCTGTATTTTTTAATTATTTTTGTAATTTTTTTTTTATTTCAATCTTGCTAACATTAAACATTACAAGTCCCATACGTTTTACTGCTGTTAATTTCTCTGGCAGGGATGCAGGAAAGTTTAGCTCATGTGCCGTTAAGGTTGTAGCCAAACTGCCAACAGTATTTGGCAGCTAACTGGTGTGTTATCTGTGTGGTGAATCACTGTGGTAATAATAAAAGTTAGCAGTTTAAAATTTCTATAACAAATAGTACGGCCTTGTTTCCTTCTGGAGCGGTCACAAGTATTAGAGGAATATGGAGTGTGATGCTTAAAGAAACAGTCTATGTACCAAAATGGCTTCATAGTAATTAAGTAATTGTGATGCATAGGGCCAGCATAATCATGGAATCTATGTGGTGTCCCGATTATCATGCAGAATATGCGGACGCTGCACATTGCTTGCATCCAATGCTTCTCTGTGAGAAGCTCTAGATTCAGTGCAGATCTTTGGGCTGCACTGCATTGGGAAGACTGGATACTGGAATAAAAGTAGGTCTATAATGGCTTCTTCCTTTTTTTTTTTCCAAAGGTTTTTATTTATTAATTTTTCATTTTAAAGAAAGGTGGCCCAGTAATCTATGAATTATTTTTTAAATAAAAAAAAAAATATATAGTATATGTCTCTAGTGATGATCTCCCAGCTTTGGGACACAATTTGCTCGTAGTTAAGCATTGAACTCGGTTCTTCTGTCTGAGAAGCCTTTACCGGAGAGAAACTCCTTGGCTCTCTGACTGATGGCTGGGAGGGGTTTTCAAGGAGGTTTATAAAAGTGCCAATTTTCTTGAAATTGGCACTTATATAAAATAAGACAGTGAAAGGGGTCATGCTGTAAATCCCCCACAGCACATCAGCAAGCTAAGATGCTATAGATTTTTGGAGTGTTCTTTTAAATTACAGGCTGATTGTGCTGTAAGATGCTGGCTCACTTAGTGTAATAGCCTGCTGATTGTTGTGTAAACTCATATTTGATTTATAGTAAAAAATGGAATTCCAACAATTCACATTTAATTCACATATCACTCAGACTAGATTGTGGACATACACTGATCAGCCACAACATTACAAGCACCTGTGTAATATCGTGTAGGTCCCCCTTGCGCTGCCAAAATAGCTCTGATGCATCAAGGCATGGACTTTACAAGACCTCTGAATGTATCTGGCACCAAAAATTGTCAGCAGATACTTTTTTTTTTTTTTATATATTTATAATTTTTATTGTAGCATAGCAATTGTACACTTAGTATCACACATAGTTTGCTACTTTTTAAAATGCAACCATTGCATGCATAAACATAGGTAATGGGTAAACATAACAGTTTAGATAAAGCATAGGTACTGTGGCATACTAGTAGTTATATAAAAAAATTCTGGCTTGTGGTTGCACAATTTTAGTAGGACATATTAGCATTTGCTTATTGCAGATAGCTTCCTTTTGGGGGGTATGAGCAATCTGGGAGGTAGTGGTAGTGTTAATGCTGATCGTGGGTGGTCTTTTGGGTGGTGGGCCCACTGGAGCAGGATTTGAAAGGTGGGGTCGGACTCAAAGCAAGGTGATAGTCCATGAGGTGTTTGACTGTGTTATGCAGTCCAGGTTATATCGTGCTTGCGACATTCAGGTTTGCGGCTGAGGTGTGCCTGCGGCACCGCTCATTCTCGGGAAGAAGGGTTGGTCTCTCTTGACGTCCCATATTCTGGATGTAGTCGCTGGCGTCTTTGCTGCGGAGGTAGTGCCTGTAGTGGCTTCCAGGTATATTCCAAATTTTGCAGAAAAGTGACTGAGTCACTAGCTTGGGTGATGTGAGCTTGTTTGCCTTCGTTGCTGGCAGAGAGCCTGCACCCTGGTCCCCATCTGTATTGTATCCGCTTGGCTCTCAGTGCTTGGGTGACCTCTTTCATGGAGCGTCGCCATTGGACTGTCGCCCTGGAGAGGTCATTATAGAAAGATAGCTCAGAACCTTCAAATTCGTATGTGTTAGCTTCTCGGGCGGCTTCTTGTACTAGTAGTTTGCCCCTTAGGGATTGAAAGCGGATAAGTAGGTCCCGCGGGACATCTGCTGGGGCTCTTGGAGGTTTGGGAATGCGGAAATGAAACTCCAGCAAGATGGATTTTGTTTTAGCTGGTAGTAGCAGGGAGGCTAGTAGTCTGCGTAAATAGTGTGTGATCTCGGGATCTTGCACAGCCTCTGGTATCCCCCTTATCCTGAGGTTTCGTTGGCGCCTAGCGTCTTCCAGTGTCGCCACTTTATTTTCCAATATAGTGCTGGTCTTCTGCATTTGGGTAATTTCCCTTTGCAGGGTTTAAATTTTGGCTGTTGTAGCAGCTTCATTCACCTCCACTGCCTGTATGCGGGCTGTCATGGTGCCCAGATCTTCCCTGATTAGGGCCACGTCTGCTGCTGATTGAGCTTTAAGCTCCTTAAGCAGATGGAGGATGTCTGCCTTGCTTGCCGGCATTTGTTCAGGAGGTGGGGTACTCTCACCTCTATTACTCCTGCTCTTTGTCATTGCTTCGGCAGCCTCCTCCATACTGTCATCTCAGGTGTGATCATAGGCTTCCCGCGCGGGCGCCATCTTGGCAGGCCGCGGCGTTGCACGGAGTAATTCTCTGATATTGTGGGTGGACGGCATCCCTTCATTATGGAGCTGTTTGGATTTACGTCCCATCTTGTGCTGACCAGCTTTGGAGGTGGTTGGGCTTATCTGAACTCCCGATTTCGTCCTTTGTGAGTGGATTTCTCCTGGAGCTCAGTGCTTGCACATCTGCTTGGTTTGCTTGCTGGCTCCGCCCCCTGTCAGCAGATACTTTAATTCCTGCAAGGTGGGGCCTTCATGGATCAGATTTGTTGTTCCAGCACATCCTACAGATGCACAATCGGATTGAAATCTGGGGAATTTGGAAGGCAAAACTTTGAACTCTTTGTCCTGTTCCTCAAACCATACGTGAACAATTTTTACAGTGTGGCAAGGACATAATCCTGTCCAAAGAGGTAACTGTCATGAGGAAAACCATTACCGTTAAGGGGTGTACATGGTCTCTAGGTAGGTCGTACCTGTCAATGTAACATCCACCTGAATGCCAGGATCCACGTATTAAGGGGATGGAGGCTGTTGGGGGGGGGGGGTGGGGGTGGAGATAAGTGACTGTAGCGGGTTGCAGGGGTTGTAGTGGAGTTAGGAATTGAAATGGGGGTTTAGGGGCTGTAGTGAGGGGTTAGGAATTGTATGGGCGGATATAGGGCTGTAATGGGGTCCTAGGGGCAGCTAGTAGGGGTTGGGGGATGTAGTGTGAGATTAGGAGCTGAAATGGGGGCTTAGCATTGGCGGATCCAGGGGGGGGGCAACGGGGCAATTGCCCCCCCCGAGATTCCCCCCGGCCGGCTAGTGCAGGGCTGGCATTGCCCAAGTGCCAGCCCTGCAATGTGCCTGCGGACCGGGAAGAGAGATCAGTGATCTCCCTCCCCGGTCCGCAAGCACTGTGCTGGCAGCCGGCAGGAGAGTGAGAGAGGACCCGGCGGGAGCTCAGCCTGCAGCTCCTCCGGGTCCTCCTCTCACTAGCATGGAGCGTTGCCGCGGTAACCACGGCAACGCTCCAAATCTCGCGAGAGTGAACTCTAGCCCTGGAGCGCGGGCTAGAGTTCACTCTCCCCACCTGACCACCAGGGAATCACACTGGGACCACCAGGGACGGAGAAATGTCCCCCCTCCTCCTCCTCAATAAAGGTAAGAAGGGAGGGGGGACATAAATATATTAATTTTATTAAATACATTTTTTTTTTTTAATTAAAAAAACCTCCCTTCCCTCCTCCCCCCGTACACACACTGCCCCACAAACACACACTGTCCCCATACACACACTGTCCCCATACACACACTGTCCCCTTAAACACACTGACCCCTTAAACACACTGACCCCATAAACACACTGACCCCATACACACACTGACCCCATACACACACTGACCCCATACACACACTGACCCCATAAACACACTGACCCCATAAACACACTGACCCCATAAACACACTGACCCCATAAACACACTGACCCCATAAACACACTGACCCCATACACACACTCTCCCCATACACACACTGACCCCTTAAAAACACTGACCCCATAAACACACTGACCCCATACACACACTGACCCCATAATCACACACTGACCCCATAATCACACACTGACCCCATAAACACACTGACCCCATAAACACACTGACCCCATAAACACACTGACCCCATAAACACACTGACCCCATACACACACTGACCCCATACACACACTGACCCCATAATCACACTGACCCCATAATCACACTGACCCCATACACACACTGACCCCATACACACACTGACCCCATAGACACACTGACCCCATACACACACTGACCCCATAAACACACTGACCCCATACACACACTGACCCCATACACACACTGACCCCATACACACACTGACCCCATAATCACACACTGACCCCATAATCACACACTGACCCCATACACACACTGACCCCATACACACACTGACCCCATACACACACACTGACCCCATAAACACACTGACCCCATACACACACGTCCCCATAATCACACTGACCCCATAATCACACTGACCCCATACACACACTGACCCCATACACACACTGACCCCATACACACACGTCCCCATACACACACTGACCCCATAAACACACTGACCCCATAAACACACTGACCCCATAAACACACTGACCCCATAAACACACTGACCCCATAAACACACTGACCCCATACACACACTGACCCCATAATCACACACTGACCCCATAATCACACACTGACCCCATAATCACACACTGACCCCATAAACACACTGACCCCATAAACACACTGACCCCATACACACACTGACCCCATACACACACTGACCCCATACACACACTGACCCCATACACACACTGACCCCATAATCACACTGACCCCATACACACACTGACCCCATACACACACTGACCCCATAGACACACTGACCCCATACACACACTGACCCCATAAACACACTGACCCCATACACACACTGACCCCATACACACACTGACCCCATAATCACACACTGACCCCATAATCACACACTGACCCCATAATCACACTGACCCCATACACACACTGACCCCATACACACACTGACCCCATACACACACGTCCCCATAATCACACTGACCCCATAATCACACTGACCCCATAATCACACTGACCCCATAATCACACTGACCCCATAATCACACTGACCCCATACACACACTGACCCCATACACACACTGACCCCATACACACACGTCCCCATAATCACACTGACCCCATACACACACTGACCCCATACACACACTGACCCCATACACACACGTCCCCATAATCACACTGACCCCATACACACACTGACCCCATAAACACACTGACCCCATAAACACACTGACCCCATAAACACACTGACCCCATATACACACTGCCCCACAAACACACACTGACCCCATAAACCCACTGACCCCATAAACCCACTGACCCCATAAACACACTGACCCCATAAACACACTGACCCCATAAACACACTGACCCCTTACACACACTGACCCCTTACACACACTGACCCCTTACACACACTGACCCCTTACACACACTGACCCCTTACACACACTGACCCCTTACACACACTGACCCCATAATCACACTGACCCCATAATCACACACTGACCCCATAATCACACACTGACCCCATAATCACACACTGACCCCATAATCACACTGACCCCATAATCGCACTGACCCCATAATCACACTGACCCCATAATCACACTGACCCCATAATCACACTGACCCCATAATCACACTGACCCCATACACACACTGACCCCACAAACACACACTGACCCCACAAACACACACTGACCCCATAAACACACACTGACCCCATAAACACACTGACCCCATAAACACACTGTCCCCATAAACACACTGACCCCTTAAAAACACTGACCCCATACACACACTGCCCCACAAACACACACTGTCCCCATACACACACTGTCCCCATACACACACTGACCCCATACACACACTGACCCCATAAACACACTGTCCCCATACACACACTGTCCCCATACACACACTGTCCCCATACACACACTGCCCCCATACACACACTGCCCCACAAACACTGTCCCCATACACACACTGCACACCCATATACACACTGCACACCCATACACACACTCCACACACACACACACACAGACACATACAGTGCCGTACACACACTGCTGCCCCCCCATACACGCATTGCCCCACACACACGACCCCCCGCATACACACACTGCCCCACACATACATACAGTGCCTCCCCATACATACAGTGCTCCCCATACACACACTGCCCCACAGACATACAGTGCCCCCCATACACACACTGCCACCCTCACACACACACTGCCCCACACATACACTGCCCCCTAACACACACACTGCAACCCTGAAATACACTGCCGCCCTTACGCACTCACACACACTTTACCGCTCACACACACACTGCACCTTTCACACACACCACTTCTCCTATGCCCTATATCCCAGCAGACCCCAGGTAAGTTGTCAAACTGTTCTTAAACGGTATGACTACTTACTCTGGGGTGGGATCCTGGCACTACTGGCACCATAACTACTACACTGAGCTGTAGTGGTTATTGTGCCATGAATATTTATTTAAATAATCTACAAGTGCCCCTCCCGAGATCAGGCTCTGGATCCGCCACTGGGGCTTAGGGGATGTAATGTGGGGATATGGAGCTATATTAGGGTATAAGGTCAGTAGTAGGGGTTAGAGACAATAAGGAAGGGTTAGGAGCTGTTGATGGGGTTTGAGGCAGTAGTTTGTTCCCTCCTCCCTGAGGCTTACCTTGGACCAGGGAAGGGGGAATTCCTCCTGATCCCTAGTGTTCTGGGTAGGAAAGGCTGCCCCAGCAAACCGCTTCAGCCTACTGTTTTACAGTATTGCCATGCATTACCACGGAAACACTGTAATATAGTAGAAGTATTGGAGAAGCTGGCATGGGAATATTAGGGGAGGGCTGGGGTTTGGGGCATTGTGGCTTACTTGGCTGCTCGGTAATGGGGTACTTGCCCTGGTGCCCCCGCCCTCTCCTCGAATCCACCCTTGCTGCATTGGGACAAGTGTCTACACTGCAGTCTTCCCCTAAAAGTTGATAGTCACTACTTTAACCAAGAATCAGGAAATCCAGTAAAGAATTTATATAGTATAGCAGATCCTTACAGAGCCACATTTGTGTTTTGTCACTTATCACTGATTACCAATTCATTTAGTCAACCCACATGGAATCTCTCCGTATGAGACGTTCCCACACTGTAAAAGAATTTCATAAAATAATTCCATCATTTCTTCTTTTAAGTGAGTCGGTGATCTTCTTCCATCTTGGAGGATTAGTCACACAAAGAACTGTAGTTCAGTGAAACACAAATAGCAATTTAGGCAAAAATGGTCACGGCGTGACAGCAAGCTGAGTTTAACAGTTTTTCCAAATCAGCTTTTCGTACTTAAATTTTGCAATTTGATATCAGTTCACTACAATTAAGTATTTAGCGAATAAACGACAAGGTTTCTTACAGAGCTGTGCGTTATTGAAGACTGAACGTTAGCTGGATTTCGTGCTCCGTGCTCCGTGTCCCTCAACAGTGCCCAAATGTTGCATTTTATGCCATTACACAGATTAATGTTTTTACTTCATTTCTTTCTTGCTCTCCATACAGTGGTGTGAAACAAAAATGATGGCCTGGAAATCCATTAGATATGTGGTGAATGAGAGGCCTCTGAACCCCCCTCAGGCCTCTGATTAGACATGTGGTGAATGACAGGCCTCTGAAGCTCCCGCAGGCCTCCTATTTGATATGTAGTGAATGATAGGGCCATATTGTAGTAATATGTGGTAAATGACAGGTGTCTGGACGTCACCACTGCTAGGAGATGAGTGAGAAAGAGGCCATTTAAGCAGTTGGGTCCTGGTTTGACGAGTGACATCTATAAGTTAAAACAGGAGTAGGTTAAAAAAAAAAAAATACTAATACAATTCTAGGCGTAGAAAGCTCATGCAAATAGTTGCCAATATTTCCGAGGCTAAAGTGACATTTGAGTATCTTGAATTTAAAAAATATATATCTTTATCCACAAATGAAATACAGTAACATTACAGGCCCTGTTAAGTAAGTAAATTAATTCCCTTCAGGAGTATATGAATTCTGCAAACTGCCTGGGAGCACTCCTAGGCACACCACCAACAGTATGAGGGAGTGATAAAAGCCTGATGAGCAATTAGTTTACTCTTTTTTGGAGGGGGAGGGTGGGGAGGAGAGAGGGTTTTTTTTTTTTTTACTTACTATATACTACAGCAAATATCATGCATATGTATACAATATCTCAGCAGGCAGATGCCTTAGAGAAGCACGGCTGTGTCACCCTGAATTAAAAACTGTAATATTTTTGTTGTGACTCACCCTGTGCATTACGGAGCCTACAATCTCAGTCCTTTATCTCCTATTAATCTCAGGAAGACGTGTGTTTCACACCCAGACAACCGCTATTTGCTGCCATCAAAGGAACATTGCAAGCACCATAACAAATACAGCTCACTGTTGTGAATATGGCACCAAAGGTACCCTGTCCCACCACCCCCATTTTATCTAGTAAGACCATTTAAGGATGGTTTAACTTCTTAAATGAGACGCATCAAGTACCCTCCCTGTCTCCACTACTTCTGACAGCTCTCTAACTACGCTAACAAAGAAGTCTAGGTCTTAGCTCATTGGCTGAGAGCAATCAGCTGACGCTCTCAACCAATCAACTTAGCTCGGGAGGCTAACGGAAGCCTAAGCATGAGTATAGTCGGAATGAGTGGAGGCAGGGAGCATCCTACAGTGGCTCTAAAACATCCCATGATATCTATCTAAGGTCAGTTAAACGCTATGCTTCGGCTTATCACTGTTCTACCAAGATATATATATATTTTTTTTCATGCATACTACAGGGCTTTATTCTAATGTATTTTATTTTTCTTGTTTGATATATAAGGTTGTAATTAAATTTTCTTGTTTGAATGCTCAAAGTCTGATAAATGCAAGGGTTAGATGTCCTATTGAGATCATGGAAAACAAAATTGGAAACATAATCATAAAAATGTAGTTCACATAATGGGTAGAATGAATAACATTTCTTACAAAATAATAATAAATAGATAAAAAACAAATATGAAGTGGATTGCAATCCTAAAACAACAATGCATTATTACAATTAATTATTTTTGGGGGGCTGTTGTGATTTTCTCTATTTGAATAAAAATAAAAAAAGTCCTGCGCTCAAACTCCCATCACTCCTGGGCAGCAGCAACAACCATATTACACATCAGCCCCAATACATACAGTAAAAACCAAAGAAAAAAGTGACCTGCACTCTTCCCAAATCCCTATGCATATTTAAACAAATGGAGGTTATTTAGTTACTCCAATGGCCATGAGAGAGTTTAGCCCACCTGCCACGTCAAGGCAGACCTCTCAGGTGGGTCCTACATTAACCCTTCACCTTGCTTCCTTGAGATTCTGGCAAAGATATCTCCAATTAGACAGAGAAGGGTATTTTCCATATACACCCCTACATACTTATTAACCCTTAATTGGGAACACATGGGATGGTGGCAGCACTGTAACAAAGCTGTGTGATACCAAAGTGAATACAAATACAAAAAAGCATTTTCTTTATTTGACCCTTTTTATAATTGCTAAAATTGTAACTGAAGTATTGTGCATGGGTTATCGGCCAATAAATATAAAATTCATGTTTTTTTTTTGTTTTTTTTTGTTGTTTTTTTTTAATAGTCTTCATTCATGCTCTGAAACATTCTGCTAAAGGTGCGTTCATTTGTTACTTTGGGGCTTTTTGAAGTGGAATATCCTAAAAGCTTGCAGTTTAATGAAAACTGGGCTCAAAGTAGATTTATTGAATCAATTAGAAGGCACAGACGCTAGTTATTTATAGTGTGTCGTTGGGAGGTTGTTACATATGACTGGAAGAGTGCAAGGTTTACAAGTATTGCTGCCAACTGCTGGATGAAACAAACTGCGCAATGGGCCATAATTAAAATTAATTAAAAATTGGTATATGCCAGACACTTTAACCTGTAAACATTATTTGGCATTGCTGTTACTATTCCAGTTTCATTATAACTCTCAAACTACACTCACAAATTTACCATAATTTTAGCTTAAATGTTACTTTAAATTCAACTGAGGTTTGCAAAGTAGGTCTTGGTCATCCGCTCAAAGCGAACAGTTGATACTACCAGCCAATCAGCTGGCCTTGCATGGCAGGACTTACCATGGGAGAGCTCCTAGCAGGAGTTCCTGACTGTCTTGCCTTAACAGGAGAGGAAGAGAGCGGCAAGCAGCGGACCCCGGTTCGAAGACAAACTGGCAAACCGTTCGGCTGCTTACATTGGTGGGCCGCACCAGGGCCCTTCTGGTACAAAAAAAATATGTCTGTCTGAATTTCAAACAACCCCTTCCTTACCCATCGACTTAATATTTTCTTATCAAATCACAAGCACAGTGTTTCTAACTTTTTATGCAGGAAAACAATTAGAAATCTAAGGATTTGTGCAAAACAAATGGTAATTGAACTAGCTGTAATAAGATTGAGACATTATATTTGTGTTTTGCACAGAGAACAGGATGATACAATCTTTTAGTGCTTTGAAGGAAAGACAAAACTACTTAAATTTTGGTTTATTTAGAGTAAAAAAAATAATCTTAAATTTGGTATTGCTTGTAGCTGATCCGCTGTCTTAAAATGTTAGCTTTGTTTTATAAGCCCAGGTATTAAAAAGAATTGACAGTGCTTTATTTTGCTTATACGAAGCAGCAGCCCTTGGGAGCGCAGCTATGAAAATAGAAATACCCTTGGGGGGAAAAAAACGAATAAAATAGGTAATTAAACTTCCTTTAAGAAATTGGCTGAATTGTGAGGCTCATTTTCTTCCACAGCTGCTTTAATGTGGATTTAACTCAAATTGTTCATTATAGTTTAATGAGATGGGAGAGATCCAGTATATTGTTCACAGTAGATTGTGGTACGTATTGTAATTTTTATTAAAGCCTGACTGTGGAAAGTTCTGTTTCAAAGGGAACTCAAACCAATTTTTAACAACTAATAAGCGCCAGACCTACCAAGATTTGGGACATAGAAGAACTTTCATCACAGTGGGATAACTATCCATAACTAATAATTTCGTAGATCATTAAAGAAAACTGGGGGAAAAAATTGAAAAGCCAATTTTTTTTTTTTTTTATAACTTATTTTTTATTGTTTTCAAAAAGTATGGGGATACAGAAGGGAAGCGGGGTGGGGGATCAAAAAGGTTTTGTTCAGTATGACACAATTAGCATTTTTACATTGCATAGTTCATACAACGAGGATTCTATCACAGTACATGACATAATATGGTGTTAGTATTGACAGCTCGGGCCGTATGTGTTAGGTTCGAAAATCAGATTAAACATTCGACATGCGACATAGTACCCTTGGGAGCGTGGGGCTTAAGTTTTTACTAAATGCTCAAGTTATGTGTTAGTTTGCTGTTCACTCTCTGACTTTGGCTCAGTTTTAAAGGTCTGTCAGTTAAAATTTCTTGGTGTTGTCTCCCATTCCAGGTCCAATGGGGCTTGTGACGTTACTATGTCTATATGACCTGAGCAATAGTAGATACCCGTGTGAGGTAGCTCTTTTGTAACATCTACGTTGATGATGTCGTGTGGGGGTCTAGAGCGTGTTGTCCTGTTCCTCTTCAAGGCTCGTCACAGAGGTTTGAGGGGTTGGGGGAGAGAAGGGAAAGGTAGGGTAAAGAAACCTGGTGAAGGTAGTGGGTGTGGTACCTGGTGAAGTCTGTCCCGGCAGGGGTCAACTGAGGGGTGAGAATCAAGTCTCTAGGGTCATGTGTTATCTCGTGGTGCGTTGGTGTATCGTGTGAGTGGTAAGTAGAGTCCTCTGGTCTTTGTGGCAGTTATCGTCTGGATTCTGACTTATGTTAGCCTTTCGTCGCATTAGGCTATGGAGATTTGTGTAGGTAACTTCTACTTTAAAAGGTAGGTACGCCACATCTTGTCTATGGATGGGCTCAGTTTCCCTATCTTCATTTGGTTCCACATGAGGAGTTCATAGTCCACTGTTGTCGACATCAGGGTTGTAATTTCTTGGATTGAGGAGAGAGTATGGGTCTTCCAGTTTCTAGCTATTAGAGTGGACACTGTGGAAAAGACAATTTTGAATTGACTCTTTCTGTGCCTCTGATGTATGGAAGAGTCATAATGTCTGATCGCCTTCAAAGTATTGTGCTGTGTGTTCCTATAGCCCTCGAAGGGATACATAAAAAATAATAGTTTATACAATCGCTTTTTGCTGTTCGATATCTTATAATTCTCTCTGCTACAATTTGAAAATTCCAGTTCAAGAAAACTTTGTATACTATGAAGATTTATGAAATATATGCATTTATAAATGTCTTATCATTTTTTTTGGTTTTTTTATTGTTGACATGTTCAGTTCATTTAGGATGATATGTTAGCTTCAGCCTGTAGAACTGCGGTTTTAAATTGATGGTCTGCCTAAAGTCTGTCTATTAAACACTCCCTGTCGTTCTCATCATCTTACTGACTGTGCTGGGATGTAACATAGGCTTCCAATTGAAGGAGCACAATTATATATGAAAAGACTGAGAGGAAGGCGCATCAGACAGTCTGTCTACATGTAATTCTAAGCAAGTAACAAAGTTTGAAAGTGGAACATTGAATAAGGCTTCTAAATGAAAAATTGCTTATTCTCTTCAGTAGAGTCAGGCATTCTGAAATTGTTAAACACCGCAACTGCTATAAAAATAAAGTCAAGAAACAATAGATGCCTGTCTAAAAACATGGATCTATATGGAGATTTTTTTAAAATTTAGATTTTAAAGGATGCGAAATACATATAGCGTCATCATGTGATTTAATCTTACATACTACATTAAGATGCAATCATAGTATGTATGTGTATATGTATATATAGCAAATATCATCACCTGACTCCGAGGCTCCTAAAAACCACAAGTTTCACTGCTATAATTATGCTCTCTGGTTGTGATGACTATAAATTCACCATAACCAGAGAGAGCTTTTGCAGACCACTTTTTTTTGTTACTGAAAAAATGGATTCATCCATGACATTTAATTGGCCTGTTACGCAAATTGTAATATGACACAGGATTTCATTGATTGGGATGATATCCATACCTTGTGGCCAATCCAGTGTCAGCAGTGAAACTTGTGGTTTTTAAGAGCCTCGGAGTCAGGTGATGATATTTGCTATATCACTGGTGGCACATGTTAAGGTTATGTCATTCTATCACACGTGCAGGACACACATGGGGTGGGCATGCCGCCCTTACAAGCTGTGAACCAGAGCTGCACACGTGGAGTGCTCTGCTGGAGATCTATTCTGGGACAGTTGGAATTCCATAATCTATTCGATTGCTTTGTGCTGACTCTGTAAACTGGGTCTACAGATTACATTAAAGGGACACTATAGTTACCAAAACAACTTTAGTTTAATCAAGCAGTTTTTATATATATATAGATCATGCCCCTGCTTTCTCACTGTTCAATTCTCTGCCATTTATTGTTTAATCACTTTGTTTATGCAGCCCCTCAACACACCTCCCTGCATGTGACTTGCATAGCCTTACTAAATATTTCCTGTAAAGAGTCGTATAATGTTTACACTTCCTATATTTAAAATTCTGTTTAATTTAGAATTAATTATCTCCTGCACTGCTAATAGCTTGCTAGACTTTGCAGGAGCCTCCTGTGTGTGATTAAAGTTAAATTTACAGAGCAGTATGTAAAAAGGTCTAAAGTGCGTTAACATCTGATTGATTTTTTTTAAATTTTTTTTTTTATGCAGGCTGTGTGAGTCACAGCCAGGGGCGGTGTGGCTAGGGCTGCATAAACAGAGAATCGAGCAGTGAAACTTCAGAGGCAAGATTGATACACTGAAACTGCTTTATTAAGCTAAAGTTGTTTTGATGATTATAGTGTCCCTATAATGAAGAATTTTGGAGAGGGTTTCTCACACGAGAGAGAGTCCAAAGTTTATTTATGTATGTATCCCTTTTTTCAAATAGGTAGAAAAACATATTGAGAGCTCCATGGGAGTTTATTCTTCCAAAACATTTTACAAAGTGTACATTATTTAAAAAAATAAATCACAATAGATAAAACTTCTCAGATTGAAGTAGGGAAGCTGGATGACCGTGTTGGCTTAGCTTGAAACTTGTGTTTGTGCGTGCGCATATGCTTGTAAGTAGCTATGCAAATCTGCACAGGTATGCATCTGTACATCTTTATCTGTTTATTTGGATTATTTTATTATTTCACTGTAGCTAAAGTATGGATGCCCGGAGTACCCCTTTAATTTGATACCAAATGTATATTGTTTTTGTTGGAGTGGTAGACATTTATTTTATTTATGTATTTAGAAAATATTTTACCAGGATGGATACATTGAGATTTCTCTCGTTTTCAAGCATGTCCTGGGTCCACAAAACTTTGCATTGTTACAATATTACAAAAATACAAGATACAAACTGTAAATATATATACACATACACACCTATATAAATTTTAATACATAACCGGTAATATATTCAACCATGACAGGTGCATTCTGTATTGAGGTACGTTGCCATAGATCCTTTAAAAGATTTTAGATTGAATTAAGATTTGACTGTGTCCCTGAGGTTATTTCATAATTGCGATGCTCTGTAGGAAAATGAGGATCGAGCCACTTTATTTTTGTATTGCGGTATGCTGAATATCGTGCTAGTACGGGATCGGAGGTTATAGGAGGTGGGTGCAGCTGGGGAGAGCATTCTATACAGGTAGAGTGGGAGCTTCACAGAAATGCTCTTATGCACAAGGCTGGAAATATAAAGAGTGCGTTGGGATTCCAGCGACAGACAGTTTAGCTCTTTTCACATGTCACAGTGGTGGGTAAAGTAATTACATTCTAGTACAAAGCAGCAGAATGAATTTTATATAATGTTTTAAGTTTATTATGGTGGGTTTGCGGTGCGGGTGCATACAATACATCCCGATAATCAATGACCGGCATTGGCCTTTGTTGCACTATCCGTTTCCTTACTGCAGGGCTTAGGCAGGATTTGTTTCTGTACAGGGCACCTAGTTTTGGGTAAAGTTTTGAAGAGATTTTTTCAATGTGAAGGCCAAAGGATAGATTGGGGTCTAGCAACATACCTAGATATTTAAAAGAGCAGACTGCTGTCAGTGTGTTATTTGAATTTGTTCTGATACACAGCTGTTGATTTTGTAGTTTACGTAATTTAGGTACAGTTCCAAAGATCCTTGTAACGGTTTTGTCAGTGTTTGCGAAGAGTTTGTTATCCACTATCCACTTTTCTACCTCTGTGAATTGGGTTTGGAGCACATCCTCAAGCTGCGGTAGCTTGGGTTTACTAGCGTAGATGACGGT
Source organism: Pelobates fuscus (assembly GCF_036172605.1). NCBI lineage: Eukaryota > Metazoa > Chordata > Amphibia > Anura > Pelobatidae > Pelobates > Pelobates fuscus. Next base: position 333,957,630 of record NC_086319.1, read on the forward strand.
GTCCGTCTGCATACATGTGTGCAGTTGAGGATTTGCAGACGTTAGGCAGATCATTCATAAATTATGTGAATAGAAGGGGGCCGAGTATGGAGCCTTAGGGAACACCACATGTGACAGGCAGAGGTAGGGAAGCGCTATCAGAAATGGCCACGTATTGCAATTGGTCTGAAACATGTGATCGAAACCAGGTTAGCGGACGAACACCAATGCCTGAGTTTTTAAGCTTTTGCAAAAGAATGCCATGGTCTACTGTGTCAAAGGCCTTGGCAAAATCAAGGAAAATAGCTCTAGTTAAGTCTCCTTGTTCCATGCCAATTTTAATGTCATTGCAAACTTTTAAGAGGGCAGTCGAAGTTCAGTGATTTGGACGAAAGCCTGCTTGGTCAGAGGTCAGATAATTTGATCGTTGATAATATTCACATAGTTGCGCGTGGACTCATTTTTCCAAGATTTTTGACAATATAGGGAGCAGTGATATCAGGCGATAGTTAGATACCAAAGTACTTTTATGATAAGGTACAACTTTTGCAGTCTTCCAAAGTTTGAGTATGTATCCTGACACCAGGGATTCATTGATTAGGGTAGTGACAGGTTTAGCAATTGCTGGCGCACTGATCTTCAGAAACATTGCTGGGATTTGATCTGGTCCACACTGGTTTAATTATTAAGATGTTTATTAACGACACTAACAGGCACAGGTCTGAATCTTAATTTATCTATATGAGGATTTTGAAGATTTGTCAGGGCCTGATCTTTATTTGCAGTCTGAAAATGAGTGTAATTTGTTATCTTCGAAACCAGGGTGGTAGCACATCCAACAAAATAATTATTGAAGGCATTTGCTACCTCTAGCGGGTGTTGCAGTGTTTGGTTGTCCATTTTGACAGTGGAGGGTTGGGAGTAGATTGCGGGGGTTTGTATGCGATTTATGATTTCCCAGAAGTTTCTTGGGTTTAATAGGTTGTTGTTCAAATTTTCACTGAAATATTGGGCCTTTGCCATTTTTGTTTGTTTTGTGCATGCATTTCGCCATTTGGATTCATGTTAGTGGTATGAGGTGTGAAGATGAAAACAAAACACAAATAGTGAAAAATAAAAAGATAAATAAAAGTATTATATTTGTGTGTGATATATAGCTATTTGTAGGGAGAGAAGGTATGTATTCTATAGGGTTAAGAGATTGGAAGGCTGTGCTGATCAGTGTTTGCACCTGTCATTTCAGGAGAATTCAATTTGTGTGGGTAACTATCTATAATTGAGGAAATGAGCATGGAGTGGGTAGGGTGATACCCTTCATATTTTCTTTTTCGTTTTTATTGACTAGTATAACTTTTGTGTTTTTCTACATGCCATTGTACATTGACTGCTCTATCACTGCTGATCAACCTTCACATGGTTATTGACAACATAAGTGTCCTCCTGGTGCTCAGCTGGAAGAGTCATAATGTCTGCCTGTTGGAGTGTGTGAGCACTAAGAGTTTCACAGCATTAGGGAAACCATATCGAAAATCAGACAAATGACACATATCGGCTGCATGGGGCTAAAACAGTAGATGGGTAAAAAAAAAAAAAACTGTGTTCCATTTTCCCCTTTGGTAAGTTCAATGTACATCAATTGTTGTTCTTTGAAATGCTTGGTGGTAAAAAGCAGGACCTTGTAAGATCCTTCCTAAATAACGGGATGGCTATTTCAGACACAGCTGCTGTAGTCACGATCCTTGAACATCAGAAATGGACTGCAGCCAACTTTCTTAGAATTTGCGGTCAGACTGCAATAGAATAGCCAACTCAGTCAATATTCTCTATTTTAAGGGTAAATATATAGACAAACTGTGATAATTGCAGATAAACCGTCAACTGCAATAGAATTGCTTACCAGGGTATATTCAGCTGAATAAGCTCTAAACCAATGTACTTTTCAGATTGAATGCCATATGTATAAAAAAATAAAAATAAACTAACACTGCAAAATTTAAAGAATGCAATTTATTCTGAAAATTGAATTCAATCCTCCAACCCCCTTTTAATGGTCGAGGGAATGCATATCAAAAGAAGACACTAATTCAGGTAAAATCCAATAGTCATGGCTTCCCCTCCCCTCTTCAACACTTCTGTGTTCTATCTTTTGCACCAATTTTGTATCCCAGTGCAAGTATTTTCATTGAGAGAATCTTCTAGTTTGTTCTGCAACACTCTGAAGCCCATGTTGTTATTATATGTATTTTATAACCTATTACAGTCAAACTTTGGTACAGGAATCATTCCTATTATTTAAATGCCTCCTCTCTTTGTGTCCGCCTTCAAAGAGTTCTAGCCTTCTGAACTTGATCCAGTCTTCATATTTTCTGGATTATACTCTCCATCTTGCCATGTTTCCCAAAAGCAAAGTTAAAGATTATGGAAACAATAAGGTGCAGTCCTGTACAGACCAAGATGCAAAATGAATTCAATACTCATGGCTTTACCCATGGTATTAACATGCCTGATCTCCCAATAATCATGCTGACACTTAGTATATAAGAGAAGGGTACATTTTAGGTCCTTTTCAAAATCTACATTAACATTTCCTATAATTGGAGTACAGTACCAGACTTTGAATTCAGACCTGACCCGTTACGTCATTTGTCTCTTCTCTGTGCCACCAGTTTCCTTCATGTGAATTTGAGCATCACCAAGCCACCACCACCATGCTTGACTATAGGCAGTGTTCTTTTCAGCGTACACTGCATTCTTCTTCCTCTAGACCTACTGCTGATCTATTGGTCCGAAAAGTTCCAGTTTTGTTTCATTGCTCCACAGAACAGAATCCCAAAACTTCTTTGGTTTATATATATATATATGATCTTTCGACCATATTAAAGCTGATTTTTCTTGTGATTTTGGGTCAGTAGTGGTGTACACCAAGTTCTGGCATGATAATCTTCTGTGTTTAGTACTTGCCTTACTGTTCTCACTGAAACCTCAGTGCCTGTTGCCACCAGGTCTTGCTGCAGGTCTCTTGCAGTCACTCGAGGGTTTTCACAATCTGCCTTCACAGAAATCTGATTGCAGCCATTGATAGCTTCCTTTTCTGCCCCCTCCAGGTAATGTAACCAATGTCCCTTCAACTTTGAACTTGCGAACTATGCTTCCAGCAGTGTCTCAAGGAACATTCAGTGCGTTCACTATCTTTTTGTATCCTGTTCCTTGTTTGTGACAGGCAATGATCTCTTCTCTTAACTTTGTGGACCATTCTTTTGACTCCTAGTTCTAACTTGCAGTCAAATGTGACACTAATTTCTTTCCTCATGATTACTTGTTTTGTTTTTTTTCTTTTCAGGAAGGTCATACAGTGAGGGTTAATAATAAATAACTAATGGTCCAGTGGGGGGTAATTTATACTTTTATGGTTCACTGGAGTGGTTTTACGAACAATTCCCTGGTGGTTGGTGGTGGAGTGTGTGGTCTGCACCCTCACCTGGTTCAGACCATACCAATTGCTCTGAAGATTAATATGGTCTACACTTGACCACCATGGAATCATTTTTTTTGTATCTTATATATTGCCATTTTTAATGGGGGTATCAGTATGCTCTGACACTTCACAGTATCACTGTCCCACAGATTACCGCAACATGACGTACCTCCTGCTCACTTACCAACAGATAGGCCTCCGCAAGCCAATCGTTTACCATGACCGGTATAGGACATAAAATAAGGAATTCTGACTTTAAATTTTAAATCACATATAGGCAAACGTGAGTCACCCATACATCTGTGCTGTCATACAGAAAAGTCATCAAACTCAATTGCGCTTTCATCAATATCTTTATTGTATTGTGCAGTTTGCTTGTGCTCTTACAATACATTTAGAGCCGAGCCAATACTTCAGTGTACTCTCATTGTCTATTAAGTGGACTTGCATGCTACAAACAAACCACTCTGAGCTTGTAGGTTTATTTGAAATTAAATTTCCATTATGCAGTGGAATATACCAGAGGATATTTACTGTAAAGTATAGGCTTTTTGTTAAAACTGTTGTGTTCGGAGTTATATTAAGTCTAAAAAGAATTGGTGTAATTCAGGTTTTTGCATTTACATAGATTTGAGTTTGTTCATACAGTCGCTAATGCCAAGCAAGCAATTTATGTTAAAATTCTGCATTATTATTTTTATTATTATTGGTATTTATATAGCGCCAACTAATTCCGCAGCGCTTTACAATATTATTAAAGGGGGGGATTACAATAAATTAGACAATTACACAGGAACAATAGGTAGAGGAGGGCCCTGCTCAAACAAGCTTGCAGTCTTAGAAGTAATGCCTAATGTTGGCCTTATGGAAGTATCGGCCCGGTTTATAGGTTGATATTCTGTGTTATACAGTGATGCCTAATAATGAATAATTACTGACAATTTAGTTTTTGGGGTTTTTTAACTTACTAAAAAAATGAGAGAGGGGACAATCCTATTACAGAAGATGTTATGCTTTGCTTATCACAAACAGAGGTTTGACAAAATTAAATATGTTTCTGATATTCTTTCTCTGGAACCATTTGGTACTTTTGGGAATTCGGATTTTAAAAATATCAGATGCGTATAGCTGATGGTGAGCAAAAACACAATTCAAAACAGAATTTCAAGCTATGCACAGATATACAGAGATTTTGAGATAAGTCAGACTTGCCTGTCAGAGCGCTCTGATTTGGCAATCCAGTTTTTCTTTTAACAGTATCAATGTGACTTAATGGATATTTGTTTGCCCTTTATTATTTGAAATGATTTAAATATAAAGTAGACATCTGATGGTTATTATTTTTTTATATACAGTTATTAGATGTATTAGCCTCCCCTCACTATTAAAAGGTTAAGGATAGGTAGGGTACTTTATTTTGGGGTTGGCTAGGAGCTTGAGTACCCCTATTCACGATTGGGAGTGGGGAGTGACATGTCCACTCCCCCTTGTATATTTAGTTAGAGCTCCATCCATCCATCCATCACCAATGGGTAGGGGTGGAGAGGGGTAGGACAATAGGTCCCTTGTTATATTAAGTCCACTTTGCTTTATTTTTCTTTAATTCATAGCCCCGCTATGGGTGTAGGGGGGAGTGGAGAGGTAGAGCATGGGGATGAACCTGTACCAGGTCCTCCCTGTACCTTACTAGTGACTGTCTTTACAGCTCACTGTTTAGCAGACATGCCCAGTCTTGTAGCAGGTGGTGGCATGGCGGAGGTTTTAAACCTCCTTTTCACTAATATAGAGTTCATTCAGACCCCCCCTTTTTTATTATTTGCCCACTAGCTGCTTGTGCTGGCAGCAGGCAAATTGGTTTAAAAATATATATAATGAAAAGAATGTACTAACAGCTTTTAGCCGTCGAATCCAATAGGCCCATTTAACAGCCAATATTTTCAATGTAATCTATAGGCTTCAGATTCTGTATGCAAACAGATGTTTTTCTGCTCCTGATCAGAATTTCACTGTTGGAATTAAATTGATCCATACCATTAAATGGCTTATTGGGAGCAGAAATACTGCCAATACACATGATAGGTTGATATGTAATCAAGACCTTTGGCTGGGTCTTTATTTATATGCCCCATTTATAATGAGCCGTAGAACTGTGTGAAATGTGTTAATATCCCTGTGATTACCATTTACATATATTCACATCTCCAAGCCCCTAGAGCACTGTTGTTACGCGCATATAACCGTTACTAAACTTTGCCTTCCATTTTAATATTTTTGGATAGCATTTTCAAATGGTTTAATATTTTGAAAAGTATTGTATTACTTTGTTTTAACTATATATAATACAATGTTAAACAAAAATCTGCACAGCAGTCAAGCCATAAGACTTGCTTTTCCCACAGAAATCACAAATCTGCAGTGATGTTACTACACACACACACACACACACACACACACCAACACCACCACCACCACCACACACACACACCAACACCACCACCACCAGCAGACCCCAGCAGGTAAGTTGTCAAACTGTTTTTAAACCGTTTGACCACTTACTCTGGGAGGGTGCCACGGCACTCCTGCTACCAGAAATCTGTAGTGGTTATTGTGCCTGGATTGTCCCGGTAAATAATCCCCAAGTGTCCCTCCCGACATTCGGTTCTGGATTCGTCCCTATATCAAATGCATTTCACCTAGTACATCAAAATCCACAATTTATCAAACTCATGAAAAGAAAAAAAAAAGTCATGTGCATCATAAATAATTCAATGTTTGTTTTTTTAATTCCAAGTTATGTAAGTTAATGTTTTGCTGTATTTCTCTTTGTTGTTGCACCTATTGTGTAAAAAACGAATAAATAATTGAACAACTTTGGGCATGGTGGAGAAATACTACGGCAAACAGGTTTGTGTTGTTTTTTTTTTTCTTTTTACGTTGACAGCTACTGGTCCCATAAAAAAATCCATATATGCTTTAAAAGGACATTCCAAGCACCATAATCACTGCATCCTGCTGTGTTTGGCACCCTCCTAGAATAATTTGTCTACAATGGTATGACAATTTGCTTAGATCATCCCTGATGCCTACAACCCTGCCTCCCAATTAATAATGCAGGAGAATCTGGTTAGCTTTTTTCTTTTCTTTTCTTTTTAATTAAATTGTGTAGATTTAGGGTCCCTCATTGTGTTATTAAAAATGTTAGTCACCTTTTTTTACAGTGGCAAGACCATCTTCTCTTCTCACCTGCAATTGCCCCATAAATACTGATGATCTCCTGACCATATGCCATAATTGGCACATTGTGCAAATAGAATGCTTCTCATTTAGAAGAATTGGATACAATGCTTCCCTTTAAGAAGCACTCTGCCACTTTGGACACTCGTTCAAAGTGAGTCATCAGCATACTCTGTAGTGCTTAACCCCTTAAGGACACATGACATGTATGACATGTCATGATTCCATTTTATTCCAGAAGTTTGGTCCTTAAGGGGTTAAGGGAATTGGAGTGTTTCTTTAAATGGGTAGCAGACCTGGAAACGGAATTCACACTGGCTAAAGCTATATCCCACATGCAGGGAACATCTATAAATGTGTATAAACCCTAGGGAATCTGATGGGTAGCAGTAGTGGATGAATACCAACAATAATAAGTTGTATATATTGGTATTTGTTTTTCTGAAATTAATGTGTTTATTGCAACAGATTCTCTTGAAATCAAGAGAAATCTCAATGAATAAATATTTTATAAATAAATTTAGGATCTTTAATTAGCCAGCTCTGACAGTTTACTGATGATTACCAATATTAAAAGTAAAAGAGAACAAACACATTGACCAATTAGAGCAGGGGTCCTCAAACTCCGCCTCCCCCTACCCCCAAATGTTGCTGAACTACAACTCCCATGATTCTCTAGCTATCTATGTAATTCAAAGAATCATGGGAGTTGTAGTTCAGCAACATCTGGGGGGCGGGAGTTTGAGGACCTCTGAATTAGAGCTTAAAAAGATCTTATTTTATGCTAGAAGACATCTGAAATGATTTTCACTACGATATATAGAGCAATTTTGAATAAATAGAATGTCGGCAAATTACCAGTTAAAATACACTATCCCCTCCAACCTCCCAGCTCATCCATTTATCTCTGCAGTGTATTTGGCATAGGAAGCATAATATACATCCCCCATTGTACCCTTTCAAATGTGCACAATGATAGATCATTAGATGACTCTCACAATGCTAACAGATGGAGGGAGGCAGTAGGAGGACACGTTCCCAGGAAATGATTTTTTTTGGCAGATTGTCCATTTAATAAAACAGTTTTCCAAACTGAAAAAAACATTAAATAAAACTGTATTGTCATGTAAAATGTGAAACTGACGTATTGGCTTCTCTCCAGCAATGTGATGGAGATGAAGCAGAACAAGACTTATTTCAAGGCATTATGAAGTCTCTAATGTTCATATGCTATGATGGATATGTCTATCAAGATCCACATGCTTGGCATAGCAAAATAAATCAAAATACGTTTTAAACAATTATTGCATTAAAAGGTTTTTTTTTTGGTTGTCTTTTTTGCTAATTTATGTGCATTAAGTTTAAATCTACAATTGTTGCCAAGACAGGCTTACTTACCCCATAAGCTATACTATTTATTTCTGTTTTAGATGAGAGGTTATTATATCAATTAAGTCAATCTTACCAGTATTGACAGTTATTTTATGAACGAATATGAAGTGGAACTGGGACCTGTGGACACAAATGGGTCTGTAATATGTAAATTTAAATACTATGATCTATTTAATATCATACTGTATATTTAACTAAATATCTAATTAGCATTAAAAGAACACAAGAGTGGTTATGGTGCCAGATGTGCCCTGGTGCTGTCCCAGCATAATCTGCCAAACCATTTAGCATAGTGTGAAACTTTCCTGGGTCCAGCCTGGTACCCACGTAGCATCCAGTGTTCTCAGAGCTTCAACAGAATGATTCATTCATTGGTTCAGAGTGCTCCGCCAATCTTCTCAGTCAATGAATGAGCATCTACATAGACACCCATCGGGCACCCAGGAGGATCCAAGTAAGAAAGTATATTGAGGAATTTGAAGGGAAAGGCTGATGAATGGTAAGTGAGGCTAGTAGAAATAGGAAAGGAGGGAGGATGGGAAGATGGTTAGCACCTAACCTCCAATAAGGAGAAAAATCGAGCCAGTGTACAGTTTAAGAGAGTAACATTGTATGTTTACGGTGTGAGAGAGCTTTGAGGATCAGTTCGTAGCTGCTGTTGCACACTTAACCCCTTAAGGACACATGACATGTATGACATGTCATGATTCCCTTTTATTCCAGAAGTTTGGTCCTTAAGGGGTTAATAGCCAGATAGTAATTCCACTCAAACCAAGTGTACAATTTCTGTGTTTTGAGATTGGAAGAGACAAATTGCTCAAAAACTCTGACTTGTTCAACCAACACATCCAATGCAGGTATCACTGCTCCTCTAAGTTTGACAAACCCTAATCATATAGGGATAATTCACTAAACACCTGATTTTGTCAAGTCTCATATGTACTAAAGCCAAATATGGTCGGAATTCGGCCTGAGCAATATGCAGCAATTGCCTGTGTGCATTCAGTGTCCAGATTAAAATTGGTGCTTTTGCATCTGAATCCTGTACAAAGAATACGATTCAGTAGATTCACAAAGCACTGATCACTGCCCAACCCCATGACCCACCAGCGAGTGGGAGCTATTTGAAGAAATAAACAGGTGAGGACATCCTTCTGTTCCCATCCCAACTTTGGTCAGCAGGTGGGGATTTTTAGAATATAAGGGGGACACCTAGTGTCACCACTCCAGCCCCAATCAATTGGAATTCGGTGAGGCCCCTAATATTACTATGGGGAATGGACCAAGTGTCCCTCCAGGCCTCCCTTACAGTAATACAAGGGTCCTTTTTACCCAAACAGCCTTTTTATTTCTATAATTTCTCTTTGTTTTTATGAGGAAGTTGGCCAGGAAGCACTGGCCATCCGCAACATAATGAACCCTTGTGCAGAAGAGAAATTGTAAAGGAGCACTATAGGGTCAGGAACACAAAATATATTTCTGACCCTATAGTGTTAAAACCACCATCTGGCCCCCTCTTGCCTCCCTACATATAGTAAAGTCTTACTTGTATTCACGCCTGAAGCTGCTGACTCTGCCCCTGTCTGCCTCAGACCAGCAAGCTGTCTGTTGACATCATTAGAATTGTTGTTCTGAGACAATGCTTCCCCATGGGATTGGCTGAGACTGTAAAGGAGGCAGATCGGGGCAGAGCCAGCACAAGTCAAACACAGCCCTGGCCAATCAGCATCTCCTCATAGAGATGAATTGAATAAATTAATCTCTATGAGGAAAGTTCAGTGTCTGCATGCAGAGGGTGGAGACAATCAATGTTTAGATGCATTTTAGGCAGCCATGACCCAGGAAGGATCTCTAACAGCTATCTGAGGTGTGGCCAGTGAAGTTATCACTAGGCTGGAATGTAAACACTGCATTTTCTCTGAAAAGACAGAGTTTACAGCAAAAAGCCTTAAGGGTATGATTATACTCACCAGCACAAATGCAATGAGCTGTAGTTGTTCTGGTGACTATAGTGTCCCTTTAACTATGTGCTCGCTGGTTGCTAGAGCTGGCCAAGATTTGAAGCATTCGGTCCAGATTTAAACTGTCCAACTGAAATCCCTACCAAATTCAGACCCGTTAGTGGCTTGAATTGCAAAATCTGGACATTGTTCACACTATCTAACAATGTCTGGATTTTGCAGTCTAAATCATAGACCTTCTTAACCCCTTAAGGACCAAACTTCTGGAATAAAAGGGAATCATGACATGTCACATGTCATGTGTCCTTAAGGGGTTAAAGAGCTAGACAAGAAGACTTGCTTGCAGCATGCACACACTGTATACATCTGTGTTTGGTCAACGTGTAGAATCCCCTTTTCATGTCTCAATCAGTAGTGGGCAGGCATGTAGCTGAGGTGTAGCATACAATTTACAAATGGATCCTTAATATCTGCGCATAACATGTTTACAATGTATTCGACATGCTGAAAACCATATTTTACTAGAGCAGTTTCTGCAGCTCTCATAGTCTCTTCAGCTGTGTTTCATTGAAACACATGGAATACAGATGTACATAAATTCATTCCTGAAATCGAGGCATGGTTGGTCTTCCCCTTGGTTGGGGGGTGATTGATATTCCGCAAAGGCAATGATTAAAGTGGAACTATCACAACTGAGATATTGTTTTGTATTTTGTTAACATTGTATATCTGACTGTTTTGACTTAATTTAACCCCTACAGTGCCATAGAAGGAATACATTAGAACACATTTCTCAAAATATACAAAACGCCTTGGGGCAGTGATGCAGTCCTCGTAAATCTTGCAGACATAAGGGGCTGTTTTTTTTTTTATATATATATTTTTTTTTATTTCCCTCCTCCTTTATTTTAACCCCTACAGTGCCATAGAAGGAATACATTAGAACACATTTCTCAAAATATACAAAACGCCTTGGGGCAGTGATGCAGTCCTCGTAAATCTTGCAGACATAAGGGGCTGTTTTTTTTTTTTTTTTATATATTTTTTTTTATTTCTCTCCTACAATCACAGTCACCAAGAATGTGATTCTAAACTGGAATGTAGAATTTCTCAGAGGTTTCCCGGTGGTTAAAGAGTCTGTTTAACCCCTTAAGGACACATGACATAGAAGTTTGGTCCTTAAAGGGAAACTCCAGTGCCAGAAAAACGATCCGTTTTTCTGGCACTGGAGGGTCCCTCTCCCTCCCACCCCCCAATCCCCGGTTACTGAAGGGGTGAAAACCCGTTCAGTGACTTACCTGGGACAGCGGCGATGTCCCTCGCCGCTGTCTCCGCCTCTGCGACGCTCCTCCTTGTGATTACGTCGGCCGATGGGCAAGACTAATCTCGCCCACTGGCCGAGGAGACCTAATGCGCATGCGCGGAAATGGCGCGCATGCGCATTACGTCTCCCCATAGGAAAGCATTGAAAAATCATTTCAATGCTTTCCTATGGGGTTTTGAGCGACGCTGGATGTCCTCACACAGTGTGAGGACGTCCAGCGACGCTCTAGCACAGGAAACCTGTTGAGGGTAGTGGGAGTTGGCACCCAGACCACTCCAATGAGCAGAAGTGGTCTGGGTGCCTGGAGTGTCCCTTTAAGGGGTTAAAGGATTCTTCCCTGTGCTGATTTGAAAATCAGGTGCACTCTAAGCTACACATACCCCTAACAAAGGTGCATATTTTTCACCAAATCACGCATTTGGTCATGTATTACACTAAGCAACTGCAATATTTGCAGATTGCTGACTATTAATTTAAATTCTTTTTTTTTTTTTCATCTTGAGTGGGTATTGGGGTAGTCCACAACATCTGGAGTGCCAAAGTTGCCTACCTCTTTAATAGGGCATGCAGAGTATATGTAGAGGGGCAATATTCATTCAGTCTTCTCCCCTTTGAAATATACCGTTTCAAATGCACCATCTAGTACGAACGCATGGAAAAATAATTATTTAGGACCAGTGTGGTATATGTTGAGGGGCTATATATTCATTGGATTGCCGCCTCTAGGGAACACCGGTCCTAAGAGATTGACGAACACAAAATAAGGAAATCTCTGATTAAATGTTGGACTAATTAATCTGTACCAGAGATATGCAGAGGATATCCTCTTTTTTTTTTTTTTTTTTTTTTCTGCTTGCATATGTGTGACTGCGTAATGCATGGATAGATCTTTTAATGTTCACGGTGCTTTAAGAAAGAGGTCTACTTTGAGCCATTATAAGAAGCTATGAGATATATGTGGCTTAGTTAAGCCACACTTTATACTATCATCTGTCTCTACCCACCTTGGATTATCTATACCCCTTTTTTCCTGTTCCCCTATCAGTAAATGACTGTCCGCTATCCACACTTATTTTCCTGCCTCTTGCAATGATAGCATAGATACATCAATCAATCCTGACTTTGTTTGAACACTAAGATTTATGTATCCTTTCTGAGCTCTTTGCATAATGGATCTGCTAATAGCTGTACAGAACCTTCCTAATTAAATAACAAGAAATCTGAAGGGAATGGATATCGTTTGTGAAAGTACCTGGGAATTTCTAACCATTTAACTGGTGGTTATCTTTCCCCTGAGCTCGATTAAGTCGAAATCCACTCACATTGTAACAATCACCAGTCACTACACAATTGTTAGTAGAAGATGTATTTATATGTTGGTGTTGTTTTGTTTATTTTCTTTTCAATTTATTTGAGTTTTTGGAAATAAAAGCGATAATATAGAATCAATAACCTTCCTTAAAATCCTTTGTGTCCTCCAAAACAGAGATTTTGCCCTCTCAATTTGGGAGGGATTTTCCAAACACTCCGAGCACCTTAATCACGGCAACCCATTGTAGACATAAAAAAAAAAAATACATCTTGGTTTTAAAGCATTGCATTATATCTTACCCTAGTGTAACTTTAGTGCTGTATATCTAACAGCTGTGCTTTTATTTTGTGTTCATGATTTTTATTTTATTTTTATTTGCACGCTACAACTGCAAAGGTAAAAATAAAATGTAGACTGTTGTAGATCCATTTAAAGGGGAACTGTCACTTCCCAGGATTATCAATATTTACTTACTCTTTCCCTATATTTAGCAAATATGGTTTTGTGAAGTTTGAAATAAAAAAAAAAAAAAAACTAAATGTAGAAATTCTACTGGGTCCCTCCATCTTGGCTCCCTGTCAATCAAAATTAGAAATATTGCCAGTTTCTGCCACTGAACATAGAAGAAGATAAACTGATACGACGTGTCTAATGTCCTCATTTTCATTATGTGTCTTGGAGGTGCCTGAACTCAACTGTGATGTGAACTGCTACATTTTTAATATGCATTTTATAAAATTGGACCATCCAATTGGAAAACAAAAATAGCTCAGCGCTGGGTCGGGCTCCTCCTCAGATGGCAATCTGGGGATACCTAATGCGCATGCTCGGCAAGTGGCACATGCTCAATAGGCATTCACCATATATATTCAATGCTTTCCCATGGGGGATTTCAATAGGCTGGATGTCCTAATGCAAAGTGTGAGAAGGTCCAGCGTTTTCACTCCATGAAACTCCAGGAAGTGCCTCTAGTGGCTGTCTAGTAGGAAGTCTTAACCATTTAATAGAAACATTGAAGTTTCTCTGAAACAGCAATGTTTAACATTCCAAGGTTAAGTGGACAGGGACACTGCAAACAGGCAACTTCAATGACTTGAAGTGGTCTGGGTGCCTACAGTGTCCCTTTAACACAGGTTGTAAGGGATTTTTTTTTTTTTTCAAAAATGGTTTTTAATGAGTGGTTAAATTCCAGATAAGGGGGGGGCGGAGCTAGCAGCGGAGCAGAGTGGCCGCACTCACCAAGAGCTCCTCAATACGACCCGCAAAAAACGCTATTTCAAGCGGTATCCGACGTCCACCCGGGATCCACGACCCACACCGGACACCGGATTAACTATGGGACGCAAGCACAAAAAAACCAGGGCGGACAAAGACCCACCTACCCACGATATCGGGGAACTTCTCCGACGCTCCCAAAAGGCCGCATGGGACAAGATGGCGGCGGGGGACGACGGCTACTCCTTCTCATCTGATGATCTCTCTGTCGACCACGGAGAAGGTATGGCACAAGCCCTGTCACCCAACCCAAAGCCCTCACAAACCACTGCAGAAAATCCTGTTACACCATCCATTCTGAAGAACATGCTGGCAGAGCTCAGATCTAATATCGCTGCAGACATGGCCGGTATAAAAGAGGCAGTGGGGGGGGTCACTACCAGGGTTCAGCACCTTGAGGCCTCAACTACCTCCCAAGAGGCAAGGATAGCGTCCCTAGAACGGGCTCTTACTGAGGTACAGTCTCAGCAGAGCGCAACGAACAACCGGATTAATGCCCTTGAGGACCTCAGACGACGCTATAACGTTAAGATCCGTGGCATCCCGGATTCAATAGGCCAGAATGACCTGCCGCATTTCATCAGACGCCTGCTGGCTGACCTACTGCCGCCCAAACAGGCGAAAGCAGTGCGCCTAGACGGCATGTTCAGACTGCCAAAGCCCGCAACGGCGTCGGCCGCGGCACACACAGACCTGATCCTCCGTTTCCAAAATCTGCAGGACAAAGCCCAGCTACTGGCGGCAGCGCGAGGGAAAACCCCTCTTACATTTGAGGGAGCCACGCTGTCCCTCTTTCAGGACATTACTAAAAGCACAATGAGTTGGCGCAAGACCATGCAGCCCCTCTTACAACACCTCAGGACCAAGAACATCCAGTATAAATGGGGGACGCCGAATATGGTCACCTTCGCGCACCAGGACACCACTTACAGAGCCCGGAGCTACCCTGAACTGGACTCACACCTGCGCACGGCAGGCCTGCTGTCATCCCAACGAAGGACAAGCCAAAGTCTCGCCCAACTGGACCCAGCAGCGGTTGCGGACTTCATCCCAGGGGCACCCACCAGACCACCGCACCAACGAAAGGCACCCTGAGGGGTACTAAAACAGGGAGATTCCTCCTCACTACCCCAGAGACTGCCGATAATGCTCTCACCTGATTATGGCCCTCTGCCCACGATAGATCCTTGCGAACTCATATATGGTTACCACCCAAGTTCCTCCTCCCCATTTATTTTTGGTTGATTTAATTGACTTTTTACTAGTCCACAAAGGTCCGTATAGGTCTCCCAGGAGCGGACTCCACGCACCTGAGGCAATCTGGATGCACTCACTGCTCCAATTACTGGTGTCATAAGCACGCACGACCAGACGAACGACTGACCACATCTGTACCCGTCTCACTTCCACGCACGAACACAAAACGACACACCCAACTACACTAGCAGTGGGACAAGCGGGTACTCCTAGAATAGGACACACACCGGTCTAAGTAGACACACCCGACATAAGAACCATCCCCACACACTGCGGGCTACATCGACACCCACACTGGGGGACTCGCGGACTTTGTACAGCACATATAGCAGTACACCTCCACAGCTGGTCCCGACACAGACCCACCCGGTACAACACATGCCCAAGACGATCTCCAAGTAGACGTACGCACAGACTTCACTAGGCCTTGGACATGCCCGGAACACTAGACGACTCCACAACTATACAATTACTATATATAAAAAGTGCTAGGTATATATATATGCCGCTATCGTATTACCATATGTTGGTAAAAATGTGAAGGTTTCAATGTGATCAGTAGGCTGAGCCTGATAACACATCCTGTTTAAAATATGTTTTTGTTGAACGACTTGTAATACTAAAAAATGAGGCATTCATATTTTGGAGAAATGATCCTGCTAGCATCAACACACGAATAAGTTTATTCATATAGAAATGTTAATCTGATTAACGTGTGATCTAAGAAAATCTCTTTACCTTTCACCTTTAAAAATGTGCACAGTTTATTCTCATGCCATGTAATGTTTTGCTATTGAAAGGCTCCCTACAGCTGATGTGGCGTAGCAAGCCAAATTGTTCAAATCTTGCACAAACAAAAATAAAGAATAAAAAAAAAAAAAAAAAAAAAAAAAATTCCAGATAAGTAATACTTGTACTTTATAAAAACAAACTTTTTAACTTTTAAAATTGTTGTCCCATTTAAACAATCAGCCGCTCTGAATTGCAGAAATTTTAAGTTTGTTTGGATCGTTAAGAAATACATTTAAACACTGCAAGGAGCAGAGATTTTGTGCAATCATCTTGGGAGAGCGATGAATAAAGAATCCGAGATTACGGCTTAGGCTTCAAGGATTCCTCCATGTGTGATTATAGAGGATTTAACCAAGTGATGGAGTCGCTCAGATGCCTCATGAAATAGCAAACCGATAATTCCTTACAAGATCCATCTGCGGAACTGTATCAATTTATTGCTGGTAGACTACAATTCTTAGATTGTCTGAGGATCATGGGCAATGCAGTTAAGTAATTTGCTGTGTCAAGGGGAAACTATCAGGGTTTTAGAAGAGTAGAGGTAGACCATCTATATCCTAAAAACATGATTAGAATGTAAAATCTCAGGTTTTAAACAGACTTCCTAGATTCTTTCCTTTCTTCCATGTGACGTGAGCTTTAACTTAAGGCTTTGTATAGCATTAGTGACCGTGGAATCAGCTTTGCATGTCCTGACAGCTAGCAGGTTATAATTAGAATACACAGTAGAAATAAATGCTCTTTAACCCCTTAAGGACCCATGACATGTGTGACATGCCATGATTCCCTTTTATTCCAGAAGTTTGGTCCTTAAGGGGTTAAACAGCAGTTTTAGCACGTTAATCTGAATATTTCTGATCATCAAGGGGCTATGTGGACGATTTTTCTTTTTCATTTCTCAATGGCGAAAATAAACACTAGAATATTGACTATTTGAGAAAGTAACTTTTAATTTAAGGATTATTTAGGAAAATGGTGAAGTCTCCAACTCCAATCAAGTCTTGTTCTCAGTTCACGCTAACTCACTGTTTAGCGAATAAACCCTTAGATATATTTTCTCTGCATTTGTACTTGGTACATTATTTTAACAAAAAAGTGGGATATATATTTTTTTCAAGTTTTATTTTACTCGGCGACCACTAACCATTTATTTTTGTTATATTCCAAAAACGTACTCCATTTTGCTGGGTGTCACAACAGTATGTGGTGCATTTAACAACCAACTAGACTCAAATAGTTAATTTTCTTGGTGGCAGCTGTATAAATAACGTACGTAATAGCCAATAATGGGATATTCTTGTCGTGTAAAAGGAATAATGGCAGTTCCATTGGATTCTTTCTGTAATGCATCCACTTAGGAAAATATAACCTGGTTGTTTGAAAGTCAATGCATCATTAACAAAACACGTTTT
Organism: Pelobates fuscus; assembly: GCF_036172605.1. Classification (NCBI taxonomy): domain Eukaryota; kingdom Metazoa; phylum Chordata; class Amphibia; order Anura; family Pelobatidae; genus Pelobates; species Pelobates fuscus. The sequence goes on from NC_086319.1 coordinate 333,975,043, forward strand.
ATTCTTTCTTTGTATCAATGATAGTGACTGTATCATTAAATGTACTTTAGTCTATTTACAGTGCGGCGTAGGGAAGCATGGAAGTCTTTTCCATTCTATGTTGAAAGTGTCGATATACTCAAGCTCTTTCAGCTAAGAAAGGGGCAAGAAATTGATTTCAAAGTAAAATGAAATTATCTACTTTTAAAAACAATTCTAGGAAGTGTCTATATACTAGTAACACCACAACTTTTGTCGAGAGATATATATATATATATATATTAGAGAAAATGGTTTGGGCTTAAAAGTAAAGATTTCAGTAACTGCTTCTTAATACCATAACCACTAAAATAAGCTGCAGTGCTTTTTTGTGTCTGGAGTGTGCATTTTACTAAGAACATTTTATACATAAGAATAAAAAAATCAGTTTTACGTGTTCTTTGTTTGCAGTTCGTATCAACACAATTTTGTCCAGAACCTAGTTTCTCAATCCATGGCACTTGTATCCCAGGGGTAGTCCAAGATGGGTTGGCAGACCCCAGGAGGCATCCGGTTGGGCGAGAGTGGATGTGGCGAGTGAGCTGTACTCTTTATGATCTTCCAGAACTGCTCCCTCACGCACCCCAAGGTGATGCTGGAAGCCTGGTTATGGTGTCACACTTGCCCCAGCATCACAAAACTGTGTGCAAGGGACCAGTGCTAGAAGAGCAAAAAGATTACACAAGCCTCATACTGGACCCCAGGAAAATGATCTACCCCAGCTCTCCCCCCCAAAAAAGGGGGGGGGGGAGAGGAGAAAAGAGAGAGAGATCCGTCCTGCAGGGGTACTTCTCAATAAAAGGTTGATAAACACTGGTCCAGAACACAAGGTGCACATCTGAGTGGTTAGATAGGACTGTCTTCCCATTAACAATGGTCTATTTTGTAACAATGTTAGAAACAGAAGAATAAAAACAATAATATAGACAGCACAGTTCCCCTATACAATAACAACGTATTATTATTATTTGGCATTTCACCTGCAGTTTAAAGGGAGACACTGTGCACCTCTGATGAAGGAATGCATTTCATAGACATAGAGAATCATATGAAAATAATTCCTAACTTACTTACTGCATGATGCCAAATATCTACCTATAGGTTCAGGGTGGAGGATTATCTAAAGATAAATATATTTTTTAATCTACACATTTGAATTTTTCTTCAGTTCAATGTGTACATTAAATATATCTGTGTGTGAAGGTAACCTTGTCATTTACATGTTTTTACAATGTCACGTTTACTTTAAATAAATGTGCCTCCATGTATATTTGGCTATTCCTATGTGATCATTTTAAGATGGAAGCATTCAAAAGGTTAATCTTCAGTGGGTAAAAAAAAATGAAAAATAAAAAGCTGAGCTAAAATTCTTATTATATTTTTTTGTAAGTAGAAATAATTATCAAAAATCAGCTCAAAGAGACAGCTGTTCAAACAGGACAACAACTTCCTGAGAATAAATGCAATATTTGAGGAGCGTGTTTTCAAAATAGAAATAATGACATGTTTACTTCATGCCAATCTCTGGTAACAAGTGGTTTTCGTTAAGTTTCAGAGAGTCTGTGTCCCTGCTTGAAATGAGCGCCGTTTGAAGTTAACAAAATGAAAGGCAGCACTTTCAGTTATGTGATGCTTGTTGTAGGGAAAATACTGATGTCCGTAAAATCCAGTAGTAATTTGGAATGCCATATTTTGTTTACTTGGTATGAACGTGTTATAGTTTGCAAAGGCATCCGTTTTAATTGCTCCGCTTTGTTCCTTAATTGTATGGTTTTTGGAAAGAAAAAAAAGTAAAGGCTGAAGGTAAGTTTTTAAAGGTGACCGTGCACAGTTTAAAGGGACACAACTTTAGCAGTTTTGGTGTATAGATCATGCCACTGCTGGCTCACTGGGCAATTTCCTGACATTTAGGAGTTAAATTACTTTTACTTCTGTCCATGAAGTACTAGCCACACCTCCCCTGGCTGTGACTCACACAGGCTCCATGAAAAAAAGGTTTTATTTTTCAATCAGATCTTGCAGCACAATGTGTTTTAGGAAACAAGAAAATGTAAACTGTCAGGAAGGGTGTAGGAAGGCTGTAAGCGTCTCAGCAAGAGGAGGTATGGCTCAGGCTGCATAAACAAAGTGCTAAATTCTATGCCATTATATCAGTGAGACTATAGCAGGTGTGCCCAAAAGACAGATTCCCCAGATGTTGACCTTAAACTCCCATGATGCTTTGCATGCCTTTGGAATGGCAAAGAATCAAGCTGTAGTTTTAAAACCTATGGGGATCTACATTTTGGGCACGCCAGCTATAGAGGGATCAACTATACACCAAAACAACTTCAATTACTCGGAAGGTGTTTTTGTGCTTGCAGTGTCCCTTTAAGCAAAAATGGTAATTGTTCTGGATCTGCGTCTTTGAGAAATACAACTGAGCAATACTTTACTTCTGTTTTTAGCTCCTCACAGATTAAGCAGCCAAGAGCAACACCATTATTGTAGTTGTGCTACAAAACAAGAGTGTATAAAAGATGGCAATTACTGGATCATCCACTGATGATCTTGTACATGTGCAATGAGATGAAAGATATGTATTGTTAATTTTGGAGAAGACTCCTATCCTCAAGCAGTCTGTGAGTGACAGCTGCTGTAAAATTTTAATTTAGGAAAGAGAAGCTCATTAGAGCTCCATCCTTTGTCACATTTTGCAAAAATTCTATAGAGTTTTATAGATTCTCTCAAGCCAAATTCAAAAGGAACTCTTCTTCTCTTTTTAACCAATAACATTAACCCCTTAACGCCGTTACGACGTACCATGCCGTCCTGCATTAAATGGGCTTTAAAGCCGTTGCGACGGCATGGTACGTCGTAACGGCTTAAGCCCCCAGGAGATGAGTTGTACTCACCTCCGCCGCGATCCTCTTCTGGAGGGCTACCGGACAGCCCAGGCATCCCCCCTCCGGCAAATTAGGCCCCCGGGGGCCATGTGATCGCTCTCAAAGAGCGATCACATGGCCCCCTATAGCTGGCTATGGATCTGCCAGCAGGGGGACTGTTTGAAATATCAGTCCCCCTGCTGGTGGGGGTGTGTGTGTGTGTGTGTGTATATATATATATATATATATATATATATATATATATATATATATATATATATATATTAGATGTACATATATATATTCTATATAAATACGTATAATTAAAATAATAAATAAAATAATTAAATAAATAAAATATTGAAACAAAATTTAATATAAATTATATATGCATATGTAATTTCATTCTAACTGTATTTTGTTATTAATATATATATCGGTAACAAAATACACTTAGAATGACATTCTATATATATCCATCTATATATAAAATACAAATAACCGCAAATATATATATAGATAAATACATATAATTATATAAAAGATTACATTAGTATACACGTAGAATTTAAATACCTATAAATGCATATATATTAAAATTCTACGTGTATATTTAAATAATCTTTTAACGTAATTATGTGATTTGATTAATTAAAATGTGATTGACAACACAGGGAGAAAGTGCAGAGAATTTAATTCGCAAGCACTATATTTGACCCTGTAACTCTCCAAGACACCATAAAACCTGTACATAGGGGGTACTGTTTTACTCGGGAGACTTCGCTGAATTCAAATATTAGTGTTTCAAAATGGTAAATTGTATTACAACGATGATATTTTAAGTAAAAGTGATGTTTTTCGCATTTTTTACAAGCGAACTGCACTTTTATGGTCTATGTTATTGTTGTAATATGTTTTACTGTTTTGAAACACTAATATTTGTGTTTAGTGAAGTCTCCCGAGCATAACAGTACCCCCCATGTACAGGTTTTATGGTGTTTTGGAAAGTTAGAGAGTCACATATAAGGCTTGCATTTCATTTTTTTTCACATTGAAATTTGCCAGATTGGTTATGTTGCCTTTGAGAGCGTATGGTAGCCCAGGAATGAGAATTACCCCCATGATGGCATACCATTTGCAAAAGTAGACAACCCAAGGTATTGCAAGTGGGGTATGTCCAGTCTTTCTTAGTAGCCACTTAGTCACAAACACTGGCCAAATATTTGTTTTTTGCTTTTTTCACACAAAAACAAAATATGAATGCTAACTTTGGCCAGTGTTTGTGACTAAGTGGCTACTAAAAAAGACTAAACATACCCCACTTTCAATACCTTGGTTTGTCTACTTTTTCAAATGCTATGCCATTATGGGGGTAATTCTCATTCCTGGCTACCACACCGTCTCAAAGGGAACATTACTAATCTGGAAAATTTCTATTTGAAAATGGAACGTTCTATATTTGACCCTGTAACTTTCCAAAACAACATAAAACCTGTTAATTGGGGGTACTGTTGTACTCGTGACACATCGCTGATTACAAATATCTGCATTTTTTTGTAACAGTATTATGACATTCACAGTTAAAATGTCAGACGGAAATGCAAATTTAAAAACAAATCTTATTTTCTCAAATTTTTTAAAAATGTTATTCATAATAAATTATGTTCCATATATGAATAGTTAATGATAAATTAAAGCCCTGTTTCTCCTGAACCAAATGATATATAATAAGTGTGGGTGCATATAATTTGAAAGAGGGGAACTACGGGTGAACAGACATACAGCGCAAATTCTAGTTTTTGTTTACGTTTTGTTTTGATCAGAACGTGCACTATTGACTCCGTCCTGAAGGGGTTAAAACTAGTAAAATACTTACATTTATGAAGTCACCTTGGTAAGTAGTATTATTATAGTGTTCTGCATATAACTAACCAACAAGATAAATGGCAAATATACATTATATGAATGATGTAAAGAGCAAGGCAATTATTATAAATATACCTTCTATTGACCCAAAATGCTAAGTGGCAATGTAATGTTGCCATTAATTTAAAACCGTCACCTAATGCCAGCAGATCTTGACACAGTGCATTTTTATTGTGTTCTTTCCTCTGCACTGTACTATAGCCAATTCTCATTGAGCTAATTAGATTGAGGCATCGACTTTTTCCTATGGAACAAGAGAGGAGAAATAAAAAGTAGAATTTTTTTTTTTTTTTTTACTTGTACTGAATGGCTAGTGAGGATAGTTCAATGGTTCCTACAAATTATTCTGCACTCCGCACTATAAAGGAACTTTTTTTTGGCACTGTGAATTCCCGAGGACTTGGTCAAACTGAAAACTGCTTGAAAACCTGAAGGACTCTAAATTTAGCTTCATAGTGACTACAATAACTGGTTCTGTTTACAGTTCTTGTCCGTTTAATGAGTTATGTTACATTATATTACAGGTTGTCTAGATGTTTGTTTCTTTTGAAGTATTTTTTTTAAATAAATCTTCCACCAGTTTATAAATCTAAACCTACATGAAGCTTGATTTCCAAGTGTATGACCTCTTTGTCTTTACTTTCTCCTACATTTAGGACCAGAGTTATTTAGCTCAAAGAGCTTTGCAGTTCAAGCCCAGAAGAAGATTCTGAGCAAGATGGCAACAAAGTCTATGGCAAATATGCTTATTGACGACACAAGCAGTGAAATCTTTGATGAGCTTTTTAAAGCAACCAAGGAACACGTAAGGAATAAGAAAGAAGCTCACAAAATCCTTAAGGACCTCATAAAAGTCGCAGTAAAAGTTGGCATTTTGTACAGGAACAACCAGTTCAGCCCAGAGGAACTGGAAATTGTGGAAAAATTCAGGAAAAGGCTGAATCAGACAGCAATGACTGCTGTGAGCTTCTACGAAGTTGAGTACACGTTCGATAAGAATGTGCTGTCCGGACTCCTTCAAGAATGTAAATCACTTTTACATGATTTAGTGCAACGTCACCTGACACCAAAATCTCACAGTCGAATCAACAGGGTTTTCAATCACTTTGCAGATGTTGAATTTCTTACTGCCCTCTACAGCCTTGATGGGAATTGCAGGCCATACCTCAAAAGGCTATGTGAGGGAGTGAACAAACTCCTTGATGAAAAGATCCTTTAAAACATTGCCTTTGAACTTCTCATGTTTGCATAATGTTGTAAGGAAACTGAATGAATATTATTGATATTATTTCAGGTGGCAAGATAACAGCAGATGTCTGTAGAGAATGCAATGTGTGAATACTTCATTTTTGTTTTGTTTTTTGTTCTATGTTCTGGAATTACTTGGATTTTTTTTTTATCATTTGTAATGAATGAGGCATTCACCCGCAATCACCAGTATATTCCCTTAAGCAAGGAGAAAAAGATTATTTTTTGTAAACTTTGACTGATGTCATCGACAAACCATTTCAAATTGTTTGTGAGCTTAAGAACCATGGTACTCCAAGAAAGGAATGTTGAGTGTGATCATTTCTGTCAGTGGACAGTGCTTGAACTCTTCTGGTTTTGGGGGATTTTAAACCCTCTGCTTCACCACTTGCTTTTATGTTTTCATTTACTCTTAAATCTATGAAACCGTGCAGCTTGCCAATAAAAGCAAAAATGTTGCATGACACAGAGTTGTGTATGAATGTACAAGAAAAGGGTCACCACAATTACAGTAAACCAGAAATTTTAAATCCATGTAATGAGTTGGGAAAATGCTTTGTATGAACAATTGTGTTCCCTAAAATTAGCAATTTTTCATATGCCAGTATTTTTGTTTGATAACCTAGTATTATGGAAGGGCTCAACAGCATTGCCCTAATGAGTAACTATGGAAAAGACTGTTAATGTACACCGTTCATTCTTTCTCCTGGAAATTTGGAGAAATCATGACATTTTTATTTACCATGGCTGGTTAAAAACACTTGTATGTTAAAATTAATCATTCATTTACATTAGTGCTCCTCTTGTTTAAAAAAAAAAAAAGTTCATTATAAAACTTACCTGTGATCAAGCGCCGGATGCCGCCTCCTGCCCCTCCGCGTTGAGAAATGGGGAACATATGCAGTATTTACCATACTCCACCAATCCTGTGCTTCTTGTAGAGACGTATTGGATACGGTAGGTATCGTCATGCTGTGTGGGGTGATGTCAAACATGAACACATTATAAAAATTGAGGGTCTGAAGAAGGAAGGGACTGTCTAGACTAAAGGCATGCTCTTGGACAAATATAACCATTGACATTCTTAGATGATTACACGGTCCAAGGAAAGGTGTAACATATATGCACCAAAACATCTAGATTAAGGTGACCTTGCTGTCTCCTGGCTATTTGCTGTATGAATGGATAGATGTCAATTGATGGTTTGTCATTAAAGAGATACATCAATGCAAGTTCCAGCTATTTTCGAAATTAGGAATAAAACAAATACAATTTTAAATACCGTGTTGAAAAGGGTCTATAAAAGACCATAGGAAGGATTGTCTTCTAATAAGAATTTGAATATCCCTTATGTAGACTAGTACAGAATCTAGAAATGATTGTCCTTCACTTTACATAAAGCATAATGGACCTTGGAAATAGATGGCTTATAGAAAGAACTGTCCCCCCGGTACATTACTTGTGACAATCTATACATTTTCTAGCAACTGTATGTGCACATGGCAGTTGACAGACTTGTTTCATACACTGTCCTGTCTATTCCTGGTATGATGTACTGTTTTAGTAAAGGGATATTGAATATGTAATGATGATGCAAGGACTTCCCTGTCTCAAAAACACTTTGCCAAATTTGTTGCATCTGTAATCATACGGAAAGTTCTTATACCATGCTTGCCTTACCGCAGCATAGCTCGAAATATCTGAAATAATTATAAAAAAAAATGGAAAGAATCTATTTGCCAAACCCATAAGCTTTGGTGTGACTTCTATTTGCTTGCAGTGCAATTTCAAATACCTTCACCGTCTTGTCAGTAGCTTGGTACAAAACTCTAGCCACCGATATAAAAGTTCCAAGATGAGCACTCTCATAGGATTTACAATTCTTTGTTAAAGACAAAGTTACAGAGTGAAAAGTGCACTTGAACCTACTCACCTTCTTAAGTACTTTTCACTTTGTAAGTTTGTCTTGAAACATCGACTATTGTTTTCATGAATTTGCATCAACATCAACATCATACAGAAAAATAAACTAGCATTAGAGGAATCGTAAACCTCTGCTAAGCAGATGCTTATGGGTTGTCCATTTGACCACAATGGGGGCAGCAACACTGAGAACTCTGTCACTTCCTAACCCATGCATTAGTAGCAGAAAATTTGAGAACGCACAACGTGAATTTCATTTGTTTGTCCTTTTATTTTATTATTTTTAATTTAATTTTTGAATCCTCCCAATTGCTGGAGCCCAGTGTGTTCATTTACAATATATAAGGCAAAAGGTTTAAAAAAAACAAACACAATTCTCATTTGTCATGTAAGGTTTAAATAGTTGGTGTTTGTTTACACTGTTTGTATTGTTAATGGTCTTTTTAATCATGTGTTAGCCCCCTTGGGAACAATGATGTAATAAGTCATAACAAACCAGCTTTTAAAATTCATATATCAAAATAGAATGCCACACTTAACAAATGCATGACTGTACATATATGAAAAAGTAAAATAAACAGGACATTCTATACTTGCATAGGCTTTATACAGACCAGAATGTAGTCCTTAAATATTTCTGTATTTAGCTTTCAGTAACTGTCTGTATTTCGAACAAACACTTATAATTAACTGGGTGACGGTCTTTAAAATTTAATGCAAATATATCATTCTTAAACGTGGAAACTTAATACGTGAGCTGATACCAACCCATAAAAATATTAATAATTAACCCTTAGGCAGTCCTTCAAAAAGGTTCCATGCACTTAGTCAACACTGCTAGGAGCTATTGAGCTCTGTATGCCACACTGATCTATATACATAATTGATATCCTCTGTTCTTAGGCATATTAAAGGAGTCTGTGAGACCGGATCACTGACACTCCACATTTCAAAAGCACAAATACGTATAACTCGACCACTTCTACAAAACCCATCACTTAACAGAATATTTCTTCTCCACCCACTGTTTTTCTTCATTGATAGCCTGGAGTCAAAATACGTAGCGGAAACATGCTATTAAATGCTGAAATATAGTGACTAATTCCTTCCTAATTTACAGCACCTGTTTAATATAATTACCAGGGTTAGACAAGTTTGTGTGACAATTGTTAAAATAAATTGGTTCTGAATGAGGTTAATGACTTGTTTTTAACATAAATACAAAATAAGTTCACATATTCATGCATTTCTTGGCCTTTTCCATTCTAATCTTATATTTATTTCCTTAGAAGATACCATTTGCTGTTTCACATTGACTCATGCAGTTTCTGTAATGAGGCCTTAACACATTTTGCTTGTGGTTAAATTCTAGCAACGGGAATTGTAGATGTGAATTTATAGAAACCTACCTCAGACAATGCAGTTAAAACACACTTTGTTTACTGTAGCATTTAGACCATTAGGACTTAGAAATCAATAAGTCATTAAAGGACCATAACAACTACAACCTGGTCTAGTGGTTGTGGTTTTAGGAAGTTGCAGAGTGCTACAGAGGGTCCCCAAGATGTCACAGCCTGTGTTATTGCTTATGTGGAAGTTCCATTTCCACATTATTAGTCTCAGTTATGTCCAAATTCGGACAGCATTGATTGACTGAGTAGATCAGCTGACGCTCTCAGCCAATCAAAGGAGCCCACACATGCTCCACTTAAAAAAAGGAAGCACACGTACACCTGCAAGAACAAGGCATTGAACAACTACCAGCACAATACGAGTGGAGAAGTGAAACAAATCATAAGCAAGAAGGTAAAAAATACACATAAATCTGTAGATACTTTCCTGCAAACCTGATGACAATCAAAGGCTATCCCGAAAACCCCTTAATGATTTATAGAATGACTCAAAGTACAGCATAGGGGGCACCAGGGTATACACCTGTAAAGTTTCTGTTTACACTTGAAGTGAAAAATGTTCTAAGCTGGAGGACAGAATTCCAGAATGAATACTTTTGTTGTATAGGGGTCATTGTAAATCCTAAAACGAATCAAGTTACAATAAATTTCATTTTACTGTAATGCAATTTGATGTCTGCCAGCTCGGGGTTACAGAGTATGTTGAGAGTCTTTTCTTCCATATGCCTTCGCAGGAACAAGACCTTGTTGTCCCACTTTGTGAAGCATCTCATAACACCAGACGTATCCTAGACTTAATTGACCTAATGGAATTTAATCAGATATTGAAATTGACACAAGAGTGTGTTGGGTTAGAGGAATGAAAGGGTCCTCAGAAGTTGCCCCCCCAGTTGCCCCAGCCACGATATGTCAAAGGAGGATCATCTCTTCAGGAGAATGCAGATTTAAGATATTCTGACATGGCTTTCAGTTAAGGAGTCCCTGCCCCCAGCTATTTTAATGCCCAGGTATGTCTGGTGCTTAAAAATAATAATTTAGTGAGAGGTTTAAGAGTCAAAGGGGAATTGGTGGAAGGCAAATGGAAGTGTTTGAGTTTTACCGGTGTTGGTTTTATAAACGGAAATTCTGACATACTCATTTTTCAACGAGGAAGGAATGGACTCTTCACGTTTAGTTACAGTATACAGAGTGTTACGGAGGACCCAGAGTGGAAGTGAGGCAATGAACTTTCTGAGAGTTCAGTAACTTAAAAATGAGTTAAGCCAGTATGAAAATAAGTGATATTACTTGGTGAGAGCCAAGTGCTCTGAGAGGAACCCTGAGTTTAGTATTTTTTATGAGGAGGAAGTATATAAGCCGAGAAGGGCAAAAGGAAAAATATTTTTGTAGAAAGACAGTCTTTTTGGATTATGTCAATTAAGTCTGGGATACGTCTGGTGTTATGAGATGCTTCACAAAGTGGGACAACACGGTATTGTTCCCCAGAAGCTAATTGTGGTAAGGAGAGTGTTGACTATAGTTCAGGGTTCTTCAAATTCTGGACATCCAATTCTTGCTGAAACACAACTCCCATGATCTCTGGCTATCGAATTCACTAAAAGAATCATGAGAGTTGTAGTTCAGCAACATCTGGAGAGCCAGAGTTTGAAGAACCCTGTGCTAGATGCTAGCATTTTGACAAACATTTTCATATCCGAAAGAAGGTTTTGAAATTGGAGAAGAAGGTTGGGAGTTTTCCAAGTTTAGGGAGTTGTGTGTGGGCGGTTAGCATATTAGAGGGGATCATTCCAGTGACCTTAAACATATTAAAAGAGATGGGTAGCAAGGTGGTCAGTGACTATACTAGTAAATGTTTGACATGCCACCAAGCCGTGTGCTTGGGTAAGGATTGAATTGCTGGAAGGATTTCCTCTGAAGTGAACCGTGACTCTAAGAAACTAAAACATTAATTCAACTGCAAGAAACCTAGGAAAAAGAAGGCTACAAATAAAATGTTATATATATATATATATATATATATATATATATTCTTCATAGTAAATTTGTCATTCTATGTTTTTAACAAGATATTCCCCAATAAGTGGGATAACTGGGGCACAGGCTGTAGCCCCAATCAGTTATTATAACGGAAGAGCCCATATATGACCACCCACATAATGTGATACTAACAGAGTAATCGCTAATGTGAGAATTATCAGGAATTCAAAATGAATTTTAAATTCAAAGTCAAGCTTGCCAAAAATATAGCTGACTTCGAGATGGTGCAGAAATCTTTGTTGCATTTCACCATAGTTTCTGCCAACAGGGAAAGAAAGTTTGCGTGCAGCAAATATCACAAACTCCTTAAGAGCATCATAGCGAAGCCTTGTGATCACATCACAGGGAATATCAGAAGCAAGGTTAGGATATTCTGCAGGCTCTATGCAAGAGCCCGACTCAATCTTCCAGGCCAGCGTGAACTGCCTTGAAGGAGGACAATCGGTAAGAGGGTAGATCATCCTGGGAAACAGATTCTGGAACAACTCGATTGCAGACGTCCTTCTGCTAGGATCTATCCATGTCCACGACTCTCTGCACTAGGGCTAGATAGTTGGCCTCTAGAAAGGTGAGTTTGACCACCACTTTGTGGTGTGCTTCACATAGCTTGTCAAGCTTGGTTTGCAGATAATCCTGCAAATCTCATTGCAGATCAGTTGTGACTATGCAAAAACCCACCTGCAAAGTTGTACATGGCATGGATTTTATGTTCTAAAGCAGGGCAGGTCTCAGACAATTGAGCCAGGAGCTCTGATTCCAAAGCTGCAGCTGAATGCAGAGATACAACATTCATGTAAGCACCATCTTGGGTGTCCTCACAGACATTCTTTCCTGGGAGGAGTGGAGGTCCTCGCCGTCTATAATGTTCGGTGGAGTTTATCCAAACTCAGAACTATCATTACTTAATTGTAAATTGACCGATGAGCTCAGAACAGAAGCATTACATACGTCCGCTGTGTAATTTGTAGAACAGGCCCCCAACTTTTTTTTTTAATTGGTAGCAATGTGTAAAATGTACATGTAATGGTACACACTACTTTAGATAACATTAATTAATTTATGAATGGAAAGAAATGTATACATTGTGCTAGCATAATGTAGTTGTGACAATATAAACACGAAAGGTCTACATTGATGACAAGCATCTATGCTGACAGTGTGAGTGAAAAGCAGAATCCTTCTACAGGCAGATCTGACAGGTGACTCTCTGTTCAGACATTGGTGTGCTTGGGGTTTGAAAACAAATGATAAGTTTTCCCAAGCAAGGCCAGTCACATGGGAAGAAAAAGGGGCAGAAGTCCTCTCTCATGGCAGAGGTGTAAAAGCAGTAAGTACCAACATAAACAATCCTAAAATAATTATATATTTATAGCATTAAGACCAGTCAATCATAAAAGTAAAATTGTTTACTTTTTTGCCCATCATATGCTTGAATCCTGCACAAGCTGTTTTGTTTTCAGTCCTTTAAGCATATGAAGCACTACAAATTAGATTTACTACCCATTTGCTTAAAGGAACACAAATTAGATTCCTAACGCTATAGAGTCCTAGTCGCCCCATTCTGCAGCGAATAAATGGTTAACCATTTATTTGCTTACCTTAATCCAGCGCCGGGCTCACTCGGCACTGGTGATCTCTCCTCCTCCATCAACGTCAGCTTCGGAGTGGAGCCGAACGCGCACGTGTGGCCAGAGGCGCGTGCGCATTCAAACCCGCCCATAGGTGCGTGCGCATTCAAACCCACCCATAGGAAAGCATTACTGATTTCTAATGGGGATCTTTTTTGACACTGGACTCCGTGAGGTCGTTCAGCGTCAAATAAGTGCGATTTACCCCGTGTAATTTGCGGAATCGGCCTCTAGTGGCTGTCAGGGAGACAGCCTCTAAAGGCTGGAGTACTTCCAAATCTGATTGACAACTCAGTGTGTCAAGTAAAGCACTTTTTTAATTGTAATACGAAAGGCATCATATACCTATTGACCTGCATCTGTGGACTTAGGTATATTGGGAAAACCATACGCCCCTTCAAGAGGCGTGTTATGGAACATATACACTCAGTCAGGAACCTCAAAGACACCCCTGTTGCTAGACACATTAGGAACAATCATCAAGGCGACACAAGAGGGGTGAAATTTGCCGGGGTTGAGAAAGTGCTTTTGGGCCGGAGAGGTGGCGACCTAGATCGTACCCTCCTCAGAAGGGAATCCTTTTGGATATACAGTTTTAATACACTGGCCCCCAATGGTCTAAATGAGGGGTTTACATTCACTCCCTTCATCGAAAGATGAGTTACACTGGGAGCATTATTTTTCATCATCAGTAATGCATCTCGCCTTAGTTTGTATATACCTTGATTATTATTTTTGTAAATACTTTTGTTACAATTTAAATAACACTGATCACGAAAGTCTGTCCCTTTAAGAAGATCATACTACTGGTGAAGATTACCAGAAAAACTTTATTATACTCTTCCTAAGAGAATCAGATTGATTATGGACCTTATATATAAATATTTATTTATTTTTTTACTTTTTATATATAATTCTAGTTCATTTATTTTGATTTTTTCTTGTAGTTGTATATGACCTGGCTCTTTTTGTGTCAGTATCATCACCATAGAACGTTCATTATTCTTTACTATTTTACATTTGTAATCATTCAGGGTTTTGACGGTTCTTTAGTTCAACGTTTAGGTGATGAGACACTTTAGACAAATTAGCATGTCCTGTCAATCATTCAGTGACGAACCCAGAGGGGGCGGTACTGATTTGAACGCCGTTTTTCGGCGCGATCGAATCCGCCGGCTCGTCACATATAAAAGAGCCGTCAAGGGGACAGTCAGATGCTTTACCTCTGACGAAGGCGCATTTTAAAGCGCTGAAACGTACGTTAGGTAGTTGAGTCAGGAGTGGTTCCAGGTTTCGTTATCTTTAGTCAGCCTAGTTTATTTGCACTGATCCTGGGTTCTTCACAGTCTTTGGAGGTTTTTTTGCTGGGAGGGAACATATGGAGCTTATATTATTCAGCGTTTTCTTTTTCTAGTTCAACCATAATTCAAGTTTGAATCTTTTATTTGACGCTCTTTTGACAGCTGATTGAGATCATTTCCCCGCCTTAGGTGGGGGGGGGGGGGAGGGGGGGATTCCTGTATTTTATTATATATGGGAGGCTCGGCATTCTTTGGCTACATGATTTCATAGTGTTACTAGCTACCTGTGCAACATTGTAGCTTAAGAGCTACTTTCCAGCACTCCTATATAGATTTCTCCTTCCTTTCATGATATGTGAATGATCAGTGACTAGCTTTGACTTTAGATTTGAACCTTAGGTGGTTGTTAAGGACAACAAGTTGATTTTCTTCATTGGTGTAATTGTCCATTACCACAGCTATATAGGCACCACTCCTTATTATTTATTTTTTTATTTATTATTATTTTTTATTTTTTGTTTTCACTGTTATCACCATTATACATTTTTCTACAAGTATTTGCATTATTTTAATTTTACTTTATTAAAGGTTAAGTTTTAGCATTACAGCTAGGTAGGGGTGTCCAGTCCTGGTCGATCTGGAACAGAGATTAGGAGTACCCTATCTCTCTCTAGTTCTTCCTCCATTGTATTTTTCTCTATTCACGTATGTAAGGGTTACCCCCTTTTTTGGACTCCCTTGGACCCACTTATAGTCCGGTTGCCGTTGGCAACTGACTTTCTGTCTTTTTTCTAAAGGCTGGATTAACCCTGCAGTGTAAACATAGCAGTTTATCTAAAACTGTAATGTTTTCAGCTGCAGTTTTTTTAAACTAGGGAGACCTGGCACCCAGACCACTTCATTGAGCTGAAGTGGTATGGGTGCCTATAGTGGTCCTATAGGTCCAAAAAAATAAATAAATGAAAATTATGCAAAATATTAAAGGAACACTCCAAACGCCATGCCCTGTACCGCCCAATGGTTAGCACAGTTTGACATTTCACTTGGGTCCACACCGCATTTGCTCAAGTTGTGTGTCTCTACAGAATAAACCATGGGCAATTTAGCATCGCCCTATATGGCCCTGTACAGATAATCACATTCTTCTGCAGAAGAAGAAGCAGGGGCAATGGCCCATGATGCCCAGAGTAATTACCTGCATACTAAAAACTGTTTGACTACTTAACAAGACATAGTGCCAGGCCACCATAACCTCTACAGCGGTGTTCCTTTAAAATGAGACTCACCTCATCTCTGAGTTTACCATGGGATGGATCCACATCATCATACAGCAAGTGGATGGGCAATTGTATCCAATACATTTTTATTTATTTATTATTGCTATTTATAAAGCGCATTCAAACCCGCCCATAGGAAAGCATTACTGATTTCTAATGGGGATCTTTTTTGACACTGGACTCCGTGAGGTCGTTCAGCGTCAAATAAGTGCGATTTACCCCGTGTAATTTGCGGAATTTACGACTGGGGAGGGGAAAAGGAGAGTGGGGGGGGGGGGGGGAGGGGGCAGAGTAGGCATGTGTTATAGACTATTGAAAAGTTTAGCAACCAAATTCTATCACCCAAAATATTAATAACTGTCTACATGAAATATTGGTCGGAATCATTAAATGACAGTGGTACACACTGCATGCACATAACATTACAGTGGCAAACTACAGGTATAAATTGTAACAACTCTATAGTAACATATGAGAATATTGTAGCAATCCAGTAATACGGGGGGTGGAGTATCTTCCAAGCTTCAGTCAGTACCTGAGAGTGATGGGTGTTTCTGCAGGATGGTAAATGCAGTCTTCACTGAGTTGATTGTGAAGTAAGGCCTGAGAGTGATGGGTGTTTCTGCAGGATGGTAAATGCAGTCTTCACTGAGTTGATTGTGAAGTAAGGCCTGAGAGTGATGGGTGTTTCTGCAGGATGGTAAATGCAGTCTTCACTGAGTTGATTGTGAAGTAAGGCCTGAGAGTGATGGGTGTTTCTGCAGGATGGTAAATGCAGTCTTCACTGAGTTGATTGTGAAGTAAGGCCTGAGAGTGATGGGTGTTTCTGCAGGATGGTAAATGCAGTCTTCACTGAGTTGATTGTGAAGTAAGGCCTGAGAGTGATGGGTGTTTCTGCAGGATGGTAAATGCAGTCTTCACTGAGTTGATTGTGAAGTAAGGCCTGAGAGTGATGGGTGTTTCTGCAGGATGGTAAATGCAGTCTTCACTGAGTATGAACTGTACATGAACTTTATTCACTGAAGAAGCAGAATTAGTGAATGTACGTGCATGGCAGCACCTGTATAAATCCATACTAAGTCTAGATTTAGTGTAAATCCTTCATTACAACTTTTTTTTTTGTTAATAAATAGTATAATATATATTCTACACATAAAATGAGAAACACAAATACACACAAAAAAACATTCACTTCGATTATAGAATATTGTTACCTACCATGAATACCTACCTGCAAAATTAAAATCATTACAATTTTATGGAATGTTTGGGAAGATTATATTTATAGAGCTCATACGTTATATCTTCTGGTACAACATTTCAGACAAAAGACAAACTATTAACATATAAGCAGAAATACTTTATCTCCAACAGACAGTATATATGACAAAAATTGAAAAGTAAAAAATGGTCAAAAAAACCTTCATTTACTATTTTAAGCAATCGTGAAGGACTTCATTTTTGCTATGGAAATGCAGCTATGACTTAAAAAGACCATAGGAATATAAAAATATACTATATGTAACCATCATTAGTTTAAAAAATAAATAAAAAACAGTGCTTATATAGAAAATTGCAGGCAACTTGTCCATCAAATTTGAGTGGATCTAGGAAAATTATTAAAATATAAATTTTAAGACATTCATGAATAGATTGTCCCAACCATAGCTGTAAAAATTCTAAGCAATCTAAACGCAATGGTACTATCCGCAATTTGAAAAAAATGTGGCTAATTTTAAATGGCAACTCAATTCTTTTAAACAAATCATTTTCCATTCAGTGATTCACCATTTAATCCCTCGCCTCTGTAAGAAACATATAGCTTTTATTAAATATTAAATACACGCTTCCCTGTTTACATGTGTATATCATGTTACAGCTAGAAGAGAGGAAATATTGATGACTTGTTGATAATTTTGTTGATAATTTTCTGTGTGTAATATGTACCTTTTCCCCAAAAATATGATATTCATAAAGCTAGAAAGACTGGGAAAAAACAAACAAACAAATGAATCAAATTCATACACCGGAAACATACATCAATAATCTAGTACAAAATTATAGCTTTTTTTTTTCGCTCTTTAAAATAAAAAAAAAACAAACCAAAAAAAAAAAAACAGTTGTAGTGAAACGAAAACCAAACTGCACAATTAAGGCTAAAATATCCACTTTTGACTACAGCCGAGTTGAATAATATTTCCAGATGGCCGTTTTTTGCATAATTTCTGCAAAAGGTTTCTTTCTTACTTGCTAAATGACTTTGTATAAACACATACTAGCAGTAGATCAAATGTTCTAAGGCTAAAATGGGCAGTAATGACCATGTGCCTGCTGTTATGAAAACAAAGAGTTTCTGTTTATAGATCTGCAGAAGGTTCGACAATGTCCAAATAATTCTAATCATCATCTTGGACATCTTGGTCTAACTGGAACAGAAATTTAGAAATGTATCCAATCAGTTAACTACCCATAAAAGTGCAATGCAAAAATAAGGATAAAAAAATGGATGAAACCGTATTTACCCCTTTCACAATAAACTAAATAGATACAACAAGGATTCCTCAAAGTCCTCGAAAATTATAACAAACTCAAGGTATATCTATAAAAAAAAAAAAAGGGCAGACAAGCAAGTACAACAAATACGTGTAATTTAAGGATAAACTCACAAGTAATGGTGAGGTTATAAGGTGAAATTATATTGCATAAACCTCCGATATAAAAACCTCTCCTGAATGCTCAAAGGTGCATGTAAGGAGAATTCTAGAGATTTTAACTGTCCTGCATTTGCACTTTACCATCTGGACCAAATCCATCAGGCTTATGTTGATGGGCATTATCACCTTTTATCCTGTGTGTTACAATAAAGCAGTTATATGATTGTTTAATCGTGTTGCACTATGGATCTCTACTATTTTCCTTACACCCACCTCTGAGCATCCAGGAGACGTTTCATATCTGAGGTTTATGCAATATGAGGTGAGCCTACAATCTCACCATTGTGTGCTTAACCTTGAATTCCACATATTTTATGCACCTACTGTAGTGCCCCATTTGTTTTTGTTGTTTTAGTTTATTCTTTGTAGATGTACTTTTGAGTTTGTTTGTTAGATTTAGAAATGTGTTGCTAGTAAGTTATTGGTGCATATGAGTGGATAGAGCACAAACACTTATCAGGTATTTATGTGGATTGCTCCATATTTCTCCTAGCAAGAACTTTTGTGTGATGTGCTGATAAACATATGGAACATTGTATCCATGAGATATGTAGGACAATTGTGATAAAAGAATGCCTGTCCAAATACTATTTATAAGTTAACATATTTAATGCTGCATTTGCATCCAACATATCCAAATTATTGACTCAACTGATTTCACATGGGGATAAGTTTAGGCCAAAGTGGACAAAATTATTTTTAAACCTAGCTAATTTTTCAGTTTAGGTATTTTGAACCAAAGTGCCAATCCTTATCTGGTCCTGACAATTCCAGATTTGGTGAGTAATGCTCACATTTGTTTTTACATATTAATATGTAATATTTATATTCATATTTATACCGGTTAGCCTCTAAATTCTTGGCCTAAAATGCTCCTTTTTGTTCTCATAGTTGAAGACAATAAAACTATTAAACTACCGGTACCTTGAAACTATGTAGCGTTCAGTAGCTTTTATCGTAAACGGAAAGAAGCACTTCTTGAAAATTATTTATTATTATTAAAATTATTTATTTAGAAAAATATTTCACCAGGATGCAGTAATATTTCTCACGTTTTCAGATATGTTCTGGAAAGCCCATACAAATATATTGTTATATATAATAGGAAACATATGCAGTACAATCATATTATTACTGGCATTTATAAAGCGCCAACAAATTCCGCAGCGCTGTACAATTGGGAAAGAGACAAACACAATAAGAACAGACTGATTCAACTGGTAGAGGACCCTGATCATAGATATATTGTTACACTTGTAATATGCATATGCAATACAACTATTAAATTAGCAACGGGTGCAGTTACGTTTTAATTTAAGTTAGGTGGATGACATTTTTATGGTCTTCAAACTGGTGGCAAATGTGTTATTCTGGGACAGGTTATTCCATGTATATAGAAATCTATAGGAGAAAACGTTGGTCACCCACCCATTGGAGGTGGTGGATGCAAAGTATGGAACCAGAAGTAAAATGAAGGTCAGAAGGTGGACTTAGCAGGCTATGACCCAGACAAGAAAAAGGTGAAGTTAGCCAATTTGGTTGTTTAACAAATTACAATGATGGATGCTGTAGTTATGTTGAAGAAAATATTACACGTAACATTGTCTAAGTAACTCTTTTTAATGGATATGTATAAGTAAACTCTCAAGTGTATCTTGTGGCTTACCATTGCTTGCTGACTGAGTGGTGCTATCAGAAGACCATGCAAAGGTAGAATATATGAATCTGTAAAATAGTCCATTTGATTTAAATAGACTATGATTGTGCATGATGTCAAGGTTTGTTACTAGCTCTTGATGACCAGGCTAGTTTTTGGTCGATTACATGGGTTTTCTGACCCAAAAAGGACTTCGAGATTACCATCTGCCGGTACGGTAAGGGTACAGCAAGAAATGTAGTGAAAAGTATTTACATTTTGTGTAAGCATTATAAATTACACATCGTGGCTATGATAAAAATATATGACAGTTTTCCTCTACAGATGGGTTTACAATCATGTCACTTTGACTTAGTGCTTACGTAAATGGAAACAGTAATCCTAGCTTGTTAGTACTGATTAATGATCATATTGTAATTATCTTTTGTTTATATAACTACAATAGATTGTATAATGTTTGCATCAGTTAATTTTATCTTGCACTGAAGTATGTGGGAGGTAATTCTGCAAAACTCACAGGAAACTCTCATATATATATTTTTTGACATAAGCAAAGACTTTTTTTTAATAATATAGCTAAAGAAGATGGTAAAAGTATCACTCCTTCACTCGGTGTTCCATAACTATCAGCGTTATGGTTATTACTTTTGGTGGAGCTCAATTACTGGGTCATTTTCTATAGTGAGAATGTTTGGGTATTCCAAGTGAATTTCAAATTGAAAGGCAAATCGCTGAATAGGAAAAATTCTCCAATTTAGCTAAACTTTCAGTTCAAGTGGTCTACATTTTTAAATTTATTTTAAATGCCTACCAAATCTCGCTTTTGTGTAGATATATAAACTGAATGTATTTTGGAAGGAACAGGAGGGTGACCAACTTTACCTGCAAGTGGGTGGATTTAGCACCACAACAGTTACAATATACTGTATTAGTTATGTAGCTTGGAATATCCCTTTATCTATAGGTATCAAATGTTCGAGATTTCTGGTACTACATAAACCATAACAACAAAATAGAGCAATGGTGAAAAGCATCAGAAGATAATGTCAGATGGAAGCAGGAGCAGGTTGTATATCTGTATTTGTTATAAACATACATTCATCAAATTTTTGTTCTGTGGATTCCAGACAGAGCTTCGATATTTGTTGGATTATTAAATCACAAATAAATATGAGGTTTCCATGTAAAACAAAAATTACATTATGCGCCAACTTATTTTACAAGGTGGTAAATTAGTAGAATAAAAGGACTGTATAGCTGTGAATAAATCACAAGAAATACCAGGGGAGTGCAATGTAAATAGTAACAAAAAATAATACTTATAGCGTAGATTCAATGATTCCATGTATATCTATATAAAATACAATAAAAATACATACATAGGGCAATATTGTAAGAAATATCTATCAAATGAGTGTAATCTGCAATGGAACCACTCACATGAACCTTTAGCAGCATGTAGATACAATAGCTTGTGTCCTCTCAGGTAGTCTGGTCATCAATCCCAGGAAACAGACACGAGATGGCTTCTTGTAAGCAGAAAAAAACATTTTATTGGGTCACACAGCCATATTGTATTGTATACACAGAATCATTGAATGAACGCTATAAGTATTATTTATTGTTACTATTTATGTTGCACTCCCCTGGCATTTCTTGTTTACAGCTATACAGTCCTTTTATTCTATACATTTGTTTTGTTCTCCAGTGGGTGATCGGTGGCACTGGGGATTGTTGCATATATTTTGAAGCGCCAAGTCATACCTTATTGTTACGTGTATTTGGTAAATTAGTAGAATTGACATTGGCAACACTCATCTAAGTATAAGAATATCGATCAGTTTTGTTCCTGAATTAAAATTATCAAAACATGAGAGGCAACTAGCTTATACATCAAGAAGAACTACCTTGTTGTAGCAATTGCACAGAACAAAATATGTTTTTGTTGATATCTTTTTTTGGTGTGCAAAGTGCTGCATGCAATATACTGTAGGAGGCAGTTCGTATCCAATATCAAATAAAAAAATAAAAAACACTGTACTGTCTTAAAGTGTCACTATAAGCTTCATATCCACTACAACTCATTATGTTTATGGTGCTCAGACTCATGTGCTCCGAAGTTCTTATCAAATGGTTTTCGTGTGGCCCCTTATCTGTGGCACAGTTAATGCATAAAAGAACTTTCACATAAGCCCATCCATCTTTGGATAGCAGTAATAGGCTACAAGAGCAGATGGCGGTTAGCCCAGTACTCTCCCTGCTTATCGCTGTCAGCCAAATTTCCTGAAAGAAGGACTGTGCTTTATTCTCCTAAATACTGAATTAACATTAATCAAAGGGGAAGGACCTGTGGACATTTTGTACCATGAGCTGTAGTGGTTTTGGTACTGAGAGTGTCCTTTTAATTTCCGGAAAAGGTATACACAGAAAGATGCATCTTTTATACAGACCACATAACGCAAAACCAAACTATAACTTCCGCTTACACAATGGAGGGAATTTGTCAAAGTGTTGTCAACACTTTTACCTCTTTATAATCAGCAAATTATTGGTGCAATTTATTAAAGGAATACTTTAAGCACCATAACCACTGCACATAACACTGTAGTGGTTATGGGGCCAAGAATGTCATTGCAAAACCTTTTAACAATTTACCTGGAGTCTAGGTGCCAGTCGCCTCTACTGGTGAAGCCAGAAGCTCCTGTTAGCTTCACTGAGTTAATCCCTGCTGTGCATGGTTGGCTCAGAGGTGAACAGCACCGATCCTAGCCTAATCCTAGCTCAGTGCTGTAGCCTCTGAAGGAGGAGGCAAACAGTGCATTCAGGTCAGTTGTTAAAATGATTAAAATGGTTTGACTACTTCACCTCAGAGGGCACCAGGGCACTCAGGAGACTGTAGTGGTTATGAGGCTTGGAGTATTCCTTTAAATATGTTGCCTTTTTTTATACCAAGACCATTTTTATTTTTTTTTACATTTGGCATCTTTTTCGGTAATGCATTAGATTTATGAGATTTTCGGTGGACTGACTTTCTTTTTTCAGTTTTAAAACACTTTAATAAATACAAATCAAAATAATAATAACATTTAACCATCACTTTCAGAACCCTCTGATAAATATCCCCCCCATGTTTTGCGACCTGTACAAATAATCTCGAGTCAAAAGTAAACCGATTTAAACAGATCTCTCAATCATATATAGAGGTGCAGTCAGAGGCCATATTTCAGAAGCATTATCTTAATGCAAAGCAAATTGTAGCAAATGCACAACTATGTACTGTTTAATAAATCAACCTCTGGGTAATCATATATTTACATAGGAGATATGTGTTATATAGAATACAATATTGTGAGTATATAAACTATACTTCTCATGCCTAGTAACTGTTGTTACCAGAGTGATGACCCTCAGTGATAACTTGGGGCAGGAGTGCAGAACTAAAATTGGAAAAATTACTTTATGATAATGCACAGCAACATTCCACCATTGCTGACTGAACTGCTACTGTACAGCTGAATCATAAATCAGTGCAGCAATGACTGGAAATTTCCTGCAACATTAGAATACGTTTCAGGAAAATATTTCTCCACATTAAGTACATTTATAGATATTATTAAATGATACAAACTAAATATTAAAGTGGCACAGTGATATGAAAAGGCCTTTCCACTATAAAAAATAAAATTAAATATAAAATTAAACACTATAGCTTTAGGAATACAAATGTTTATTCCCAATGGTATAGTGCCATTTTAGCCATTCCAATCATTGGACTCCATCAGTAGGGTTGTAAAAAAAATAAAAATAAAAAATTAAATAGTTTGCTTATCTTTTCTCCTTCACAGCACTGGTCTGTGCACTGCCATCCCGCCTCCTCGATTGAGATCAAAATCGATGATTTCAGTCAATCCATAAGAAAGCATTGGGAGGCTATGGCGTGTGTGGCACAATGCTGCACCAGTCAGATGTTCTCTCTTAGATCATATAATTGAAATAGAGTTTTACTCTATATCTGAGGAAGCGTCCCTAGCGGCTGTCTGAGTGGCAGCCACTAAAGGTATTCAGACCCTGCAATGAAAATATTGCCGTACTGCAGAAGGCAATGTTTTCATTGCAGGGATTAAACTTGGAGTGGAGTCTGGTTACATATTGTGTCCCTTTAAGGCACAGATTAACAGGGTTTTAATCTACGCAAGCTATAGCAGGTTTAGTTAAAATTAATATCTTCAAGATCTATCAGTGTTTCAGTATAGTGAGGACATTTTCCATTACTCAGTAAAAGTTACTGACATAAGGGGCTATAGAAAACATGTGATGCCAGCAGCCAATTAAATTCCTTAATTTGCTAAACAGATCCCAGCTTTTCTAAAGAGACTTCTCTAAACGCTCAGATGTACACACACACACAAAAACAACAACCACGCACGAAAGAAATACGTAATTCTTTTAAAAATGATATATGCTAGTGAATATAATTTGTGATGACAAGGTTACTTTAAGTTTATATTTTAAAACTGAAAAAACTGAAAATAAAATTCCTTTGCAATGTACACAATAAGAAGATTTAAATAAGGCTGGTACAAGGGCTTTTGTTAGTGCATAAGACCTTAGCAGAGTTATTCAACTCTGTCCTTGAGTACCCCAAACAAGCATGGAGCCAACACACATGTTGGTCTATCCAAGGTACCTGGTAAACATGTCCTTATAAGAAGTGTACTATTGAGCATATATTTTGTCCAGAGCAAAAAAAAAAAAAAAATGCCAGTTATACTTTTACTGATGGACAAACATTATATTAAATTACTATATTCTATTAACCATTAGTGTAAAGGCATTGGGAAGACTGGAAAAAAAAAGATCTGGTGAGGCTAATGTAAACACATGACAAAGAAGTATGTCATCCCTGTTCAATATAGCCTATTCTTTTGAATTTCATGTACTATTTTATATTGCTGCAACTCAAGAGATTTAATCACACAATGTACATAGCAGGCCATGGACAATGCGAGTATCCCAGGTGCCACACAGCAGATGAATCAATGGTAGTTTCATTACAACTTTAAAAATGCAGTCTATCCCATTCGCTCACTTGTTCCTTTGCACAGCAATTGTAATACTAAAGAGGTCTGGTGCATAATCATGTATCAGTGCAGCAGGTCATCAAAGAGTACCCTCCATTAGGAGAATAACAAAAATAAAGTCGGTTACATTTATCTTACAGCAAAATATCAAAATAAAACCGCTCGTCTGTTTAAAAAACAAAACAAAACAGGAAAAAGTACTTCAATGAAAATCTGCAATCCACATTTCATCTTTGTTCGGAGTGTTTTTCATCCCGAACACGTTCTGGTTTGGGTCCAACCAAATATGCAGGGAGACTGCTTTATTGATGGTTTGGTGTGGTTTATCGATTGCAGTCGTCACTGTGGCACCCTGAACGATTCTAGTTCTCTTTGACACTGGTAGAGTAAACATTCTGGTAGATTAATACTTTGAGACCTGGACCACAAGGTCAATACTCCTTCCTGGAGGTGGCAGTGCAAAAGAGCAGGTAACGAGGGGAGCAGCTGGCAAGCAGCAAGTCCTTCATCACCTTCACACAAGGTTTAAAGAAAAAAAAAAAAAAAAAAAAAAAGAAGAATTATAGTAAACCTACAAGAAGTTATAAAATTCAACATAACAGCCAATATGCAGTGTAATGCCTGGTTTTATTTTTTACTCTGAAAGGTCTAAACAGCATCTCTCACAGTTCTACTTTTAGTATTTTATTTTATTGATGGTAGATACATTTCTGTTTTTGTCACGTCAGAATCAAAAGTTCTTTGATCTTAAGAAATATGATGCAATTATTTTTTTTCCTGGCTATTTCTACATCGTATAGCTGTACTATTTACAGTTTATCTGAAACTCATAAAATAACATTTGCAATTGTCAAAGCAGGAACTCTACCTGCAAAATCTACAAACATGGCATTTCTTTTAAACTACGTCAAATGTACATATTTCAGTGCTTTGTAGGTGTATTTAGCAACGCAACCTAGAGCTTTTGAGATTTTTAATTTAACGTAATTCTTCTTTATTCTTAATTTAGTGTATATGTTTAATGAAAGGGAGTGAATGGAGGAGAGGTTTCTTTATGTCACTACATTCCCACCACACCCCCTTTTAAAGTCATTACAATCAAATCAGATGCCTCAAAAAATAGCCAAACCTCATATAGGAAGAGAATAATGAAGTAGAACGTGTGACATAGATGGCAGCTTACGACGGGATACATATATTCTCTGAATTGAGGCTTCTTTATATTTAGGCAATCCAAAGCAAAACACGGTATACTTGGATTGCAGTCCATTGCTGTATATGTTTTATTGACACTGCAAGATCTATGCTACATTTCTTTACATACAACTATATATTTCAAAAGGAATTAGAGCAGCAGTTCTGCCCGTTTTGGAGTACAGACAGATTAAAACACAAGTTTCTGCTATCGAGTAAACTTAACAGGGCTTAGTACAAACAGTGTCTTGTTACTCCGGCAGCACATTTGCAGAGGAATTATGTAAGCAGGCAAAGCTGTATGTGTGCATGCATAGTAATTAGCTGACTGGCTACGTTGCATCGGCTTGTATGAGACTAAACACAAAGATAGTCATAAGTAATACACAGGGTAATCTTAATTATCTGCTTCCTGAATCACAACAAAAGTAGATGGAAAGGCATCAGTTGGAAAAGGATTTCAATAAAATGCAATCTGTCCAAACATGAATAGTGGTTTCATGCAGTATCTTTATAACATTCTACATGATAAAGTTTCCTCTAACCTAGGTTTAAAGAGTTAAATAGAAGTTCACTAGATTTGAGTTCATTTGTGTCTAGGCTCAATTCACTAAACATTTTATGGAGAAAACCCAGGGAAGTAATCCGCAGGAAAAAAATTAACCCAACAGAAAATGGTGCAAAGTACCCAACGTTTCAGAATCAGTGGTTCAGATTCTTGGAATTCTCCTTGAAAAAGCAAAAACTCAATAGAAATCCAAAACTTTGTCATTTATCCAAATCTGAATGGTCAGAAATTTGAAAATGTCAAAAACACTTACTAAGAGAATTTTTACCCCATTTCCTGAAAATGCACTCCAATGAAAAAGTTTAGACAAAGGTGCGACTGTAGTGAGTTACCCGAAGCGTTTTGGCACGGCCCAGGTCTAATTCCCAACCCAAATCCTTCTTTTAAAACATTGTAGCTGCAACAAATTCCTAAATCCAAGCCACTAGAGTTTACATTATTTTTTTTCAATTTGATTTTTATTTGGGGTTGTACACATAAGCATACATCCTTGTCAAAGTATGAAATATCAATTACATAAACATAAGGGCAAAGCACTACACGTGTTTGGAATTTTATAACCTAGGCGTTACTCAAATCATACTTATCACAAACCAAGATCCTCAAGCTCATAGGTTCAGCATGTTATAGTGCTCCTCAGTTAACACATGGTAAGGGTGATCTCTTACATCAACGGCAGGAGCTGCATAGGCTTATAGGCAGTTGGAAGGGACGGCAATACATTGGCCTGATACCCAAGTGGAGGGTCATCTGCAAAAGGCTGTAGCCTTGGGCAGCTTAGTGGAGGTCGAGATGTGCTTTCCCTCTGGTTTCTTTGTGGCATTTTTCTCCCCCTTTCAGTTTCGCACCCTCCCCCCCCCCTTGGGAATTTGGTAGGTTCAGCCTCCGCCATAGTATCTCCGGGTCTTCATTCGAGCATAGGGTAAGGACTAGGGATGTGCATGGGGTGAAATTTTGGTTCGGATCGGCATTCCGAAATTCGGGACTTCGGCAATTCGGAACTTTGACAACTTCAGAACTTATCTTGCAGCTGCTTAGTAGATAACTCCCTAATTCCCACGGTATTAGGGAGTTATCTACCAAAAGGCTGAAATACCTAAATTGGTCTTTCAGCCACATTTACTAATACTAAGTAAAAATTACTTAGTATTAGTACATTTTGCCCCTACTCGCTATACTGCGAGTAGGGGCATGTCATTTAAACAGTGAGCAGCCTGTGACCCATCGTCCTTCCCCCTGGCCCCCACCCCTGAGCGGCGGGTGGGGGCCCTAAATTAGAATAAGGGGGGGACCTATTGTCCTCCCCCCTGGCCCCCACCCCATAGCGTTTTTGTTTTGTTTGTTTTCTAACAGTGAGCAGCCACGGTATAGCAAGTAGGGGCATAATAATTTACTAATACTAAGTAACCCTTACTTAGTATTAGTAGATTTGGCTGAAAGACCAATTTAGATCTATAGGCCTTTTAGTAGATAGCTCCCTAATACCGTGGGAATTAGGGAGTTATCTAATTATTCATTCCTGTCATTCCATTGACAGGCTAAGTAACTTACATTTTATATGAATGTATGTTACTTGATTGTTGTAAGTGTTGCAAATGCTTACAGCTGAATCCTGGCTATGTTTGTATACTTTTTATTTAAACTTGTATACAGTGTAACATTCTTCATTCTTCCACTGGGTAAGTATATTAGTACTTAGGCAATACTGTGCTTAGGAACTTTGGCAATTCAGCTATTCGGACATTCGGATGTATCCGTATGTCCCAAATTACCCGAAATTCGTCCGAATTGCCATTCAGAACGAAACGAATTGCACATATCTAGTAAGGACTGCTTCTCCCTGTGGGACCACAAGTGCACCATCTGTATCCCAATGGTACCTGATGGAGTGATCTCTCAGCTTCTTGGCAACCGGGGCCAGCTTGTGTTTCTCCACCAGGACAGCAAAGGGTAGGTCCCTGAAAAGTGTTACTGAACTGCCTTAAAATGTTATGTTTCCCATCTCTTTGGAGTGTGCCATGATGGCGGAGCAAACCGTTATGTCTCTAGTTGCAATAATCGTGTCTCTGGGGGTTGCAGCTGGAGCCATAGCTGCTTTGCGCATTCAAAATGCTGATTGGCGCCACCTCTAAGGCCCATCTAGGAGTAAGGTAGAAGCATGTCCCCAATTACCTTCTCTGGTATTAAGCGCAGGTCGGATGTTCCGGCGCCTATGCCGTGATTCCATAGCGGTCATGGCTCGGTTTAGTTGTTTACCTGTTGGGTAAGTTCCCTCACTTGAGTCCTGGTATCCTGGAGCTGTTCGTCCCGTTCCCTCTCCTGCACTACTTTAATCTTCTGCTGGACCACTCGTAGATCACATTGAGTTTCCTGAAGATCTGCCTTCCACACTATCCAGAGGTCAAGTAGTAGCTTTTTTATATCTCCCTTGGTAGAGGGAGAAGAGTTTTCCTCCGGTTCAGAATCCTGAGATCTCTCACTCTGTTGAGGGGAGGAAAGTGACTCCACATCCTCCTGTGACTCCTCTAAGGCCTCTTCTTCAATCGGTGCCAGAGGCGCCATCTTAGGAGGCACATGCTGCCTAAGCCTCTTGAAGGAAAGCTGAATATCTGGCATTTTAGGGCTCTCTGGTGGGCAAAACATTTGTGCTTGTGCCCCATAATGTCATCTGGGGTGGGCTAGTTGGTAAGAGATTCTCCACAAAGCCTGCAGGAAGGGTAAAGTCGTCTTGTTTGCAAGTCAGGTGCAGAGCTCCACAGAATTGCGTCTATGCTGTAGCTTAGCCACGCCCCCAAAGTTTACATTTTTTTTAAAGTGCAAAAGCATATTTCCTTAATTAACAAGTACCTCATTTAATACTTTATGTGAATATGCATATTGATCCCAGATAAAGTGTATAGCACAGAATACAACTTACCTATGACTTCAACAATATAAAGGTTCAGTGTCTTCTGCAAACATTGAAGAATTCCCAGCAAGGCCTCGTCGGCACTATGAAGTTTTACTTTTTGTTTTGCATCATTAGAAAAAGACAGCCACATTTTGCCAAACTCATCTGTTGACATCCTCAATGGTCTGTATCAAAGAATGCAAAGTGTTCCATTTAGATTACCAAATATAGCTTGCAATTTCTTCAATTAATAATACCACACAATTAAAAAATGCATCATTTTTTTTGTCTTAAATTAACACAATACAATGAAGGTTAGAACACTGATGCAGCTGTAGTGGTTTTAAATGTTTGCCTAAATTAAACCACTTAGTCTAGCATTCTAACAAACTTTTTAAGTACGTGGTCACTGCCATCTTTACTGAAGTTCCAATTTGAGCAGTCATTCCCGACACAGGTCTATGGAAGAGACATGGGATTTTCCACGGAACTACTCATGCAATGCATGAGAAGAAGCATTTCCCACAGCCATCAATAGTGATGACTACTGGAAAAATCCCCTACTTGGCGAAACGTGTTATGTTTTAGATATTTGTTTTTAGCATTAAAAGTATATTTGGCATTTACATAATTTGTGTGCCTGACCATTTATTACACCTGGTGTGCTTTTAACACCCTTTTAACTTTATTGTTCCAAGCAGACCAATATCTTTGAAGAAATAATGTTACACCAACACCCTGGCCAGGGTCATTCCCTGGAGAACCTACTATACATTACATCCCTGGTCGGGTTCATACCACCCATATACTTGAGCAGTGCTACCAGTCTTTTAAATGTGAGTAGACTGTCATTTTTAATCTACTACTGTATTTATCACAGTGAGCATTATTGTCTGCTTTTATTTTTTTCTTACATATACATCAGTATGCTGAGAAACTGACTCATAGAGCTATATATCCATCACTGGGGATTGTACTGCTGTATACCGTTTTACTCAGAGCTGGTTTACAGCTCTATTAAATGTGAGTGCTAAATCCTATTTTTGTTGAGTGTCCTGTACCATAACTGGTTATTATGTGTTTTTTGCACATATCTTCAAATATCCAAAGTCTGGACGATTATCAGCAAGCAACTTCAAGAATTTTGGGATATATTGGACTTCATATTTGGCGGAACCCGTATTTGTGTTTTGTACAGTAAATATGTATATTTTGTAAAGATGTTATCTTTACAAAATACTCGAAAGTGACAGAGCAGCTTTAATAAATACTTGAATTTATAAACCCTATATTTAGCAAATAAACCCCTAGGTGCTCTTTGTAATTCCTTCAAAGTGACAGAAGGCTATAAGCATAGTACAACGCCATGCATGCAAGAGACTAGAACATACAGTTTCCGAGGTATCCGTCAATCAAACAGACATGTCATGGCACTTCTCTACTGCACCCCACTTAATTAATATAACTTGTAAACGTAAGATCATTTCCCCAAGAGTACAGTTTAATTAACTAGAACAAATTGGATATGTACTAGAACTGATTGTCTGTGGAAATATTTAAGATAAAGCAATTGTGAAACATCATAAAACCTTCAAAGCATTAAGCAGCGGGGGTGAAATTTGTAATGTACTAATTTGCAGTGACATTTGAATGATTACAGATACACACATATTTAAATAGACAGGCTTAAGGTTACATTTGTTTAAATAAAACTTGCACAAATTGTTGACAAGGTTTATATTATCCTAACAAATTAAAAGTGCTGCACTTTTTTTTCATGGGGGAGGCAAATGTAAGTTAAATACATATACAGCAGGA
Organism: Pelobates fuscus; assembly: GCF_036172605.1. Lineage (NCBI taxonomy): Eukaryota > Metazoa > Chordata > Amphibia > Anura > Pelobatidae > Pelobates > Pelobates fuscus. The sequence goes on from NC_086319.1 coordinate 334,006,599, forward strand.
ATGAACGGACTTTCATCAGGATTTAATGTAAAGAGGTCTCTGCAGATCTCAGACAGTCAGGTCATCATGGAAGATTTCCATCAGATCATATAACCTGTGGCCACATAACTGTAGTGAGTTTATCTGTAAATTCTACTTGAAGATCTGTAGCTCTTCAGTACAGAGATAGACTTCTACCATGTGTATCATAATTGTCAAGCTTTCAAGTTCTAAATCACATGAACATGTGATCATAGCAGCCATTAAAAACAGTTTAGCAGATTAACTCATAGGAAAGAAGTGCCGTGTTTTAACTGTCTTAGATACATAAATGAGAAAAGAAAAGTAAAACAAGGATTAGTTAGATTAAAAACAAAAGGAAGGAAGGTATGTAGAGGAGGATAAAGGTCTAGCTGACTGCCTCAATGAATATTTTTGTTCGGTATTTACAGATGAAAATGAAGGAAAGGGACCTCAGTTAAGAAAAAGGATAAATGAGTCATTTATTACACGTGAGTTTACAGAGGAAGAGGTTCTATTTCAACTGTCAAAAGTAAAGACAAATAAGTCAATGGGACCTGATGGAATACACCCAAAGCTATTAAAAGAGCTTAGTGGTGTACTAGCAAAGCCATTAACAGATTTATTTAACCAATCATTGATAACAGGAGTAGTCCCAGAAGATTGGAAGTTAGCGAATGTTGTGCCCATTCACAAGAAAGGTAATAGGGAGGAGTCGGGCAACTATAGGCCAGTAAGCCTTACTTCAGTAGTGGGGAAAGTGATGGAAACCATGTTAAAGGATAGGATTGTTGAACATCTAAAAACACATGGATTTCAAGATCAGAGACAACATGGGTTTACTTCAGGGAGATCATGCCAAACTAATCTTATTGATTTTTTTTGATTGGGTAACTAAAATTATAGATCAGGGTGGTGCAGTAGACATTGCTTACCTAGATTTCAATAAGGCTTTTGACACTGTTGCACATAGAAGGCTTATCAATAAACTACAATCTTTGAGTTTGGATTCCAATATTGTTGAATGGGTAAGGCAGTGGCTGAGTGACAGGCAACAGAGGGTTGTAGTCAATGGAGTATATTCATAGCTTGGGCTTGTCACCAGTGGGGTACCTCAGGGATGGGGTACCTCAGGGAATGGGTACTTGGACCCATTCTCTTTAATATTTTTATTAGTGATATTTCAGAAGGTCTTGATGGTAAGATGTGTCTTTTTGCTGATGATACTAAGATATGTAACAGGGTTGATGTTCAAGGAGGGATAAGCCAAATGGAAAATTATTTAGGTAAACTAGAAAAATGGTCAGAGTTGTGGCAACTGACATTTAATGTGGATAAGTGCAAGATAATGCATCTTGGACGTAAAAACCCAAGGGCAGAGTACAGAATATTTGATAGAGTCCTAACCTCAACATCTGAGGAACGGGATTTAGGGGTGATTATTTCTGAGGACTTAAAGGTAGGCAGACACTGTAATAGAGCAGCAGGAAATGCTAGCAGAATGCTGGGTTGTATAGGGAGAGGTATTAGCAGTAGAAAGAGGGAAGTGCTCATGCCATTGTACAGAACACTGGTGAGACCTCACTTGGAGTACTGTACACAGTACTGGAGACCCTATCTTCAGAAGGATATTGATACCTTAGAGAGAGTTCAAAGAAGGGCTACTAAACTGGTTCATGGATTGCAGGATAAAACTTACCAGGAAAGGTTAAAGGATCTTAACATGTATAGCTTGGAGGAAAGACGAGACAGGGGGGATATGATAGAAACATTTAAATACATAAAGGGAATCAACACAGTAAAGGAGGAGACTATATTTAAGCGAAGAAAAACTACCACAACAAGAGGACATAGTCTTAAAATAGAGGGACAAAGGTTTAAAAATAATATCAGGAAGTATTACTTTACTGAGAGGGTAGTGGATGCATGGAATAGCCTTCCAGCTGAAGTGGTAGAGGTTAACACAGTAAAGGAGTTTAAGCATGCGTGGGATAGGCATAAGGCTATCCTAACTATAAGATAAGGCCAGGGACTAATGAAAGTATTTAGACAACTGGGCAGACTAGATGGGCCGAATGGTTCTTATCTGCCGTCACATTCTATGTTTCTATGTCTGATGATGCACAATGGCAAGTGTATACAAATTAATTTAAGTAATTTTAAGCAGGACCGGCCTAGGGAATTTAAGTCCCAAGTGAAAAGTAGGAGTGACGCAACCTATTATGCCTGGTGTTATATTTTAATGTGAAAACAAATGAAGAATTGTGTTAATTGTAAAAGCCACTTATGACTTATACAGTAACTTTTAGACACACTTAAAATAAATTTATGTGAGAGTGTGTCTTAAGCATATGGATTAATAGTAGTTTATGAATTAATAAAAAATATTTGTAAATTCTTACTAAGACACACACACACCTTTGTGTAGTTTACGTAAACATTCACGGACACTCTTACAGACAGTTTCATAGTTGTACACACACTGCAATGTGTTTGCTCCCTTTGCAGTGCCATTTAAGTGGAAGAAATTGGGCTCAGATATCCGCTTATTCTGCAGATACCATCAGCAAAGTAAAAAATGTACAATACCTGATAAAATCCATCAGCACAAAATCGACAGAAAAGCCAAGTTGAAGAGACCTCTCTGGCTCAACGTCATAGGTGATGCAGCCAGTAAGTGCCCCTTTAGTGCATGGTTGGATCATCTGTATACTACCATTGCACTGATGCACACCATGTGCATCAAGATGTGAGATGTGACAAAGAAGATTCTGGGAAACCTAAAAGATACAGCAAATTAATACGTGACCACAAGAGGAAAAGAAAACTCTTGTACAGAAAAAAATGTAATCTTTACACAATGACTTACTGTAATGTTTTCACTGTCTTCCATTTTCAAGTTAATGTTTTTAATTCCACACGATTTCTTATTCACAAATGACAAGGAAAGTGTCAGGCTGTTGTCTTCCCATATTTTACATGAACACAGTCTTACAAAGTCACTGCCAGCAAGCTCTACGGTTGTCGAGTGAGGATACAGAGAAGTTATTGCAGGCATGGTTTCAAAAACAGGAGTAGTGATTTCTAATGGCAGAAAGACATCAAGGCTACTGTTTGCAAATATGGACTGAAGTTTACCATCATCTGTAACAGCCCCTGATGCGTCATGTTTTTGGGGAGAGTCTTTGGGGTCTAATACTAGTTTAGAACTTGCTGGGCGCATGCTATTCACAAGCATTTCTGACATGTTTTTCTCCCCAGCAGAGGAAGAATTAAAGGCGGCATACATAGATACTTCTTTGTCTGGGAATTTTTTTCCAACAATTTTTGATTTTCTCCTAAACTTTTGTGTGGTTTGTTCACCTTTATCCATCTGAAACATACAAAAATATGAGAATAAATTAATTAAAAAAACAAAACATGTTTGTATACACATGAAATGAAAAGGTGGACTAATAAATAAATGTATGTTAACCCCTTAATGCCATTATGGCATTTTATGCCGTCCTTTATGAAGTGGGCTTTAAAGCCTGAAGGGCGGCATAGAATGCCCTGCATATTGGGTGTGAGCAGGGCTAAATCACTGTTCATACCAGGGAGTCCCATGTTTCAATGGATACCTCTGTCAGCTGAGGCTAGTTTTAGTGGACCCAGACATTTTGATGAGCTGCATGCAGTGCTGAAAGCCAGTACTGCATGTAACCCTTTATATCCCTAGAGAACACTCTGATCAAGCTCACCCACAGTGATTCATTGACTGGCCCTAGCCGCAATGGTATTTTAATCAGTCCTGTGCTTTGTCAGTTGCCGAGCATCAATCTCAATGCACTGGGCATACTATATTCAGTGGAAAAGATAGGAAGATTCCATACCGATATGGTACTGTAATTTCACAGGATAGCACCAAAGTAATACATTGTGGGTTATTGTTTTATTCAGAAACGTTTGCTGAGCATAATTTAAGGGCCCTTGCTAATTAACAAGGGCCTAGTTGATTTGGTAACGCTCATCTGTTTTGTTTTGTTTGTTTTTTCCGTTTTTTTCATGTTAAGAAAATCGCAAAATAGTGAATGTACCTTACCAAATAACAGCTTAAAAGCATTAATGATAATGTCACTCGTATTATATTTGTGTACCATGCATTCACAATAAAAATGGTTTTGAAAAAAAATAAAAATTGCAACAATTCTTTTTACCACAAATTTGGTATAAACTGGTAAAAATAAATAAGGGCAACACGTTAGGACAAAATACACCATAGGAGATACCCTGGTGTGCCTACTTTTACAAATGGTAGGACTTTGTGGAGTCACTTGAACAATAAACTGCTATAATGCCCCAAAATGAGCAATAGCTCATCAAATTGATTTCTCAAATAAAAAAAATAAAAAACGTCAGGTCTCTTCTACGATACTGTAGCTTCAAAGGATAGCAGCAAAGACATTAATTGGGGGTATCGTTGTACACAGAAGATGTAGCTGAACACATTATGTGGTTTTGCACAGTAGTATACATCAGGTTTACGAAATACACATTAAAATGAAAACCTTGTTATATGTGTGTATATTAAAAATTTAGAAAAAATAAAGTTTACTTTAATATTTAGCAGAGATTGGCAGTTAAATGGCTACATAGTAAGTGTTAAATTACTCTTAGGTAAATAGCCTGTGATGTTTACTTTATATAAATATATACTTCTGTGTGGCAATTGTGTGTTATGTGATGGAAATTAAGCTGACAAGACAAACCTATCAAATTCTAAAATATGGCCACATTGAAATTAGATTATACTCCTTTTATTTTGTGACCTGAATTTATCAAAATAAACTGAAATCCTAGACTTATGTACTCTGTAAATTAGGAGAAACAAATGAATTTATTTTGAATTACTTTCAATGAGCTGCATTAATTATACGCGCATTATTACCTAAACTATGAAAAAAAAAGTGTGCTTTAGTATTTGTTACCCATTTTTCTGTTAGTTTTGTATAAGTTATATGTTTATGTCGCATCAAAAAAAAAAAAAAAAAAAAAAAAAAGCCCTTTCTGTCCTTTAGCAAACAATATATAATATGTATGGGGCCCATGAAGTGGAACTAACCTATAAGCTCAAATTTGTTTTAGTTCAGAACATGAACAATTACCTCTGTCCTTAAGGGGCTAAACAATTACCGTATATACTCGAGTATAAGCCGAGTTTTTCAGCCCATTTTTTGGGCTGAAAAACCCCAACTCGGCTTATACTCGAGTCAGAGTCTGTATTATGGCAATTTGCATTGCCATAATACAGACTGGGGGGAGAGGGGGGCTGGCAGAGCTGTACTTACCTTTCCTGCAGCTCCTGTCAGCGCTCTCCTCCTCCGCGCCGTCCGTTCAGCACCTCGGTCAGCTCCCAGTGTAAGTCTCGCGAGAGCCGCGGCTCTCGCGAGACTTACACTGGGAGCTGACAGAGGGAGCTGCACAGACCGCGCGGAGGAGGAGAGAGCTGACAGGAGCTGCAGGAAAGGTAAGTACAGCTCTGCCAGCCCCCCTCTCCCCCCCACTGAACTACCAATGCTGGACCACCAGGGAAGGAGAGCCCCCCTCCCTGCCATATATCAAGCAGGGAGGGGGGACGAAAAAAAAATATATAAATAAAATAAGAAATAAAATAATAATAAAAAAAAAAAAATAAAAAAAAAAAAAAGGGGTATAAGGACCACTATGGGAGGGGGGGGGGTATAAGGACCACTATGGGAGGGAGGGGGTGGGTTAAGGACCACTATGGGAGGGAGGGGGGTATAAGGACCGCTATGGGAGGGAGGGGGGGTATAAGGACCACTATGGGAGGGAGGGGGGGGGGGGGGTAAGGACCACTATGGGAGGGAGGGGGGGGTAAGGACCACTATGGGAGGGAGGGGGGGGGGTAAGGACCACTATGGGAGGGAGGGGGGGGGGGATAAGGACCACTATGGGAGGGAGGGGGGGGATAAGGACCACTATGGGAGGGAGGGGGGTATAAGGACCACTATGGGAGGGAGGGGGGGATAAGGACCACTATGGGAGGGAGGGGGATAAGGACCACTATTGGAGGGAGGGGGGGTATAAGGACCACTATGGGAGGGGGTGGGATAAGGACCACTATGGGAGGGAGGGGGGGTATAAGGACCATTATGGGAGGGAGGGGGGGGGGGTATAAGGACCATTATGGGAGGGAGGGGGGGGGGGTATATGGACCACTATGGGAGGGATGGGGGGGGATAAGGAACACTATGGGAGGGAGAAGGGGGATAAGGACCACTATGAGAGGTAGGGGGTGGGATAAGGACCACTATGGGAGGGGAGGGGGAAGTAAGGACCACTAGGGGAGGGGAGGGTAAGGACCACTAGGGGAGGGGTGAGTCAGGACCACTGGGGGGGGGGAGTGAAGGAACACGGGGGTGGGGAGGTAAGGACCACTGAGGGAGGAGGAGGGGAAGTCAGGACATATGGGGGGGGGAGGGGGCGGCAAAAAATGTTTTGCCTACGGCGGCAAATATCCTTGCACCGGCCCTGCACACACTGCATTCATACACACACACTCTGCATTCATGCACACACACACTGCATTCATGCACACACACACTGCATTCATGCACACACACACTGCATTCATGCACACACACACTGCACTCATACACACACTGCACTCATACACACACACATACGCACACACTGCATTCATTATACACACACTGTAAATAAATATTCAATTAATATATTTTTTTTAGGATCTAATTTTATTTAGAAATTTACCAGTAGCTGCTGCATTTCCCACCCTAGTCTTATACTCGAGTCAATAAGTTTTCCCAGTTTTTTGGGATAAAATTAGGGGCCTCGGCTTATATTCGGGTCGGCTTATACTCGAGTATATACGGTAAATAATCTGCAAAAATCATCATATATAAGGGTTTCAGGGCTACCCAACAGCATGGTTAAAATTATTATTATTGGCATTTATTTATATAGCACCAACTTATTCAGCAGGGCTTTATAATATTTTATAATATATACGGGAGAAAATTGGTCCATTGATACTGGCTTGAAACTGTATGCCTTTAGAACAAAATTGCAGGAGACCTACATGTGTCAGTTTCAGTGGAATAGCACATATTTCATGTTTACACCTTGTATATTTAAATTCTTATGCTCTGAGTGTATATTATAAACATTGCCAAATACTCAATACGCACAAAGCCTTACTTTAGAAGTTATGTCATTCAGAAACGAATTCCAGACTTATTAAAACAACATGATTACAGGTAGACTTTGCTAAAGCTTCACTCTACCTAAGCACATTAGCTCTTAATCTGCTAAAATGTCTTTGGGGATTTTAATTAATATAGTATTACATGTTATAAGAGACTTAAGACCTACCAAACTGACAGCGTTGGAACCAAGGCCAACAAACAACGAGGATGCCAACTGCTTCCGTTCTCTCTCTTCTTCAGACGAGGGAGCCAATTGCTGCTCAGCAGGATTTGCTGTGACATCTTCATCCTCATCACCCAATGAAATTCCACTCTCCAGTCGAGTTGAAATAGGTTCTAATTTACTCAATTTATTCTCCTTTTTCAAGAGGTATCCCTCCTTTCCCCAGAGCTTTTTCACGCCATCTAACTTAATGCGATTTTCTCTACGAAAGAAAAAAATATTTTATTTGATCCAGGTTTCTTAAAGTTAGTTTTCAAACAATTCATTTTCTGAATGTGACTTATACCAAGGTGACCAGTGGTTCCCAATGGTGTATCACTCCACAGACCCAATCTAGAACACTGAGACGTTGCCAGACATTCCATGACAGGGCAGTCGCTAACATATTTCCTGGAAGCTGGGCATATCACGGAAAGAAGAAACTGGAGTGTGAATATTTGTAAAGTTGTATATATTTCATTTATAACAAAAGAGCGTGTCTAGACATCTACTTAAGATGAATGCGTACTAGGGAACGACCAATTATCTGTCTGGCCGATATTCTGTATTTTCGGCAATATCGGTATCGGCAAATAGAGATACGGATATTGCCGATATCACATACCAGGACCGCCGGGCCCATAACAAGCCAGCAAGCGCTTACTTACCTTCCCAGCAGCTCCTTTCAGCTTCCCTGTCTAACTCTCGCGAGTCCTGTGGCCGTCAGAGCGTTGCCACAGGTTACCATGGCAACGCTCTGCGCGGTACACAGGCCGCGAGATTTAGACAGGGGAGCTGAAGGGAGCTGCTTGGAAGGTTAGTAAGCGCTTCCTGCGGGCCAGCACTGCACAGTCCATGCCACCGGACCACCAGGGAATGCCATATCCCCCCTCCCTGGCAAAGTAAGAAGCAGGGAGGGGGAACTAAAATAATACAAATAAAAAAAAATTATATTTTAAAAATATTTAAAATAAAAAATGCCCCCGCCCCCCATTTTACACAAATTACATACCTACACACACACACACACACACACTACACTCATTATACACACACACTACACACTGCATCCATTATGTACCCAAATACACACTGCATCCATTATGTACCCAAATACACACTGCATCCATTATGTACCCAAATACACACTGCATCCATTATGTACCCAAATACACACTGCATCCATTATGTACCCAAATACACACTGCATCCATTATATACACAAATACACACTGCATCCATTATGTACCCAAATACACACTGCATCCATTATATACCCAAATACACACTGCATCCATTATATACCCAAATACACACTGCATCCATTATATACACACACTGCATTCATTATATACACAAATACACACTGCATCCATTATATACACAAATACACACTGCATTCATTATATACACAAATACACACTGCATTCATTATATACACACTGCATTCATTATATACACACTGCATTCATTATATACACACTGCATTCATTATATACACACTGCATTCATTATATACACACACTGCATTCACTACATACACACACAGCTCCCCTGTGTAAACACACTGCATCCACTACATGTGGCATGTATATTTTGTGCATTTACCTTTAGAAATATTTTATTTTTTCAAAATGGTAAATGTACAGAATATTGGTAAGTTATCGGCTATCGGCCTTAAAAGTTCACAGATTATCGGTATCGGCTCTAAAAAAAAAAAAAGATCAATATAGGTCGGTCCCTAATGTGTACATGACAAGACTATGTCAGAATTAATAACTATAGTGAGATTTGTAGAGAATTGAAAGTGAATTTTAAATGTAAGGCCAAAACAGTTCAACTGGAAAAAGTCTCTAAGTGAAATATATATTTTTTAATAAAAAAATTATAAAACATTTTGAATTTCCAAGTATTCTCACTTCAGTGAATAATCCTGTATTTTTTACAGAGGTGCCAGATCATTATCAGGCAATTATCTAATTTTGTTAGGCCAAGATGACCGCTGTGTCAAAAAAAATAAAAAAAAAATACATTCAAGGACACTAAGAACATCTGCATGTTTAAGTTAATTGTTTTATCTAACAAAAGATAATGATATGGGATAGTTTCAGATTTCTAAATCCAGTTCTTTTGGAATATAAGGAATTTGCAGGTAACTTACTCTCTCTGTCCAGTGTCTGCACTGTTACCCGAGGTCCCTGACACAACAGAGATGGCAGAGGGAGAATGGCCATCAGCCACACCAGTAGAGGGCAGACTAGGTGAGAAACACAGCCCATAAGGTTCCATGTTCAGAGCTACGACAAACAAGACAAAAATCCCATGATATAAAATATATAAAAACTAATTGAAACATGCATTGCTATTTGCTTACATTTGCCAAAATATAAAGTAAATATTGCTATATGCTTACAAATAATTGTTTTAGAGATCTAGACCTGCATTACACTATATTATACAAATGTCAAAACAGTAGCAAAACACAATGCTGTTCTTTGCTTAAATGAATAATGGCTATAATCCACATCAGTGTGACTGGGTAGTCAGCAATATTTAGTTTCATTACCAATTTACTAAAATAGGCCTTGACAATGTTGACAATTCGTACAGGTGTTCAAACGTATATTACTTACAAACCCTATATGTAAAAAGCAGTGTTGTGACAGATGTGTTACTGCACCCTCTTCGGCATTATTTAGAGAATATTGTAGTGCATGAAGTTATATAGTGTTATCATAATGGCAATTAAAGGAAGACATACAGAACATTAGGAGCTTTGAAAGTCTGAGATTGTCCTTTAGAGATAGTGCAATGAATTCCAAGTTTTTAACAAGTACATTTCCCACATCATCAAAAGGCAGTTGAAAACTGGAGTAAACCGCAGATCCAGAGCCACAATAGAATAAGAAGGTTTCTGAAAGTCAACAGCTTGCATGCAGCTTAACACTGCACAAAGTAGCAAGATTCAGTTTTAACGTCAGGAGGCAGCGAGAAAAGAAATTGCTTCCAAGATGGCGAAATAAGAAGAAAGAAAAAATAAGCATTTTATGGCTTTATGGATGGATGAATCAAAATTTAAGATCTTCAGCCCTTGTTGCAGGATTTTTGGTTCTGGTGTTAAGAAGGGAAAATAATTGTTCCTTGTGTGAATGTCTTTGACTTTTGCTTGACCTGGAGTCAGCAACTTGCTCAGAGTGAGTGGCACCCAAAAACAAGAAGACTACCATAGCATTTTGCTACACTATGCAATACCTTCTGGTATACACCTAGTTGGCTAGGGGTGGATCGTACAACAAAGTAATGGCAAAAGACATCTTTAGGCTATGCCAGGATTACCTTAGATAGAAAAAGAAAAATGATATAAGAATAATAAAAAATAAAAATAAATAAATAAATAAAAAAGACGACAGTATGGAACGGTGAACATAGTCTCCAGACTTAAACCCTATTAAGCTGGTTTGGGATGAACTGGACAAAACGTTGAATGCAAGGTAGACTACAAGTTCAACACATTTGTGGGATCTTCAGCAACGTGTATTCAGCTGGTATATGTGCAAAAGTTACTTTGATGAATCAAAACTGTAGATGACATTTTGGTAATCTAAATATATATATATATATATATATATATATATATATATATATATATATATATATATATATAAAAACAAATACAGATTGGCACTCTCCTGAATAAATAAAGGTAATAATTGCTTAGGTGCTACCCGTTAAGCATATATCCAAATAATATCAGGGGTGCACTCATCGGTCTTGTGAAAATAATCGTGGATTAATGGAACAAAAAAAACAAAAACTATGGTTACATCTGTAATGCAATCGACGTTTCGACCCCTATGGTCTTGACCTGTGAGTGCACCCCTGATATTATTTGGAAATATATATATATATATATATATATATATATTCCAATTAATGTTATATTATGAAAACTTTTGCCTTATACAGTGCAATCTAAAAGTGTGAGAGTGGATGGATGAAGCAAACAGGACCAGTCTACACTGTATTAGAGATATAGTAACATCGCAAAAGCTTAAAGTGGCATTTTCTCACCGAACTTGCCTTTCTCCTAATGTTTCCTCTTCTCTTTCTCGCTCAGAATCTTTTTTTCCATTTCTGATGTAGTTTTCTTTGAAACCGAAGACAAAGTCGGAACTACTTTTTCCTATGCTTGACTTTCTTTGACCAAAGGAGGAGCTTAAGTCAGCTCCATTTCCTGTGTCGAAGAAAGTACTCACCCTTCTCCTTGACACAGGAAATGGGGCGGACTTAAGCTCCTCCTTTGGTCAGAGAAAGTAAAGCATAGGAAAAAATATATAAGACAAAGTAGTCCCTGTCTTTTGTTTTAAAGAAAACTAGATCAGAAATAAAGAAAAGAAGAACAGATTCTGAGAGAGGAAGAGAAGAGGAAACAATAGGAGAAAAGTAAATTTGGCATGACAGTGCCGCTTTAAGGACCATTTCTTAAGCTTTTTTGCAGCCTAGTTAAGAGATGTGTCAAAATAGGATTATGGTAAAAACTACAGATATGCATATTATATTTCATTCTAGAATTCATATATATGGATAATACAAATAGTTTGTAATATTCTTTTAACATACAGTTAACTTACAAAAAAAAAAAAAGCATGCCACCCAACAGTGTCCCAGTAGAGGTCACTACATAGATAACAACATATATTTTTATTTTGGTTCTGTGTAGGTCGTAGCAATGTTACAGTCACTTTATTAAGAGTCTATCCTCTTACACACAAATTGTTACCCTGATGAAATATCTGTTTTCCCATCTGGTCCGTGTGTAGGTTGTGGAGCTGGACCTTACATAAACTGTGGATTACCTCAGAGCTGGCCCAGTTTAGACATTAAACGCTTGGTGAGAGGAGTCACAATCTCCTCTTTTTACAATCCCTTTTAACTGAGCTCCCTGACCTAAGCACGTGCATTCTCCTGCAATAACCTGCCAGCATCCCTCAAGGGTCATCAGAGAAATGCTAAACAGCAAAACATAATAAAAGTTTCTCTCACAAAAGGAATAACTAAAACACATTGAACATTAAATGTGCTACAGCAAGTTTAAAACTTACAAAATCTGAAAAAGTATATGGGTTAAAATGAACAGGAAATGGTATGGTTTCAAAATATGTTAACATAAAATATTCAATATGCGCTGATAACAGGACACATCAAACAGACGTGAGAAAGTGGAAGTGCTCAGCTCCATGCTGCAAATAATGGCAGCTCTATATTGCGTTATGTAGTCTAGGCCTCAGACTAATCCGAATTGCTGGGAGCTTGGCATTAACAAATATTGATAGCAAATGATTACAACAAAAGGTCATATCGAGATGCTTCTGTTTTTGGTTTGTTTGTTGTGGTTTTTATTTTTTAAATATATCCACCTTTACTTGGTAGCAGATGTAATAATCAAAATGACTAATCATTTATTACACTAAAGTATTTATATAAACATAGTAATTACCCTTGTTGTTTGGGAAACACTCAGTGTTATTCACTAGACTCCAAATTGTAACAAGATAAAATATGAATGTTAAAACATAGGCAAAAGTAGACGATTTGGAGAAATTCTTCAAAGGTGCTATAGTCACAACATTTTAGCTAAAATGTGGTTATTCCGATTCCGGATCCCTACAGTAATAGTTTCTTGAATAACCCTAAAAGAATAAAAAATGAGCAGGATTTGGTTTCCTTTAACATTTCCTTAAAAGCGGGGTCCTTAATTATGATTTAAGCTTATTTATAAATAAAACAACCACAACATTTTTAAAACAATGCCAATGGAAAATGTACACTGCAATTCTAGATTAAAATTACTTTCTAAACCATGTGATGAATTTTACTTTATATATGGAAACCAATAAGTATCCCATTTCAGTCTTTCCTTATAAATCAGAATAACTCCCTATAAATACATGATAACTAATAGCATACAGTGACATTTATAATAAGCCGAGTGGTTAAAGGAACACTATAGTCACCTAAATTACTTTAGCTAAATAAAGCAGTTTTAGTGTATAGATCATTCCCCTGCAATTTCACTGCTCAATTCACTGTCATTTAGGAGTTAAATCACTTTGTTTCTGTTTATGCAGCCCTAGCCACACCTCCCCTGGCTATGATTGACAGAGCCTGCATGAAAAAAAGCTGGTTTCACTTTCAAACAGATGTAATTTACCTTAAATAATTGTATCTCAATCTCTAAATTGAACTTTAATCACATACAGGAGGCTCTTGCAGGGTCTAGCACGCTATTAACATAGCAGGGGATAAGAAAATCTTAATTAAACAGAACTTGCAATAAAGAAAGCCTAAATAGGGCTCTCTTTACAGGAAGTGTTTATGGAAGGCTGTGCAAGTCACATGCAGGGAGGTGTGACTAAGGTTCATAAACAAAGGGATTTAACTCCTAAATGGCAGAGGATTGAGCAGTGAGGCTGCAGGGGCATGTTCTATACACCAAAACTGCTTCATTAAGCTAAAGTTGTTCAGGTGACTATAGTGTCCCTTTAACCCCTTAAGGACACATGACATGTGTGACATGTCATGATTCCCTTTTATTCCAGAAGTTTGGTCCTTAAGGGGTTAAAGTGTACATACAGTATAATGTTTGGATTTGAGTTAAAAAAAAAAAAAAGAAAGGTTCCAGAATGGACGCATGGGAACCTTTTGCAAATCAATACTGAACGCTATGGGCTGTGCACATGTGTATTATTGCTTAATGCTTATTTTAGTACATGAATGTCCTGTAATTAAATATTGTATGTTCCCTCCTGTTTACACTGCTTCCCTTTGAATAGGCCAGCTGGTAGATTTTGGCACCTACCTGCACTGATAAGACAAAAAAATAAATAAAACAGGTGGTTTAATTGCAGCAGATGATGCAGGCATAAACACATAGAAAATAAAACAAATAGCACATCAACAGCAGCAAAGGGGAAAAAAATAAACAAAACAATGCACATCATAATTACAACTGGTGATATTATAAGTAATTTAAAAAGGCATTTTGTGGAAATTTTATTTAAAGAGATTACATTTGAGGAGTAAATGGATGCCACCACTAGTGTCTGCTTATTCACTTTATATACGCCAGGTGTAAGGGTACCATGATGTGGTGTTATCACAGTACTAAACGTCTCACACAAATTCTCCTCTGGAGCTCTTCACAGACTCAAATATCAGGGCAGACAATGAGGAGGTCTCACCATCAGTTAAAGTGGCTTCTCCCGCAACAAACATGCCATAAATCTTCAGTGTTTTCACTCCTGCTTAATGATCTGTCATGCTGTAGGTAGCATTCAAGGCATGGACTGTTTATATAACAAATATTTTAGTGAATATACTCATACCTTTTCCCTGAGACAATTTTTCTTCTTGCCGCTGGTGATGGGGCATGTAGGGTGCAGCTCCTTTGCCAAGAGCATCTGCTACAAATTCATCTAAGAATGAAAGAGAAGCATCTACCTAGAAACGCAGAAAATCATATCAGACTATTGCTTTTATTCCACACACACAAAAAAAAAAGAAGTTATATAGACCGTCTACACGATTCTACAATAGTTTATGCCCAAACTGAAAAGGCATCTCTTAGAAAAACACAGGTACTATAGTTATGCATACAGTGCTAATTGATTCAATTATTGAAATAACAGCTTCAACTCTTGTGGATTTCCCTCCAATTTATACCACACCCAGTAAAATAAACTAGTTTAGTGGAGCACTTTCATTTACTTTCCCTAACCATGTAAGGCTTCAGTAAGCTTGTGCCAGTGTATAAATAAAACAAAGAAATATATAGAGTAATACTGTACAACCCCACCCTTTATATTGATTTTTTATTTTTTTTTTGTATATCAGGATGGAGGAAATTTTCCACCTTCTCAACAAAACAAAACCTTAAATTTGAGCTATAGGTCTGTTTCACCGTAATTAAGGTGTTTCTCTTCAAATGCCCCCATACATATTATATATCATTTTTTTAAAGGACAGGGAGGGCTTTAATTTTACATCATATATGTGTACATAACACAACAAAAAAGGGGAGGGGGGGCCTGAGGTAGCCATTGATACTTGGGGTTCCCTGTTGTAAGCAGGGAATTTAACCCTGATCATGTCGCGATCTTTTAATAGGCATTTCAAATGCTTATTTAAAGAGCTGTTGGCCGCACTGGATTCCAGCTTGTCTGTTAAACAGTATTTCACTGCAGCCGAAGCCATATGTGACACTTCTCAGCTGATGGATTAACAACATATATTTGTTTTAAAAAAAATAAAGCGAGTATAAAGTCTGCATTTTTAAATCTTGTTTCTGCAGAATGAAAAGCTGTACAGCACAAGGCTTAGGAATAACCGTCTATGCAAAAAAAAAAAAGAGACTTATTTTTACCATTAAATCTTCACAGCTGGAGTTGACTGGAAAAAGTCTCTGCATGAGTACGACGTCCGCTAGGAGAGATTTTAATTCCCAGGCATGCTGCCTCATGCCTGTCTCCAGACAGGTGCTGTACTCTTGGATTAATTTATCAGCCAGTGAAGAATGTGGGCTGTGAACAGCCAATTTCTTTATTGCAGCCATAATCCAGGCTTTGGTTTCAGATGTAACAAAGCTGTGTTGCAGAAAGGTGTAAAGTCTTGCCATTACAGAGTCTGTAGGTACGTCTATTGCAAGGTAGGCATATTCACCCAACACCTTAAAAAAAATAGGATATGTATAACTTAAATAGTACATATTATTGAATTTATCCTTTGCCAATATACTAGTACATTCAGATTTACTTCAAACAGGGCTAGCCCTGTTAAATTTCTTTAATAAATACAAGAAATGTGTGCCTCAATGATGTGGAAAATTACACGAAAAAAAAGATGAAAGTATTATCGACTTTGTTTAAACAAGCCGCAAATAACCATTCAGCGCAAAAGGCCATCATATATTTAGCATAAGCAGATTTAAAAGTTGGAAATTTGCGTAATACAGGATGTAGCTGTGCTACTGTTAAATCCGCTGTTAGTATGTTAAGAATTGTATAATTAGAAATTAGTCGGTGTGGAACACTCAATTTACATGAACGCTGCGAGGCCGGCTCCAAAAAGACTAGGAACAGAAATGCTGAGATCCATTACTTATTCTCCAGCTCAAAGAGAGGCTTTTTTGCTTAATATATTTCTCACCCAGCTGATAACCTGCAGGAAGCGCTGAGGATAATATGCATTCTCCTTTTCCAGCAAGGCGAGATAAGACTGAACTGCGTAAAGCTTCAGCTGCCCATCTTCCTTTTCATCGTCAAATCCTGGCAAAATTAAAAATGGCAGGGTTGTTTTTGTTAAGTATTCAGGGCACATGATGAACAAAACTAAGATAAGGCTTCTTTTTATTAACAGGTAAAACAAAATTGAAAAAAATATAGGATATATATTCGTGCAAAATCATTTAGTTTCATAAATACATCAATAACAGTGTATATGTTCTAACCTTCAAAAGCACAATGGAATAGGGAGCAATCATTTTAACCTACTACCAATCTACTGAGCAGATGTATAAGATGAAAAAAAAAAAAAAAAAACAATACCTGTGACAAATCCCTGACAATATAACAAGATTAAAATATCCTATGTGTATACATGAATGATTTATGCTATTCCTGTTTTTTTACCTCTTTCTTTTAAGGTCAGAATGTTATACTATTGTGTTGTATAACATCCAGTATGCTAAGCATACAAACAGGAAAAAAATTATAATAAGCTTGCAAGGTGTACTAGCTATCTGTTTAGTGCACATCATATTTCAAATAAGCGTAGTGATAATGGATTGTCAACTGAAAGAAAAAATGAAAAAAAATATACAAAAAAAACCAAACAAACCACTTTTAAAACTGGTTTGGCATACGAGAATAACATCTTATTAAATAGCTCTCCCCCCATCCTCCACAAAATATGCTTTATTAGAATACCAGCACTGCGACTGAGTCCTTGACTTCTTATGGAGTACATTCTGGTCCCAAAAATGATTGGTGTGCACAGAACAGAGGCTGTGCACAATGGGCTTTGTTTTTTGTTAATAAGTCACTCCTCCTACACTTAAATCTTTGCAGTGCTGAATTAACCCCTTAAGGACCGGACTTTTTTTGCGATGTTGTACATTTGCGACCAGGCATCTTTTTGACACTTTTGTGGTGTTTGTGTTTAGCTGTAATTTTCCGCTCTCTCATTTACTGTTCCCATACAAATTATATATTGTTTTTTTCAGGACAAAAGGGGCTTTTCTTTACATACCATTATTTATATAATCTCATGTAATTTAATTTAAAAAAAAAATGAAAAAATATGATGAAAAATTGAAAAAAATACACGTTTTCTGAATTTTATGTGAAAAATCTTTTACTCATCTACAAAAGCGAATGAAAAAAACTGCTAAATAGATTCAAAATGTTGTCCTGAGTTCAAAAATACCCAGTGTTTACATGCTTTTTGCTATTTTTTTACATGTTATAGGGCTATAAGTACAAGTAGGATATTGCGGTTTCAAAACATACATTTTTAAAATGTATCAATAGTGACATTGTAACACTATTATCTGTCATAAATTGCTAAATAACACCCCACATGTACATATTTTTTTAAAAGTAGACAACCCAGGGTATTCAATATGGGGTATGTCCAGACTTTTTTAGTAGCCACTTAGTCGCAAACACTGGCCAAAGTTAGCGTTCATATTTGTTTGTGTGTGAAAAAAGTAAAAAACTAAATTGAACGCTAATTTTGGCCAGTGTTTGTGACTAAGTGGTTACTAAAAAAGACTGGACATACCCCATTTGCAATACCTTGGGTTGTCTTTTGCAAATGGTATGCCATCATGGGGGTAATTCTCATTCCTGGGCTACCAAACGGTCTCAAAGGCAACGTAACCAACCTGGCCATTTTCAATGTAAAAATATTTGACCCATATATTTGACCCTGTAACTTTCAAAAACGCTATAAAACCTGTACATGGGGGGTCCTGTTCTACTCAGGAGACTTTGCTGAACACAAATATTAGTGTTTCAAAACTGGAAAATGTATCACAACAATTATATCATCAGTAAAAGTGCTGTTTGTGTGTGAAAAATGCAAAAAAAGTCACTTTCACTGACAATATCATCGCTGTGATATGTTTTACTGTTTTGAATCACTAATATTTGTGTTCAGCGAAGTCTCCCGAGTAAAACAGTACCCCCCATGTACAGGTTTTAGGGTGTCGTAGAACGTTACAGGGTAAAATACAGTGATAGCAAATTAAATTCTCTGGACTTTCGGCCTGGGTTGGCAGGCAGGTCCCTTAAATTGCAATCAATAAAATAACTTCATTATGTAAAAATATTACATAAATACGCACGTAGAATTTAAATATGAAAACTGTAGAAAGATTGTGTAGATTGGGTAACTCCCCCTTTAAAAAAGAAAAAAAGGGGGGGACGCTCCCAATCAACCTGGTATTTGGAAAAGAACTCAAATTTAATAGATATGTACCTTGGATATGACCAAAAGCGGTATCACTAAAGAAAAAGCATATAGATATTGGAGACGCTAGACAGACATGTATCCTAACATAGGCAGTGAAACACTGTAACTTTATTTGACAAACTGTGGAGAGGATACAATGTGTCCGTGTCCAATAAATGCTTAATATCAGAACAGATCCTAACTGGATATATCTCAATACCCCAATACCAATGAAGGCAAATTATGCTGAAATGAAAATGTATGGTGGTAGAGTAGTCCACAGATGAAAGGAAAAGAAAATATGATACCTTTAAATCTTAAATAGAAGTTGGACAGATGTAACCGTTACAGCAGTGTAGTACAATATGAGGAGGGACACAAACTGTCCGTTTGAACAATAGCTTTAGAATTGCCCCGAAAGGCAAGTTGTATACTTAGGAGTAGTAGGATAGAGTGGTAAATAAAAAAGGTTCAAAGATCCCTGGTAGAGCACTATTCTAAATTCCTGTAAACTCCCCCCAACACCTTCGTGGGTGTTCTATTCTTAGTAGAAAGCTATGCTCTGTCCCCTTCAACTACTGTTACTAGACTAGTCCAGCTTCTAAAGAAAAATAATAGACATTCTGTTAACGAAAAAAAGGAAAAAATAATAAATAAATGAGTGTCAATAAAGGATTCCCTCGTGCATCGTGATGTGCTCAGTGAGTGAGGGAGATCCAAAAGAAAAAACCCGACGCGCGTTTCAGAGTACAAGACTCCTTCGTCAGGGGCTAAAAATTGCCGCCCGATCCCCCCCATTTTTAAATGTGAGCTAACCAATCAGAGCGATGAGACTGAATGTTGTCATTGATGA
The DNA here is from genome assembly GCF_036172605.1 of Pelobates fuscus. Classification (NCBI taxonomy): domain Eukaryota; kingdom Metazoa; phylum Chordata; class Amphibia; order Anura; family Pelobatidae; genus Pelobates; species Pelobates fuscus. The sequence continues at coordinate 334,026,394 of NC_086319.1, forward strand.
CGTGTCGCTATTTTTTATATTATTAATATAAAAATACACTTAGCATGACATTATATATATGATATATAGACATATAATATATAGGTATAATATATGTCTATATATCATATATATACACATATATAATAATAATTTTTTTTTATTAACTTTAACTTTAATTTTTTTTTATGATTTTACACTGGCAGGGAGACTGCCTGTCAGCACAGACAGTCCCCCTGCAGGCAGACACATGGTCACAGGGGTCCTAAACCGCCATGGGGAGACTGTCTGGGCTGCAGGCAGTCTCCCCATGGCGGTAGCACCGCCGATCGCCGCCGGGGGAACGACGGCGATCGGGTAAGTACATTGGACGGTTAGGACGGTTCAGGACCGTCACCGGTCGGCAACGCAAAAATGCCGATGACGGTCCTGAACCGTCCTCCGTCCTTAAGGGGTTAAGAATGCCCAAAGGTTCAGACTCCATACACAAAAATAGAAAACTTCTGATGCAAAAGTACTTCTAGTGTGGACAAAACTCAAGCCTGATGGTGCAACGTGCTACACAAGACTAAGAGCTAATCAAAGCACCGAAACGACTTGCACTTAATGAAGTGGTGTTTCAATGTATAGATAGGAATGGGTAACCTTCGGCACTCCAGATATTGTGGACTATATCTCTCATGATGCTCTTACAGCCATAATGCTGGCAAAGAACCAGGGGAGATGTAGACCACAAACTAGTGCCAAAAGCTTGCCTAACCCTGGAATAGATCATGCACCCGTTAATGTCTTCTTCTGGAGCCATAGCCACACCTCCCCTAGCTGTGACTCCCATAGAGTTCCTCTACACTTGCTGAGAACATAGATCTATTTTGACACTATATTACATTCAGCTCAGCTTCATTAGTCTTTACTTTAAAACTTGCATGAAGGAAGCTTGTGGTCTCTCTTATCAGCCTACTCTGAGCTATGAAGCAGTTAACAGCATTTTAGGTGATGAGTGTGTTTACTTTAGAACTTGCAGGTTGTTGGAGGATCCTGCATGCTCCTGTGTGAGAGAAGGATAGAGTAAACTAATTCCAAGCAGACTGGAAATTCTAACATTTACTATAGCCATTTCCACTCTAAATACTGTCCTACCAACCGAACCTGTGCCATTTGGCCGGATGCATCTGGTGTCAACTTTAAAAACTCTGCTCTTCGCATATGACTTATAGGATCTGGGTGTTTTGTTTTTTCACTAATATTGACAGGTGTTTATAATAGATTACAATGTATTTGGTGTACGTTCACTAAACCGGTTATCTACATATGTGTGTATCTGCTCGGTGTCCACAATGCTTCTCTATGTGAAGTATTTACTTGGTCACTGTCCAACATTACCAAGGAAGTTTGTCCTGGACAAAAGAGTGGTGGCTCAAGTCAGCTGCAGAAAGCAAACACTGCAATTAAGGTAGGATTTTAAGCAGTTAGGAAGGAAGTTTTGAAAAACTTGTACTGCATTTTCATATTTATTAAAGAGACAATTTTTCACTGGAAAATTTAATTTTCCTTAAGATTAGAGGCAGTGCAACATTTGGGATTTCACAATCTCCTGTCAAAAAGCAAGCAGTACATTTATATAAATATTAAAAGATTAAGCCCCACCTCTTCATCCTACACCTTTGACTATAATCTCTCCCAATGGCAAAAATTCCTTAGAAAATATCCAAGCTGAAATTGTGCAAATAGGAATTATATTGCAAGGAAAATAAACGTTCACTGCCTCTAAACTTTAGGGGGGAAATTATGGCAGATCAGAGGCAGTGCAACATTAGGGATAAAAAACAATCCCACAGGAACATCTGCATTTTACTACTGCTTTGCACCCAAAAAGTATCATCAGAGACCTGAATGTCTAATCTGTAATAGTTTGAAAAGGCGAGAATCGAAGACCAAGTGGCAAGTTTGCCAATTTTGTGCTGGAGAATCAGAACCTGGTAGAATGAGCTGTAAGGTGCAGAGTAGGAGACAGGTTTGAGGCATTGTAGGTCAGAGAAATTGCTTCATTGACCCATTTGGCCAAGGATCCCTTGGAGGGGATACATCCTTCTATTCCAAGCAACAGAGAAGAGTTTTAGTATCCAAAAACTAAATAATTCTTTTGAGAGAAAAGTAGGGAAAAAATATTTATTGGTTAATGTTGTCAACTGAGGCCAGCTTAGGAGGTAATTATGGATGAAGCTTTAACACCGCCTTGTTAAAATTAAAAGTCAGATAAAGAGGATAGGCTGAAAGTGTGTGAAGTTCTCCTACACGTTTAGCTTATGTAATTGCTATCAGGAACACTGTTTTTGCGGTTATAATACCTAAATGGCAATCCTTTAAAGGCTTAAATGGAGGTTTGCAGAAGGCTGACAGAGTCAAATTAAGACCCCAAAGCGGAATGATTTCTCTAATTGTAGGAAGCAAGTTAGAGACTGATCTTGAGAATTTGGCCAGCAGATGATCAGAAGCTAGATCTCTAATTGAGTAAAACTGATTGCAGAGACTTGAACAATAAGAGAAGCACAATGTAAATCTAAGGAGATAAGGGACAGGAGTTTTGATGGGATTAAAGCGGCACTGTTATGGCCGAATCCAGTTTTGGTTTTTTTAACCCCTCTCCCGACTCCACTACATCTAATTGTCCCCCTAGTGATCCCCAAGTGCCCTTAAGCCCCCCATATTACCTATTTTGGCATCTTTATTTTATGCCCGGACCAAAGTCCTGGGGCCGCCTTCTTTGTGTGGGTAGATAAAGGCCCTGTGGGACACGTCATCTATCCACACTAGATAGCGCTGTGAAATTCCTGCGCATGCCCAGTTAAACACTTGGGCATGCGAACAGGAATTTCATCTATTCATTCGTCAGAAAGACGAATAAATTAATAGAAATTTCAAACGAATTAACGAAGACCTCTTCGTTAGTTTGTTTGGTTAATTACAACGAGGGAGCTACTAGAGCACAGCTCCCTCCTTGTAATATGTAAAAATAGAAGCGTCAGGGAGCAGTGCTCCCCGCCACTTCCTAAGCCCCCCCATGTCTCCCTCTATGGGAGATTGGCATAAGAGTGCCAATGCATTCGAGATTAAAATCTCCCGGGGGGCGGGGCCTGACCGCCATGCTGACCGGTCGCAGGCAGAGAGGCTCCTGATAAATCTGGTCCACTATGGCTAAAAACACAAGCAATAAAGCAAACTGAGTGACCTGAAGCTATATCAAGCATCCGGTCAGAAGCTGGAGCCACCGCAGACCCTGAGATCGGGAGTGCCGGAGCCCCCCGTGGGCGATATGGGACTTCGGGGTCTGCGGCCTATGAGGGTGGAGAGCGGGACGGACAGCCGCCGTCCTGTTTGCGAACCTGGCCGCCACGCAACAGCCTTGTGATGCACCTCACAGGAGCGCCAGGAGCTTCGTTAATGAGCGACCTCACCTTGAATACATGCTTAATTTCATGCCCTAGACTACCTGCCCGCTGGCAAGTTGTACAGAGCTCCTTGTTGCATTACCCAGCTTGAATCCTCGACACCTGTAATCATATCCAATAGGCAGCATATGGCAGTACACTAGTTTCCCTCCATAAGCAATGAATATACAGTAACCATCTCGTTAACAATTCTTGTCTTATATAAAAAATAAAAAAAAATGTGCAGCAATCTTAACATGTATAACGTTATTATTCATGATACTCTGTAACGCAAGCTAATAACATGTTCATGCCTAGCTATGTACTGAATAATGCACTACCAAAATAAAGAATGAAAAAAAAAAAAAATCTCCCGAATGCCCTTACTTGTTATGCCATGTGGGCAAGTCTACTAAACAGTGAGCAGGCAGCAGCTGTTCACTGTTGTAAAAAAGAAAAGAAAAAAACTCCTCCCTAACAAATGCCCCCATGGTGGTGCATCTATTAACTAGCCCACAACCATGCCCTGCGAGTGGGGACTATACAAGTAAACAGGGGACATAGGGTCCCCCTTGGCCCCCACCTATCACCCATGAGCAGCGGATGGGGGCCCTAAATAACAATAAGGGGGGGGACCTATTATCCTCCCCCCCCCCCCCGGCTCCCATCCCATCACATCGTGGGGGGGGGCATCTGGAACTGGAGTTAGAATATCCTTTACAGAAAAAAACCAAAAGAAAACATGAAGATTTTGCTTCAGGTTCAGGAGTAAAAGATGACTGGGCTGCCTGAATCACAGCTTCCCTGATGTCAATCACATAATATTAAAAAAAAAAAAAAAAAAAAAAAGGAGAAGGTTTGAAGACTGGATTGAAAACCAAGACAGAAAAATAAAAATCTGCTTTTTCACAGCCTCTTTAGTGCAAAGAGTACATGTTTGGTTTTAGTAACCGTCTGGCATGTTACTACAAGGTACTTCCTGTATGAATTTGGCGCCCAGAGCTAAGATCGCACTGCGCAACCAGTACAGCGTTCCAACTTAAGTACCTCCTAGCAATGCATCCAAGCGCAGCCACGCAACTTCAGGCACTCAGAAAAGATTGGAAGATACATAATAACGGAAAGCAGAGTCCACCAATAGACCTGGTCTTCAGACAAGCAGAGTCCTCGCCGGCCATTGCAGTCCTAGCTCACTTTAGAAAATAACACTGAGTCCTACCTAGCCTGTCTTTAGGTTATTTTATAGTCTGAAGAGGAGGGGGAAGAGGAGAGCCATAGCTTTTTAACATTTTATTTATAAAAAGTTTATTTTTGGCCTTTTGCCAAAAGAATATGCAATATCCCTAATGTTGCACTGCCTCCAAAATGGTGTGGGGAGAATGCATTCTGTAGCCTAGACATTCCTTTTAAATCAACCAGATGCAAGGTTATTCACTTATGTGTGAATTGTCAATAATTCCAAGTTCATTTCAAATTTTAGGCAGCAAAAGCTGAATTGAAAAAAGTTTCATGTTCCCAGTTCAGATATTTTGTCATAAAATCTGAAATTCACTTTGAAAATCTTGAAATCTGGATACGATGTGCTCCAAATAGAAGGAAGGATGAAAGAAAAACAAAAACATACATAAAAAGTGTAATTCCAGACATTTATATTTTTATACCCCATATCCCTTTAGTCATATCCCCTTAGGAACCCCTTTAGGTCAAGGTACAATTCTAGCTGCCCCTCACATACAGAATTGTTGTGACATATAAGACAAGTACCAGTTACTAATATTCTGTAACATATTACATACCTTCAGCCAGGAGCTTTAGGAAGTTGTTGGGAATATCTGGGTGCACCACATCTCCTCCAATAGAAAACACTACATTCATGGTCTGTATGAACCACTGGTTGTTTGGGGAATACGTGAGAATGATATTAAGGAAAACACCATACATTTCTTGCAGGTCACAAACATTATTTCAATTTAGAAACTTAAAATGTTTTACATTAATCCGACACCCTGTGTAGTGTAACATTAATTTTTAAACATTTAAGATATTGTTGCAACATTTGAATGTACATTAAATCTCTATCTGGTACTTTGCAGTTAGCCACCCGCCATACTGTGGTCCATGTTAATCATATTACACGCTGAGAAACCAGAACAAGACAGGCTAGTAGTTTGTCTCGGTGACTGGATCTTGCAAGACCACTGATCACAAATTGATCTTTTAACCGAGTGGCAATCAGATGATATTCAGCCTTCCAGACCATCAGTTACATGGAGTTAAAAACCATCTCTAATGTATGCCATTATTATACTAATGTTAAACATTGTTTCAAATGTGTTGGGATGAAGCCTACACTACTTTGTGGCATTTACATGGTTCTTTACCAAAAAGAGATTTGCCAGGAATTCAAAGTGAATTTCAAATTTGAGGCAGAACTAGCTGAAAAGAAGCAGATGACTTGGATAATTTTTTTTACAGGATTGTTTTACAGTTCATCTACTTTGGCCTTAAATTTGAAATGCACTTCTAACTTACGTAAATAACCATGTTAATGCAAATGCAAAGAGAGATCGTGTAATTACCGTGATTCTAAACACTAGAGGTAATTTTAGCAAGCTTGATTTAAAAGAGGCACAATCATATTCTTGCTCTGCAAGATGGAGCTCGAAACCATTCTGTGTAGGGCAGCGTTGATCCAATATCTGAACACCTGGCTAACGGGACGTGGATATGCTGCACAAAGCTAAAAAACGGTTTATAATAAAACAGAATTGATTGTGATAAAACATAATAAATATGAGGTAAAAACCTACCAAACGCTCTTGTGTTGTTGCCCAGAGTGTCCTCATAATGTTTTAATCTCAATAGAATGGCCCGTACGATGTGTACATCTAACTGTATTTCAACATATCAAATCGGAGGTTGATTAGCGTAACAGGATTTTAATCTACCTGCCAATAATATTACAGATACAGTAAAGTGACAATCTGCTACTCCACGTTGGACATGACTGATCTAGTCCACCTTCAGAAAATAATAAAACCAATTATAAACCCTTTATGCAAAATTAGCCACATGAGTTAGCAGCAAAGCACCCTACATTATATGAGTGCATTATCATTTACTACGTGCACATTCATTCAACGGTCAGCCTCGGCACTGCAAAATATATATTTAGAATGCAAAGGAACAATTTGGCTAGTTTTTAAGTCGGAGTATCGGAAAAACCTCCTTGGAAAAAGGTCCGTTCCAACTTCTATTTAACAGAGTATTAAATGGGATCTAATTAAGTTGATATTATTCTTACACGCACTTAAGCTTCCATGTTAGACTGTAAGCTCATTTGAGCAGGGTCCTCTTCAACCTATTGTTCCTGTAAGTTTTCTTGTAATTGTCTTATTTATTGTTACATCCCCCCCACCCCTCAAAATATTGTAAAGCGCTACGGAATCTGTTGGCGCTATATAAATGGCGATAATAATAATAATAATAATAATAAAATGTTAAATGCCTTCTTGGAGGTCACAAGCTACCCCAGTGATTGCCATCAGAAATAATTAACCAGTGGCATGATAAGATATTTCAGAGTATGTAAGATCCATGGTCAGTATTTGTGCACATAATGATACTCTGAGAAAAACACTGCAAGCACTGTAATTACTCAAACTCTATGTGGGATCTATTTTCACACACACCACCAGGACAGGGAAAAAACAAACAGAAGGTGCAATTGTTTCAGGTTATATGGAATATTGTAGGACACTACTGGCTAGAAAATCTCAGCCATGTCCTAAGCACTGTAGAATATCCAAGTTTAACTTTAAGTTTGTGCTTTTTGATTTGTAAATAGCTTTATTACATTAATCTTCTATAGTTCATAAAAAAAAAAAAAGGAGTTGCTCTTAAAAGGACACTCCAACACTAGTACCAACTTTAATGCACTTGATTTTAGCCTCATTAATTATGCTATATTTTATGCATCATTAAAGGGTTATTCCAACTCGCCGCAGTGGTTATGATGCCAGGAGTTTCCCAGTAATGGGCAAACCCGATGACACCCATATGACGCTGACAAAGGTAGAATTTCACCTCTGTTAGCAGAGGGGTTAAGTCCAGTATGTGCATGGTTTCAAAACAAACACTGTACATACAGACTCCAGGCATCATGACCACTTCAATTCACTGAAGTGGTCATGGTGCTTGGAGCAATGCTTTAATTATGGATAGTGCTTTCACCATTCCTTTTGTTTTAGGCTTTTGCTATTTAACGGATTTTGCATTTTAAAGTAATATGGTTTAAACTGGGCAACGGAATAAATTTCATCTGTTTTCTTTGACTCTTTATAATGAACAGAGCAATTCCAAAACATACTTACCATATCCCTTTTGGGTTGAATTTCTGCATTACAAGTTCAGATATTAAAGTCGCATATCCATTACAAAGCTTGCTGTGCCAGGTATTGTTTTATTTATGGGTAATATAAATAGAGAAAATGATGGCAGATTTAAAGTTTTACTGTTTCTTGGAAGTCCTTATGGCAGCATTTTGAAAATACATTTTGCAAGGACACCATAACTCTAGATAATATCAAAATCATGGGTTTAAAAAAATAAAATAATGGATAAAGTAAATGATTAGAAAAAGTCTTAACTATTTATTTATTCTTAGCACTATCATAAAGAAAAGAAAAAGGTGTTAAAACATGTACTTTAAACTGGAAATATACAAAAAAAAAAAATATTGTTATACGTTGCAGTATATTTTAATATATTTGTAAAGCTGTAATGGCCATTGTCTTTTAGATTAAAAGAGATTAGGGGTTGTATTCCCTTTAGCCTCTCGTTATGATTGGAAAAATAAGTTCAAGTAAGCATAGGTTACTTCACCTCCTTTAACCCCTTAAGGACCAAGCTTCTGGAATAAAAAGGAATCATGACATGTCACACATGTCATGTGTCCTTAAGGGGTTAAGTAGTACCCATCAGGCTGCTGCCAGTGCTCCAAAACAGTATAACAAGCCAACTCTACAGAATACATAGGGAACACAACTACTAAAACTGGATGAAGAATTAACAGAACAAAAACATTTGCAAAGCAGAAAATGTGAACATGTTAAAATATATTTGAAAAAAATAATTTTTTTTAGGATGCTTCCCTTTTAAAGTGTCAAATAAATGATAATTATATTGATATATATGAGGAGCGTTCAAAGCCACAAGTATAATAAAAAAAATATATATATATCACAAGGAAAAAAAAATGTATATGCATATCTACTAGGGCAGGAGTACCCAAAAAATAAATCCCCAGATATTTTTAAAACTACTACTTTGATGATGCTTTGTCATTTTAAAGACTGGTAAATCATTACAGGAGTTGAAGTTCTAGGGATCTGTCTTTTGGGAACCCGTGTACTAAAGTGAGACAGTTAGAAATGTATTGAAATCACATCAAGACACATGCATACTAGAATCCTTCACATGTATTAAGAAAATATCAATGAACAGTTAACTAGGTGAATGCAAGACATAATTCTTAATGTCATGATAGTTGTATATGTTTATGGGCTAGAGGCAATATGCACATTTAAGTTTAAAAAGCATGCTGAGCCTAGTTTTTCAAGTGCAAGGACTGATCAACATCTAACAGGTATATTATAGACAGGTAAGTGGGAGGAGTTACATGGTGCACACTCTAAAATAGGTACCAGAGCGTAACACTTAAGATTATGGTAAATCCCAATAAGTTACCAAGTATGATCATAATTGACTTCAACAGCGGATTACTCTTAATACATATATGGATATTATAATAAGATACTTTTCTTGACCTATTTTTACCAATAAACATTTTGTAAAGAGATCATACTCCAGGTACTTAACCCCCTTTCCGACCCTAGACAGAAAATTTCCGTAGTTTACCCCCGATCGCCGCTAACGCTCCTGCGGCGATTGCGGGGTTAACGCTTCTGCGTTCTGCCTCGATATCAGAGGCAGACCGGGAGCACCCGGTCGCACTGTCCCTGCAGCTGTTGTTGACAGGCTGTCAGAGCGAGCACATGTGCTGCAGGGACTCCTGGTCCGCGGTCAGTGTGAAATGCAGGGAGATGGATCAGTGTTGAACTTTGAAAAGTTAAAGTACACCCCCCTTTTACCCAGTAAAATTAACCCCTTCACTGCCATTTGATCACAGACTACAGTGATCAAAATACAGATCACAGTATTTTACTGTGATCTGATTTTTATTAATTAAAAAAAAATCTAATTATATATTTAGCTATCTGGGGTGGGTGGAAGTTAGTGGGGAATTGAGTGTTAGGCTAGCTAGAGGTTAACGTTAAATAGTTTTTAAAAAAAAAAAAGCTTTAAAATAATTTTTTATAACGTTTACAAAAGTAAAAAAAAAATCCCAACTCCTTTACCCAGTCCTAATAAAAATTAACCCCTTCCCTGCCAGTTGATCACTGCCTACAGTGATCAAAATACAAATCATAGTATTATACTGTGATCTGATTTTCTTTTTAACCCCTGATGGCTAACTTTTATTTATTTTTTAACCCTCAGGGGTTCAATGTATTTAATTAATTTTAATATTATAAAATGATATTTTGCTAGCTGGGGTGGATGGAAGTTACTGCTAGTTAGGGGTTAATGGTTAAAAAAAAAAAAAAAAAAAAAGGAAAAAAAAGTTTCAAAACAAATTTTAAAAAGTAAAAAAAACATTCAAAATTGCTCAGTTTAACTACACCTGGAACAAACTAGTGAAAAAATTATCCCACGCTAAGGTTCAAAATATGCCTTTTGAAATACCCCATGATGTATTCTTAAAAAAAATATGATATGTGTTTGTGGGGAAGTCTGAATAACAGACTAGCTAAACTACTCCAAAATGGAATATGGACGCAGCATAAAACTTCAAAGTTAGAAGAAAACTGAATATATGCATCTCAAATGTGCCCCTTCAACATCCACATATACCTGGGCAAAGGTATATATGGGGGTATTGCTGTACTCCGACAGCCTAGCTGAGCAACCTATGAAGTGTTATACTGCCATAGCACACATAAGGTTTGCAAAATATACAGTAGAAGCTCACTGTGTTGGTCAAAAATGCAGAAAAAATGCTTATTGCCACTACACTTGGTACAAATAGCGAAAAAATTGTCCCACACAAAAGTTCAAAATATGCATTTTGAATTACCCCAGGGTGTATTCTTTAATAAATAGTATGAATTTGTGGGGTAGTTTGAATAAGCAATAACAAACTAGCTAAACTACTCCAAAATGGAACGTAGACACAGAGTAAAACTTCAATGTTAGAAAAAGCTGAATGGCTACATGTACCTGGCAAAAGGTACATACAGGGGTATTGTGTTACTCAGATGACATGGCTAATCAACATATGAAATATTATACAGCCGTAGCACAGATAAGATTGGCAAAATATACTGTGCAAACTCACTTTGTGTGTTATTACCACTACACTTGGTACAAGCTAGCGAAAAAAATCATCCCATGCTAAGGTTTAAAATATGCCTTTTGAAATACCATTTCGTAAAGAAGACATCCCAGGGTATGCCTTTATGGTGTAGTTGGAATATGAGCCTGCTGAAGTGCTCTAAAGTGGGACACAGACTCATCAAAACCCTCCATAAAAATTCACACTTAAAAACCTGAACTTCTCTTTTACAGCACTGTAATCTCACAAAATACTGTCTAGGTCATACATTGGGCATATTGTTTTACTCAGAAGATGTAACAGAGCATAATTTGGGGAATTTTATGACAGTGGCACATATCAAGTGTAAGAAATACTCAGCAAAAATTCAACATGTATGTAAAAATGCAATTTCCCCCCCTTACCACAAACATTGACATAAATTGGTGAAAAATTAGTGACAAGTTAAGGCACAATATATGCCATATAATATACCCTGGGGTGTCTGCCTTATCAAATGAACAGTCAAACTGCTATAATACCCCAAAATGAGACATAGGTCCATCATATTCATCTATGAAAATTCTAACTATAGAAACTGAAATAGCCTGATCTCTTATATGGCATTGCAGCTTCACAGAATAGTGCCAAAGGCATACAATGGGGGTATCGTTATACTCAGCAGATGCAGCTGAACACAATATGGGGTTCTGTGCAGGAATAGCACCCACCAGCTTTACAAAATACACGTCACAAAAATCTTGTTATATGTGAACATGCAAAAATAGAGAAAAAAATATATATATATCACTCCAATATTTAGCAGAGATTCGCGATGAAGTGGCTACGTAAAAAGTGTCAAAATAACCTTAGGTAAATAGCCTGTGATGTCTACTTTATATAAATATATAATTTTGCATGGCAATTTTATTTTTCTGTGATGGCTACTAAACCTACAAGACAAACATATCAACTTCTAAAATTGTTTCACACTGAAAATTTATTTTAGCCCTTGTATTTTGTGATCTGTAACTTTCAAAAAAAGCTGAAATTCTATACATATTATGTACTCTATAAATCAAGACACAAATTCATTTTGAATTACCTTTTCTAAGCTGGACATATTATGCACACGCTATTATTGCCAAAACTGTGGAAAATAAATAAATAAAAAAAATGTGTGTGTATGTATATATATATATATATATATATATATATATATATATATATATATATAATTAATGAGAATTTATGTATGTATATGTGACCTCGAATTAAAGCCCTTTTTGCCCTCTACAAATTGTATTAAATTGTATTTAATATGTATTGGTGCAATAAATGACAATGTATTGAACACAAACAGCAAAAAGTACAAAAATGGCTTCTGTCCTTAAGGGTAAGACAAGCTTTTGAAGCGGTGTCCTTAAGGGGTTAATTATTTTTTGCATCATAAAATGTAAACAATCATGAATCTAGCATACACTGGCAAATTATTTCAGTTCACTGTAAAGAGCTAGGTAATTTCTTCATCCAACTGTTTTTACCATTTAATAATTGTTCAATATGAAAAAAACTCTAGTAACAAAATAATAAAAATAAAAAACTATCAGAACAAGGGTTTTTTGTGCAGTTTGCATCAAGATAATTTTATCAAATGCAATGTACTAAACATGATGGTTTCTACTATATTGTATTATAAACTTTTTTTTTGTTCATTACCACTTTTTGAACACATACACAAAAAGGATATTTTTCTGCCAAGTCTGCAATCTTCCCAGCCAAGGCAATTATTGTATATTCATCTTTACTTTGCTTCAGATAGTCTAACATTTTCTGAACTATCACTGTTATATTCTGGTCATTGGTGATTCGATAGAGCAGCTCCAGTGTCTGTTGAAGACAATAGAAGGACTGCATTAAAATAGTTTTAAGCTTTAGAGTACATTTTTTTTTTTATCAAAACAAGCAGATTCGATTTAATTTGATGTATGATGTAGATTGTATTTCTTTGCGTCTACTAGAGAGATTGAGATCAGTTCAATGCACACCGCATGCCAACACATGTTTATGATGCAAGCAGATGACAAAATCCGTTGTTTGGAGATACTATACTGGAAATACAACACCAGAAGAATGAAAATTGCAATATTCAGTTATTTTGTCGGATGCTCCACCACCCTGATTGCCAAGCTAATAAATGACACACATCCTGAAACTACAAATGTGGATCAGGCCCCTCTAAATTTGCAAAGACCCAATATAGACTAGTTCAATTTTAGACCTGTACTTGTTAGTGTCATTAAGAAACACCTTAATAATCTAAAAATGAAAAACCAGTCTGGACCTGATCAAATCCCAGCAATGCTGTTGAAGCTCAATGCGCCGGCAATTGCTAAACCTGTCACAAACCTAATTAACAAATCCTTGGTGTCTGGATTCATACCCAAACTTTGGAAGACTGCAAGAGTAGTGCCTATCCATAAAAGTGGTGACACTACTTTGGTTTCTAACTATCGCCCAATATCATTGCTTCCAGTATTGTCAAAAATCTGAGAAAAATGCGTCCATACGCAGCTAAGTGAGTATTACCAACAATCTAACTATCTCCACTACAACTGCCCTCCTAAAAGTTTGCAATGACATCCAAACTGGCATGGAACAAGGAGACCTAACTGGAGCCATTTTCCTTAATTTTGCAAAGGCCTTTGAAACAGTACATTCTACTGCACAAACTAAAACAACAAGTATTGGTGATTGTCCGCTAACCTGGTCTCGATCATATGTATCAGATCACTCACAACATGTGTCCATTTCTGACATTGACTCCCTCCCTCTCCCAGCCACGTGTGGTGTTCCCCAAGGTTCCATTCTTGGCCCCCTACTATTCACATAATTTATAAATAATCTGCAAATCCTCAAAAGTACACATGTACGAAGACGACACAGTAATCTATGCAAGCAAATCCAATCTATCGCAGCTTGAGGCTGTGCTCCAAGACCAGTTTACAGAGGTAGAAAAGTGGATCACAAAAAACAAACTCTTCCTAAACACTGACAAAACGGTCACAATGATATTCGGAACAGTACCTAAATTACACAATTCCCACCTATCCATCAAAACAAAATCAAATAGCATACTGACCGCAGTCCACTCTTTCAAATACTTGGGTATGTTAGACCCCAATCTATCTTTTGGCCTCCACATAGAAAAACTTGCATCTAAACAAATCCTGCCAACGCCCTACGGTAAAGGAAAAAAATGTACAGCAAATGCTGATGCCAATCATTGATTATGGGGATGTAATATATGCACCTGCGCCGCAAACCCACCTTAATAAACATAAGATATTGTATAACTCGGTCTGCCGATTTGTGCTATAATTTAATTACAGGACCCACCATTGAGACATGCTAAAAGAACTAAACTGTCTGTCGCTGGAATCCAGATGCACCCTTCATCTTTCCAGCTTTGTGTTTAAGAGCTTTTCTGGGAAGTTCCCACCCTACCTGAGCAGAATGCGCTCCACGGCTGTTCCCACCTCCTTTAACATCCGATCCAATGCCAGCACTTTATTTAGTCTACCTCAATACAAAAAGAAAGCAGCTCGATCCTCCTTTTCCTACAGAGCACCACAATTATGGAACGACCTCCCGCACACTTTCAAATCTTCCCCAAACCTAAAGTCCTTTAAGAAATCCCTCTCTACATACCTCAAGACAGAATGCACCTGTCATGGTTGATTATATATTTCCTACCTGTTCTACGTTAAATTTTGTATATTGTGTATTAATATTGTTTTTGTATTTTATTGCACCCTATTGTACCAATGCAATGTTTTGTTGACCCAGGACATACTTTTTATAAATAAATATTCAAAAAAACAATAAAATGCCATCAGTATCCTTTGCAAATATGAATTTAAACATGGGAAACAAACACAAATATGATTCCAATATGTTGCTCCGTTCAAAGAAAACTGTTCAGATTTTCATGGATATACTATTGTCTAAATTCTTCTGATTCCCTTCTAGCCCCACTAAGTATGTGAAAAGAGAGTCAGGTCCACACATATCCTTGGTGGCCACTATGCAATACCTGGGGATGCAAATAATTCCAAATTGTGCAACAACCTTTCGTTGAAGCCCTGATACGGTCTATAACGTGTGTCCTAAATCTCTTCTGATGTCCTACATAACAATTGCTGCATAGGCATTGGTGGGCATACTGCCATCACACCATTCACAGTCAGAATTCACTCAAACCCGGACAGACAGATATCTCCTAAACAATGTTCCTCCCATTGACTGCCTTTAAATAATAAAAAAAAAAAACACTATACTAACTAAAACATCAAATGTTTTTCAATTTTTTATGGTGTTTTTTTGTTTTTTTTTAGGATGCTTCCCTTTTAAAGTGTCATATAAATAATCATTATATTGATATATATGAGGAGCATCTAAAGCCACAAGTATAAGAAATATACTATTTAACAATCTCGTTCATCTATCTGATCAAATTACAACACAAGGATAGTATCAAGGGTTGCCTGGACTGTTCCTGGGTATTTTTTGACTATATAAAATGAAATTATCTATTCTATGACCTTTAAATGCTGAAATAATATTACTCCTCCTACAACTTGCAGTTTCCAACACAACGTTGAGAAACCCATTTAGAAATGTCATGTATAAGTTCTAAAATAAAAAATATAAAATATTTGGATTACTGATACAGAGGTACATACTTTACCTGCTTTGGGACATCTGGAGATCTGGCAAACAGCATGCCAAGTAAAGAATAATAATGATTAGAATTAATACCCTTATACACATAAATGGCGAAGGCTAGTTTTGGCAGTAAAGTAAGTGTGGCAGTAAGATGCCTAATCTTACACAAGAGCATCTAACCTCTCTTTTTATGATTGGATCAGTATGGTCTATGCACTCGATAATTGTCATTTGGTGCTGAAGTGCCAGGTTTGGATCCTGCTGAACAACAAACGTAAGTGCTTTGAGTCCTACAAAAACAAAAAAAAGAAACACAGCATCACAATAGTTCTACCACTGTGAAACATGCTCGGAGTATGGGAACAAACCTTACCTAAATACTTAAGGTTGATCTTTGGTGATAAAATGAACTTTCCGATACATTTTGCAGCCTTCTCAAATAAATCAGATTTGGGGTAGATTGTATAAATAGTTTGCACACACTCAAACAAGATGGCTGAAAAGAAAAGAAAGGAGTATTCAAATTAAATTAGATTTAGAAATGTGGGTTTTCAACTCTGTTATAATTGCACTCAAAAGAATTTATTTATAAAAACATTTTTTTTTTTTTTTTTTAAATGGCCTTTATAAACACCAAAACTACTTTAGCTTAGTGGATGGAGTAAGTCTCACGGCTCAATTCTCTCCTCCCTGCATGTAACCCACACAGCCTCCCTAAACAATTCTTGTAAAGAGAGATCGAATGTTTAAAGCTTCCTTTTCTTATCTCCTGCTTTGTTGACAGCCTATAGAATACATGTGTGATTAAAGTTTAATTAACAGAGCAGGAGATAAAAACGTCTAATTAAAAAATTACTGAATACATTTTTTATTTTTTTTAAAAATCACATTGGTTGTTTGAGGTGTGGCTCTGGCTTCATAAACAGAAACAAAAGTGATTTAACTCCTGAATGGCAGAGCATTGATTAGTGAGGCTGCAGGGGCATGATCTATACACCAAAACGGCTTCATTAAGCTAAAGTTGTTTTAGTGCTTAGAGTATCCCTTTTACGGTTATAGAGTAAAGTGAAGCACACTGTATGAAATGAAAGTGGCATTCTGAGCACCACAACTACAAGATGAAGTGCTATTTAACCTTAATTGATTTTTATTTGTACTAACAATAATGAAGATTAAAAAAATATATATATATAATTACATACCGTAGGTGACATTGTGATTAATTTCTGCCCGTCTTAAAGACTCATCAAGCACATCATACATTAACTCACTGGTCCTACAAAAATAATGAATAACAAATGGATATACATTTTGTTAAAAACAGAATTGTTTGTAAAACTGCTTCTGAAGTTCTGGTCAAACCATTTAGGATGAGTTTAACCTCCCCACCCAAAAAAAAATAAAAAATGACTACAGAGATTTTCAGATTAATTTAGAAGAGTAGTAGGAGTAGTACATGAAACAAAAGTAATCTTACATGTTTCACTCTTCTTAAGAGTACTTTCTCTTTAACCGAATTACTGCCATTCAAGAATATGAGTCAGATCGTGAAGAGGTATTCGTTTTTTTTTTTAAATCGCTAGTCAAACTGACGTTTGGAGAGTAAATAAATAAATGCTTATATTCTACTAAAATTAATTGATTAATAACACACAACACGACCTTACTAAAATGTTCTGATATTAAGACATTTACATATTACAAATATTTTGATACACAATTGCATAACTATGGTCAAAAGACTAAAAACATCCATTTTGGTTTTCAATTGCCATTAAGAAATGAAAAGGGCTATCTAATTTAGGTTGCTCACTTGGACATTAAAGAACATTGCTAAAATACTTTCATTATTAACAGCATATTTTATTGCCAACACAATTTGTCTGTCAACTTGTATATTTATGCATAAAGATAACTAAAGACAAAATAAATATAACATACTTTGGTCATCTTTAATCCTGACGTGTAACGTATTCTAGCTCATGATGATTTCCATATATTGGTATATGGCGCCACCTAGAGCCCACATTGTGATGTGAAGCCCTAAACCAGTTACCTGAGATCATCTTTTCCCAGCAGCCTCAGGATCCTCAAGAGCTGAATTTGGAGCCAAGGAGCTGGGACACTATGATAATTAAAATCAGCTGGAAGCTTTCCTCCAACAACCTGCTTCAAAATGGTAACAAATGAACCTGTCAGGTCCTTGTATCCCAATGGGTTGTCCTGTACAAAGCAAATATAGTAGTTAAGTTTAGCCTTTGAATAATTTCATTGAGGATTGTTTGACGCTGTTAAAACCGCATAAAGCAAATTTTTGTTTATTTCCTTTTTATAAATCTTAGATAATGCAGCTAATTTAGATCATATATGCCGTGTAATGTGATCTATAAAAAGAGTGGAACTTTGCCTTTACCTTGATCACCTGTAGATAAATGTGTAACGATGCAGCCATGACACCCACATCTCTGTCACACAGCGCTTTCCTGAATTTCTCATGGATATGCTGCACTTGATTGGGTGCCATCAAGTAGAATTTATACAATGCCAAGACAGCTTTTCTTCTTACAATTTCCCTAGAAAGACATTTGGTAAAGCATATATCATTATTAATAGCAAGTTTGATTTAAGTATGGTACACAGGACATAAAATCACAATCATATACTTTTTTGCACAGTAATAATACATCAGTGTGGTAAAGGTGTCAGGAGAGAGACGATCGGATTCTGAATAGTTTGGATTTTCAGGAGGAGATGCTTTAAATGGACAGAAAGAAGACCCAGAATGTGTGCATAAACAAGGTAGAAACAGTCATGATTTACAAATCCTTTAAGCTCTTTGTGACAAGCAGGCCTGTTTGACAGCTCTGAGGATCTAATAGTGTAGATTATGAGCTTGTTTGGGCAGGGGCTTGTTCAACTACATGTTTTTGTTAGAATTGTTAGTTTGGTTTACCTATTGTACAGTGCAGCAGAATATGTTGGAACTATATGAATATTTGTAATGATTTATGGTTGCGTTAAAGCCCTGTTGCCAGACACATGTTGATCATATTTTAGAGATATTAAAATGTATTGTGTTATAGGCATGGCCAATTTGGCTGCTTAGTCACTATTTAGATATTTAGGGGAAAGTGTTTCTATAATTTCATAACAGGGTATGAAATGTTAGAAGGTTATGGTGAAGATAGGGTGACGTGATTATTAAGCATGTGCACTTCAGGAGGTGGGGCCGGGCACGTGCCGAGCGGTAGCAGCAGGACCTGGGAGATTCAGAAACTGACATTAAAACACAGAATTTAAGGATAAACCCTGCTTAAGCGGTCGCTACAAGCGAGAGCTAGAACACAGTGGAGCATGCAAACGATATAAAATTGCCTGTAGCAGACAAGTAGTAAGGATAATCAAGATTACTGAGATGTTTTCATCAATCAGCAACAGCAATCTAGTCCTTAATGCACAAAAAAAAGTAAGTAACTTTTTTTTTATAGCTTTTTTCTTCGTTATTTTCTGTTTTGAACTCCACAAGATCTGACAATACACTCGGAGTATGTGGCCCCGTCCAAAGAGTATATAATGCAATTAAAAACATTTAAGCAAGATCTTCCACCATGGACATTAAACAAGAAATCAAACATGTAATAAAGGGAGAAAAAAAAAAAAAAACAAGTAGCAAGAGAGGTGAGAACGGACAACAGCTCAATTAGCCTGCCCTTCGGTTGGTACCCGCTCAGATCTCAAGCTGGTGTTAGCTCATCTAGAGAGAACATATCTGAAGCATATCAGACTGGTCCCACCCGTATCGGCAGTCCAGATCCAAAATGCCAGCAAGTTCCCTCTGCACAAGAGATACAGTAACCCGAGACGATCGTTTCAACCTTGTAAGGTATCATCAGTGAGGTATAGCCAATATCCCTCTAGGCACCGTGAGCAAGGGATCCACATCTAGATTGCCCTTCATAAGGGCAGGCTAATTGAGCTGTTGTTCGCTCTCGCCTCTCTTGCCACTTGTTTTTCTCTCATGAAATAAAGAGAGTAACAAACTCAATATTGAAGATAAATGTAATATTGAAGATAAATGTAATAGTTTGGTTCCTTGAAAGCAGGCTTCACTGATATGTCTCAGAAAATGGTTACATTTGAATTCAGGTTGAATGATTTGGAGGAAAGTTCTAGAGCAAACATATGTATTCCTAATATTCCGAAAAAGGTCACTCAGGATGTCTTGTGGGATTTTCTACTGGATTTTTTGATACATTATATTCTGGATTTAATGGATCACGATTGTATGTTAGAACGTTAACATCGGATTTACAAACCCTCGTCAGTTCCAGATTCTTTTCCAAGAGACGTCATGGTAAAATATCATTGTTTTAGGCAAAAGATAGAATCTTAAAAGGGACACTGTAGGCATCAAGACCACTTCAGCCCATTGAAGTAGTCTGGGTGCCAACTCCCATCACCCTTAAGAGTAATTATTGCAGTTTTAATAAAAAAAAAAAAAATTCTGAGGCATTGTTAGATATTATTCCATATTGTATAACCAATTTTATTTAGAAATAATAAAAAACCACAGAACTAAACAAAAATTGCTAACAAATAATTAGCAAGGCTGGTCTTGGCTTTCCTTTGATTAAAAGATATTTCACCATGACAATTTACCATCTGCATACAATGCATCTGAATGAAACTAAAAATTAAGGTTGATACAAGATATGAAACAAGTTACGTATTAAAAATGGATTTTGCGGTGGTCTCTTAATTAGGAAAACATCTCAGATAGTTGAAAAAAAAAATGTGGATTTATAGATAAGATTCCATCTCATCTTAGATTAAACCAACTTGATAAAAGTATGAGAAACCTAGAATTAAAGAATTGACAGTCAAGAGGAATCAGGTGCATCGAAATTTATTGTCTAAAGATAGAATTAAAGTTTTTCCGCAGATAGCACAAGAATTTCAGTTATCAAATAGGAAACTATTTAATTACCTTTGGGTTAAAAACATTTTGCTGAAGCATTAAACCTTCAGAGATAGTTATTAAATGCTTTGCTTTTTTAATTTTAAGGAGACAGATAACGTTATCTCAAGGAGGATAGAAATTCTCAGATTATTGGAGAAGATGTACGATCTATCCATCTATCAGGCAGGCCTGGCGAAAAGAACTCCGGATAGATATTAATTTGGAAGCTTGGGTCTCTGCTTTTCTTAAGGTAATCAGGCAAAACAATGCTTAACCCCTTAAGGACCAAACTTCTGGAATAAAATGGAATCATGACGTGTCACACACGTCATGTGTCCTTAAGGGGTTAAATATAGTCGACATGCAGTATAAGAGAAAAAGTACAGGTGATACTCGAAAGATTTTAATATCGTGCAAAAGTGAATTTATTTCAGTAATGCAACGTAAAAAGGAATAGGAGATAAACGCATAACATGCAAAGCAAGATAGTTCAAGCCGTGATTTGTCACAAGTGCGATGATTATGGTTTACAGCGCATGAAAACCCCAAATCCACAATCTCGATAAATTAGAATATTACATGCAATCAATAAAACAAGGAGTGTACATAGAACAATATCGGACCTCTGAAAAGTATAAGCATGCATATGGACTCAGTACTTGGATTGGGCCCCTTTTGCAGCAATTACTGCCTCAATGAGGCGTGGCATGGAAGCTATCAGCCTGTGGCACTGCTGAGGTGTTATGGAAGACCAGGATGCTTCAATAGCGGCCTTCAGCTCTTCTGCATTGTTCGGTCTCATGTCTCTCATCTTTCTCTTGGTAATGCCTTATAGATTCTCTATGGGGTTCAGCTCAGGCGAGTTTGCTGGCCAATCAAGCACAGTAATCCCACGGTCATTGAACCAGGCTTTGATGCTTTTGGCAGTGTGGGCAGGTGCCAAGTCCTGCTGGAAAATGAAGTCAGCATCCCCATAAAGCTCGTCTGTGGAAGGAAGCATGAAGTGCTCCAAAATCTCCTGGTAGGCGGCTGCGTTGACCCTGGCCTAATGAAGCACAGTGGACCAACACCAGCAGATGACATGGCTCTCCAAATCAACACAGACTGTGGAAACTTCACACTGGACTTTAAGCATCTTGTAGTGTGTACCTCTCCAGGTGCCTATAAAGACTCCTCTAATTTGTATTGACTACAAATTATTCGGATTCAGGTGTTTAGAACATATTGGATACTTGAGAAATGTTTTGGACAAAAGGATTTTGAAGGGTTTTAACCCCTTCACAAGCAATTACATTTCAAACCTTTTTGAATAATAAGGGTTTTTTCCTCTTGTAGTAGACAGACACTAAATGAGATGCTGTCATCACTGTGGAAGCAAAATATATTTTTGCTCTGGGAGTATCATAAGTTTAACATTAATTTGGAATCCATAGCAGATGTATGATTTTGTGACGATAAAGTAACATGTTTCCAATATTTTCCCACGCTTGGGAATATTATTGGAAATTAACTGATTGAAACCTTCACAGTCTCTACAGGATAGGTTTGCAGGAAAACTGAGTTTTGTTTTCTTTACATTGTTTTGAACTCCTAAAGACCTTTGGAGATATTACATATGTTAATGTACTTTATAAACAGGAAAGAACCAGGAGGGGCGACTGCTTTATCATTATTAATCTGCACAAATATGCTTTGAAAGTCTAGGATGGTTTACCCTTAAAAAAAAAAAAAAAAAAGATATTTAGATATTCTGCATGTAAAATACTAAAGAAGCAAGGTTTTAAAACAGGTCACCATGACTTGATATTTGTGTTTCATTATGATGTCATATAGTAACCCAAACTAGAGAGGATATTACAAAACAAAATAAAACTTCACAAATAATTCCTTTGGAACGTTCAGTTAATTTGCGTAGCTTGCCCGCCTACAATTTTTGGACATGACTTTCTAAATTTTCTCTCAGCAACTTTTACGTAATTTAGCAAAATGTAATGCAATTAAAAATCCAAGGCACAATCCCAGCAGTTATTTCCCATAATTAATTACTTAGAACTGTTGGCTTCGAAGTCTTATACCATATGCTTAAAAGTAATGCCTGACTAACCACTCTGTATTTTCAGCACTCACTAACTGTTTATCTTCACTTTCTGAAGTGATGTAATGAGCAGGAAAATAACCTATGTTAAGCCCTTACAAGCATGCAGAGCCAGAAAAATGCACAACAGCACAGAAAACATGTTTTGAATGCACACAGCAAAGGGATTCAACTTAAAGCGCACTTTTTGCTTACTTTGAATGTTGCAGTTTGTCTTCGATCAGTGGAAGAGCAGCTGGAATCATTTCCCGTGGAAAGATCTGACTAACTACAGTGAGAGCCATGCACACTTCAACCAGATTGGTACTCTGGAGATCCTGCCAAAACAAGCATTACTGAGTTGTCTTTATACAAAACGTATTTCCATTCCCTCTACCTAAGAGGTACAACATATTCTAATATAGGTGCTGCACAGCGCCAATAAAGGTAATTTTTACATGAAACATAATGGCCGAAAGGTAATGAGTGACTAGTGAATTAATTAAGAATTACATTCTATCTCACCACTTTTGGCAAAAGGATTAGCAAGGCAGTACAGGGTGTGAAAAGTGGAACCTGGTAATCTGACTTGGTAACTTGTGAGTTACTTAACATAAAGTCATAAAGAGGCATTGTGGCAGATTTGCACAAAAATAGCTGCAGGTGAATTTGAACAAGTGTTTACTTAACAGTTTGCAGCATTTCCAGAAATTTTAAAAAAAATAATTTTATATAGAAAGATAAAAAATAAAATAAAAAAAACACAGAACTAAACAAAAATTGCTAACAATTTTTTTTTTTATATATATATATATATATATATATATATATATATAAATAAAATACAAAATAATAATGAAAACTAATACCAGCAGTGTTTTATTGATAACTGTCAGTACATTAACAGAGTTCGGAAGACTGAATCACTAAAATTAACAACATAAGTGGCTCTCTAAATTTAGGTTTGTTTACAAGGTATATTTAATCACTTGATCATGCTGTGTTAATAGGAATGACACAAGTGGACAATATTTTAGGTGTTGCAATGAACAGGCAGTTGTGATTTCGAATGAGTCATCATCTATATGCTTAGTTAAAAGCACTGCAGCTG
The DNA here is from genome assembly GCF_036172605.1 of Pelobates fuscus. Taxonomy (NCBI): domain Eukaryota; kingdom Metazoa; phylum Chordata; class Amphibia; order Anura; family Pelobatidae; genus Pelobates; species Pelobates fuscus. The sequence goes on from NC_086319.1 coordinate 334,050,109, forward strand.
GCAACTGGATGCCAACTTTGTTTCAATCTCTCTAATGCAAAACCCATTTACTTACGCAGGCAAATGTGGATTAAAAAAGAGCTGATGTGATGTTAAGAGATAGGATGAATTTGAAATTAAAACAGATGGAGACATTTTTATTTTACCTTTAGTACTGTATTCACCAGCAAGAGCAGCAATTCATGATTTTCATGTAAGAATAAGGACACCGCCAAGTATCCTAGGGAAAGGGGGGGAAACATCCTTAAATAAGAGTTTTTAACTTTATTCTCTAAAGTGAAAATTGCCAGGAATTCTAATTGAATTATACCAGGGCTTGAAAAATTGGCCTTAAATCAAGGAAAAAGTTAGGAGCCAGTTTTTTGTTTTGTTTTTAAACTTACAAAGCTTTATTTTAAATGATAAAAAAAAAAACAATTCTTAAAGGGACACTATAGCCACCAGAACCACTATAGCTTAATCTATAGCTTGTCCTGTTCAGAGAAAATGCAGTGTTTACGTTGGTGCCTATTAACACTTCTAGTGGCTGTCACTCAGATGGCCACTAAAATTCAATTTAAGTTGGGCCTTCAGTCATCTTCAAGATCTTCTTGCTCTGCTCCGTTGTGCACTGTCTAGTAATGCCAGGACCAAAGTGATGTCATATTCCAGCTCCTGGCATCAGTGCAGGACGCATGAGGTAACAGAGCGAGAAGATTACAGCTCCCATGTCAGCCACCTACACTCTCCCTCAGCCGTCCACCTTGGCCGAAATGGGATGACAAATACCCAGATGCTAGGACAAAAATTATAGCGACCTGGTGCCTAGGATTTGTGGGGTCCTGAATTACACACTTCAGACAAAAATGGTTGAAAAGAAATCTGAGATGTTTTTCCCCCAATACAGTTATTTGGTGAAACTTTTGAGATACTTTGAACTTCCAACAATTCAAATGTTGGTAAATAACAAAATACACTGTTATAATGCTGAAAGTACTTGCCATTGGCCTCCACATTAAAGGATCACAATAGTGTCAGGAAAACAAACTCGTTTTCCTTACACTATATATACACACCTTAAGTCCCCTCTCTCGCTGGACTGAAGGGGTTAAAACCCATTCAGCCACTTATCTTTGTCCAGCGCGGGTGACCTCTCCTCCCTAGACAATACCAGGGAGGAATATTCTTATTCCTAACCAAAGCTGCATGTTGCTGGTACTCTGGGGTTTTAGGTTACATTGAATACAGCTTAATTTCAAATCAAATTAACACCAACAGGTAATAAACTAATAGCAAAGCACTTCTGCAATGAAAGGCAATTTGCTGTGGCTATGAAGGTAAAAATACTCCACAAAAAAGCTCCACAACATTTACACATGGGAACTAATCAAAGTTTTTTTACATGCCAAAAACTCACTTCAGGCACCAACACAACTTTAATGCATTTAAAATATAAATGTTTTGCAGAATGCACTACCATAAGCCTTTCTCCTAAGTCACACCCCCTCATGCCAAATATACTTCCTTATCAGTGTATGTCCATAGATCAGCCCCTAGCCGCACTGAGTGAATTGCTTTTAAATCACACTATGGCTGGCGACAGTCACTATGAACAGGTAGTGATATCCTTAATATAGGTCTCCCTGGGTGTTATTGCCGATTGATTTGTAGTTCAGATCAAGTGAGGCGTGTAGCTCAAAAAGGCAGACTTATGGTGCAAGATACGGCAAAATATTAGTTTTCTTTAGGCTTTTAACGGTTTGGCACACATGCACTGTAGCTGCCTTAGAAGCCACAGTATCAGAGCATTGCTGATTATTCATAAACTCATGGAGCGGTGGCATCACAATGTGAACACACGGCCAGGCAAAGTAAAGTGATTGCTTAAAATGTCAGTGCTCAGGGAGGACACATTGGACTATAGCACTAATGGCTATTTAATGTCTTACTACTAGATGAATATATATATAGAATACTTACCTACTCTTTTCTCAAGTAAGTTTCCTTGTTGGGCTAATTTGATAGCATGGATGTAGCCAAAGGAAGCCTCATACCCCAGCATTTCGCAGTAGATGAGCCTCACCATACATTCTTTCATCTGCCTCTGGGTCATAAAGATAGAAAAATGAGTATACAAAGAAGACTAAATGTGAGAAACACTGGAAACTAGGGGGTACTGTGGGGAAGAGAGTGGGGGCATTACCCGCAGTTTAACAGGAGCAGCAATATTTCATTACAGGAGTAACACGTCTCCAGTGGCTGTGGTGAAGACAGCCACCAGAGTCGCTTCGCAGCTATATCTGCTCAAATTACTCACTCACATTTGATTGGCACAGCTGTTTTGCCATGCAGATGCACTAGCCTCCCAATTCTTCCCTATAAGGAAGCATTGGATTGGCAGAAATCATCGAGAACGAGGATCTCATCCACAGAGATGGAGTGTCATCATGGAGATCAGTGCGTCCCACAGAATGAAAACTAAGTAAATCTTACCATTTAAACACCTGCGGGGAGAGGGTAAATGGACACCTACATAGGTAGAGGATCACTATAGTGTTGTGAATACATGTTTGTATTCCCAAAATGTCTGTATTCCTGTGAATCCTGGGATTAATGATGTAATATAAGGATGTAAAAGAGTTAAGTGATAATATAAATGAAAGAGGTGTGAGAGGATCATAGTATTTACAATATATATTTACAATTTGCAGCACTGATTCACCAGTAATATGCTGTGTTCCTAACCTCAAAACAGAGATGTTACACATTAACCATAATTAAAAACAAAGTAATACCCTAGGAAGAATCAGTGCTGCAAATCGTAATAGTGTGCAAACTCCCGCGTCAGGGGAATATCATCTAAGGTAGTGAAAAAGGTCTTCCCCAAAGTGAAAATATAAATGAAAGAGGTGTGAGAGGATCATAGTATTTACAATATATACACTATTTACACTGTCCATCACATAATATATCACAAAGCACATGAGTATGAGGCAAATTCTCAACTACTCAAGTAGAAATACATCTGCTTATGACGGATTCAAACTAAGCAATAAAAGTAAATTATATGTAAAAGTGAATAAAAAAAAAAAATCTACCAAATTAAGAGTGGTCAAATAAGCTCTACAAAAATATAAATTCAATGGCAGCATAGGCGGGAGCTGCCTCCACATTAAGGGGGAGAGTAATAGAAAGCCAACTACTCCATATATAAACCGTAGTTTCTTAGACATGATTTTTAAACATGAACATTCAAGCATTATCATAAGCCTAAGCATACATTTCAAACATATAAACAGTGCCAAAGGAAGACGACATATAAGCAGAGTTTGATGCTATGCCATTATATATTTTTTACATTTAAACATATTCAAAGAAGATGTACACATACAAAATTTGTTTGCTGAAAATCCCTAGTATTAGCAGCTTGCTGCACTGAACTGAGTTAGCAGACATCTGTCAAGCAGTCATAGCCTTCACATGGTTTTCAATAGGAGTGCTGACCATAACCCATTAATTCCTTGTTCAGGATTAGTTCATGGGATGTGTTACGGTTTTATGAATGGAGCTACAGACACAACTTGGCATGTGCACAGCTGCTACCCTGGTTTCCTTACAGCAATCTGAACAGGTGAGGTCAGGACTTGTATAGCTTGCAATGTACTATGATGGGTATGGGATGCATTGCTTTAACCCCTTAAGGACCAAACTTCTGTAATAAAAGGGAATCATGACATGTCACACATGTCATGTGTCCTTAAGGGGTTAAACAATTATATGAATTTTTGGATCGTGTACTTTATTGCATTTGACATTGCTCTAATGTTTTACATTGGTTCTTTCCTTTTTTGTTTTAGGTCTCCGGGGTTCATGCTCACTCTGCTTTTTTGACCCCATTTGAGATTGTTCACTACCTAATTTAATGTTGTTTATTGAGATGATGACAGAAAAATACATATCTGTGCTTAAATATCAGTACTTAAATATTTTCTTGGGAGCTTAAAGGGACACTATAGTCACCTGAACAACTTTAGCTTAATGAAGCAGTTTTGGTGTATAGAACATGCCCCTACAGCCTCACTGCTCAATCCTATGCCATTTAGGAGTTAAATCCCTTTGTTTATGAACCCTAGTCACACCTCCCTGCATGTGACTTGCACAGCCTTCCATAAACACTTCCTGTAAAGAGAGATCCAATTTAGGCTTTCTTTACTGCAAGTTCTGTTTAAGATTTTCTTATGCCCTGCTATGTTAATAGCTTGCTAGACCCTGCAAGAGCCTCCTGTATGTGATTAAAGTTCAATTTAGAGATTGAGATACAATTATTTAAGGTAAATTACATCTGTTTGAAAGTGAAACCAGTTTTTTTTTTCATGCAGGCTCTGTCAATCATAGCCAGGGGAGGTGTGGCTAGGGCTGCATAAACAGAAACAAAGTGATTTAACTCCTAAATGACAGTGAATTGAGCAGTGAAATTGCAAGGGAATGATCTATGCACTAAAACTGCTTTATTTAGCTAAAATAATTTACAGTTTTTTTCGCTCCATAAGACGCACTTTTTTTTCCCCTCAAAAGTGAGGGGAAATGTCTGTGCGTCTTATGGAGCGAATGTGAAGCTTTACTTACCTGTCTTGTAGCGTGGGGGCAGCACAGCGCGCACCGCGGTACAGGAACTTCAATTTCAGGTTCCGGTTTCCGGTGGGACTGAAAGGAAGTGCGAACTCAGTGTGCGCACTTCCTTTTAGTCCCGCCGGAAACCGGAACCTGAAATTGAAGTTCCTGTACCGTGGTGCGCGCTGTGAAGCCGGCCCACGCTACAACACAGGTAAGTAATTATGGGACACTATGGGACAAGGGGAGTGGGGGTACTATGGGAGGGAAAGTGCACTATGGGACAAGGGGAGGGGGGGGAGAACACTATGGGAGGAGGGGAGGGAGGGAACACTATTTGACAAGGAGGAGGGGGTTAAAGAACACTTGGGCAAGGGGAGGAGGGGGTTAAAGAACACTTGGACAAGGGGATGGGGGTTAAAGATCTCTATGGGACAGGGGAGGGGGGTTAAAAGATCTCTATGGGACAGGGGAGGGGGGTTAAAAGATCTCTATGGGACAGGGGAGGGGGGTTAAAAGATCTCTATGGGACAGGGGAGGGGGGTTAAAAGATCTCTATGGGACAGGGGAGGGGGGGTTAAAAGATCTCTATGGGACAGGGGAGGGGGGGTTAAAAGATCTCTATAGGACAGGGGAGGGGGTTAAAAGATCTATATGGGACAGGGGAGGGGGGTTAAAAGATCTCTATGGGACAGGGGAGGGGGGTTAAAAGATCTCTATGGGACAGGGGAGGGGGGTTAAAAGATCTCTATGGGACAGGGGAGGGGGTTAAAAGATCTCTATGGGACAGGGGAGGGGGTTAAAAGATCTCTATGGGACAGGGGAGGGGGGTTAAAAGATCTCTATGGGACAGGGGAGGGGGTTAAAATAACTCTATGGGACAGGGGAGGGGGTTAAAAGATCTCTATGGGACAGGGGAGGGGGGTTAAAAGATCTCTATGGGACAAGGGAGAGGGGTTAAAGATCATTATGGGACAGGAGAGGGGGGGGGTCAAAGATCATTATGGGACAGGAGAGGGGAGTGGGTAGTAAGTAACACTATGGGACAGGGGAGAAAAAAAAATATTCTGAACAAACTTTCCCATAGTAAGAAACACTATGGGACAGTTTGTTAAAAATATTTTTTTTTCTGGGTTTCCTCATCTAAAAACTAGGTGCGTCTTATGGAGCGAAAAATACAGTAGGTGAATATAGTGTTCCTTTAAACAAATTTACATTAGGGTTGCATTATAGCATTTAAATGTACAATCACAACAAAAAAAAAGTAACAAAACAGCATAAAATTAGACGTTTACTTACAAGAGAGGTATTTGGAGAAGAAACTGTGATTTTCAAACTGGCAAGCTCCTGCTGAATTAATTTTTCTTCCTCCTGAAAAACAAACACTCTTCGTTAATAAATCAGTATTTAAACATGAAGAAGGTTCTTTGCTCTTGTAATTGAATTATAAAGATCTAGAGATCTACCCACTTTAATAGCATACACTTATTTCCTGGCTTGACAATTTTCTGAATTTAGGATAAAAAAAAAAAAAATAATAAAGGAGTCAGGCAAATTTTTTACGCAATCATGCCACACCTGTCATTATCGTGCATATATCAAACACAGTCACACATAGACATTATTCGGTAATTATACATAGAAGAGACACATGTATGTAAATAGCCTGTCACTCACTTTTGCATACAGATACATTTTCCAGCTCAACTACAGTACTTGACCATTCTACCCTCCTAGTGGTCAACTGTAATGGTGATAGGATAGCAGCTACTTCTCTGCTGTTAGTGGTTGAGTGTGTAGGATGATTCTGCATGATGTAACAGGGACAACTTTCGTGCTCCTCTTGAACATCTAAGAACGGTATTCAAGCAGTTCACACAGAGAATTATAAAATCCCTTCCTGCTGATATCTGTGCTATTCCATCATGGAGAGATTACCACTCTCCCACTAAAACCATGGATTCCATTGTAGAGCTCACATATCCTCTCCCTTCTCAGCTTTAACCACAATAACCCAAAGGGAGGAGAGAGACCATAATTAAACTAAACAACTGTGCAGGTGAGAGGAGATCTTTTAATAAGGAGACAAATTGGGGGCATTGGATCTATTGTTGTGTTGCCACAGAAAGCTGAATTTGTACAGTCCTGACCTGGCTATTTAATATGACTAGATATATACTGATTACAAAACAGGTAAAGGTGAATTAGTAAACTACAGTGGGAAGCAAAAAGCAGAGTGAAGTACTCTTGCAAGGTTAAAGTCATTATGTTACTTTGGAAACATAAAATGCAGTATGTATAGATGTATTATGCTTTAACTAAATACACCTTTGAATACTACATTAACCCCTTAAGGACACATGACATGTGTCACATGTCATGATTCCCTTTTATTCCAGAAGTTTGGTCCTTAAGGGGTTAAAGGGACACTATAGTCATCTGAACAACTTTAGCTTAATGAAGCAGTTTTGGTGTATAGAACATGCCCCTGCAGCCTCACCGCTCAATCCTCTGCCATTTAGGAGTTAAATCAATTTGTTTATGAATCCTAGTCACACCTCCCTGCATGTGACTTGCACAGCCTTCCATAAACACTTCCTGTAAAGAGAGCCCTATTTAGGCTTTCTTTATTGCAAGTTCTGTTTAATTAAGATTTTCTTATCCCCTGCTATGTTAATAGCTTGCTAGACCCTGCAAGAGCCTCCTGTATGTGATTAAAGTTCAATTTAGAGAGTGAGATACAATTATTTAAGGTAAGTTACATCTGTTTGAAAGTGAAACCAGTTTTTTTTTTTCATGCAGGCTCTGTCAATCATAGCCAGGGGAGGTGTGGCTAGGGCTGCATAAACAGAAACAAAGTGATTTAACTCCTAAATGACAATGAACTGAGCAGTGAAATTGCAGGGGAATGATCTATACACTAAAACAGCTTTATTTAGCTAAAGTAATTTAGGTGACTATGGTGTTCCTTTAAATAAAATGGAACAAAAGTCAGATATGTTAAGAACACGGGCACAGCCATCTTCCTCCGTCTGCTCCTTTTCAGCTCGGAGCCAACGTCACTGCTGTATGACAATTCCCTAGTGACAGCTGTATTCTTTCTGTATAAAATACATTTTTTTTCAGAGGAGAGTGGGAGGGGGGAGGCGGAGAGGAGGTTACAGTGCTGCTTTAAAGGGACATTAAAGTCACCAGACCAACTACAGCTTAATGTAGTTATTCTGGTGAGTATAGTCAGTCCCTTCAGGCGTTTTGCAGCAAACTTTTTCAGAGAAAAGGCAGGATTTACATTACAGCCTAGGGACACCTCCAGTGGCCACTATTGAGATGGCTACTAGAAGTGCTTTTGCTGACATTCAGTGTCTCCACCCTTTGCATGGAGGCACTGAAAATTCCTTAGAGATGAATTAATTCAGTGAATCTCTAGTAGGAGATGAGGATTGGCCAGGGTGGCATTTGGCTCCGCCCACGGCACACCTCCTTGGCAGAGATCATCAGAATTGATCATCTCAGCATATCCAATGGGAAAACATTGTGATTGGCTGAGATTACCACTTCTGATGTCAGCCAAGGAGGCAGATCAAGCACCAGCAGACTAAAATAAAAGTAAGATTTGACTGTATATAAGGAGGAAGGGGGTATTGTGTTTTTAACACTATAAGGTCAGGAATACAGGTTAACGTGTTTTGAAACTACAACAAATGTGTTTATAAAAGAGTCTGTGTAAATAAGATACATTGTTCTTGAATTACATTTTAGTTGCATAAATTGTTATTAGGAAGTCACCTTTAAATGTTTCAGAACAGCCACACCTACACTCACACCTCTATAATTAAAGTGCCCATCTTTGTCCATTTGAAACGTTGGGAGGTACGCTACAATTCTGTGTTTAAAACGGATAAACCCAAGTGGTGGCAGCACTGAAAAAACTGCTCAATTCATTTGGAGAGTGACAGGAAGAAATGTGCAGCCACATACACACAAAGTGACAGTAAATAAAAACAAAAGAAGTACCACATTCAGCCATGCAGAATGACAGCAAGTAATACGCACAGAGTGACAGCACTTAATGAGCTAATGTACTATTATAATAGTTACCCCAACAGTGCTAATATTTATATATTTTAGGGTCTGGCTGTGCAGTATAGTATTATTTCTCTTTAGGAAAGCTTATGGCCTCCCAGAGTAACCTCTACCTTACATACTTGCTCTCTCCTAAAGAGCAGCCCACCTTATTTGACTGCAAATTCCTGTCCTAATGTGTCTTACACCCCACCTCCTATAGAATGTAAGCTTGTTTGAGCAGGGTCCTCTTCAACCTATCGTTCCTGTAAGTTTTTTTTGTAAATGTCCAATTTATAGTTAAATCCCCCCTCTCATAATATTGTAAAGCGCTATGGATTATGCTGGCGCTATATAAATGGCAACAATGATAATAATTATTATAAGTTGTAACATTGTATTTACAAACATTTAAAAATAAAATGTATCACCATTGGCTGGATTTTGTATCCCTAGCTCATGTCACAGGTAATAACACAATATTATATTATTATTGTTATATTATATATTATATAGAGCCCCCCACCTGTCTGGAGCCCAGGGCAGTGATGCTGCGGATTAGGGCCCCCAGCCTGGAGCCGGCCCCTGGCGGCGGGTCCTGGAGGAGCAGCCCAGGCAGAGCGCTCAGGGTCCGCTCCACGATCTCAGTCATGCTCCAGGTCCCCTCCTGTCAACATGGGGAAAAACAACATCAACAACAACCGGCATCACCAGCAACTTCCGGCTTCATTCAATGGCCCAAAACTTTATCCAGCGACAATGCGTGCGGCGTGAAGTTAGCGCCGTCCGACACCAGGGGGCGCGCGTTCCCCACCTAAAGGTCACACAGCAATCATGCTCATTGCACTAAGATAATATAGCTAGTACTTGGTGTTGCAGACAAACATTATTTAAACAGAGTGAACTTTACCTGAAATAACTATTCACTTCAGATTTACCTCTTGAATAACTTGTCTTCTAGTGAAATTTACATGAATATGTATTATATTTATTTGGGATGCCTGGGGCAAATCAACAACATTGAGCTCCCCCAGCCCATGTACCAGTTCCCATCCTCCCTGTCCCTCTGGTTGTACGGCTAATTCAATGTAAAGACTATAGAATTTGTTAATAAAGAGCATTACAATTTTTATGAATACAGACTTTTTAATGCAATAAAAAAACAATAGCTGGTGATTAATTGAAGCATGTTTTGTATGTATGTATTTGTGTGTAGTGTTGGCATTTGAATGCAGTTGTGTGTTTGTATGCAGTGGTGTACTTGTGTTTAGTGTTTGTGTTTTAATGTGTTTGTATGTGCAGTTGGCGTTTGATTGCTGGGTGCAAATAGACACTGCCCTGCACACACACACACACTGAAACACACACACAGATACACACTGACTCAGACACACACACACACTCACTGACAGACACACTCTCACTGATTTGAAAGACTTTCTGACAGACACACACATACACACTGACACACACTGTTAATGACAAACACACAAGCTCAATGACGGGAGTTAAATCACTTTTGTTTCTGTTTATGCAGCTTTAGCTGCCCCTCTCCTGGCTATGAATGACACATCCTGCATGAAAACTAAATGGTTTGAAACACACTCACTGACACACACATACATACACTGATATTATCCTTGGGGGTCCAGTGGGGGTCTTCTCCCTAGGGTCCAGTGGCTCCTGCAATCTTCCAGTTTTTTTCAGTTGCTCCCTCGCACGCTGTTTAGTGATGCCAGGGCTGGAGTGATGTCACATACCAGCTGTCGGCCTCACCTCACCGGAATGAGAGCAGATAGGAACTGGAAGAACATTGGGGCTATCAGTGCTCCCTCTCTACTGCCACCTGCCTCCTCTCTCCCCCCGTATATTTTGGCAGAGTAGGCACCTGCCATTCAGGTAAGCAGGTGCCTACTCTGCCTCACTGAATAAGCGCCAGCTTCAGTGGTCCCCTGTGACAGGCCATTGGCCGCTCCTCTCAGTGCAGCTTAGAATTGAGCAGCAAGACTGCAGGGGCATGATCTATACACCAAAACTGCTTCATTATGCTAAAGTTGTTTTGGTGTCTATAGTGTCCCTTTAAATAACTTTGTTTATGCAGCCCTAGTCACACCTCTCCTGCAAGTGATTTACACAATCTTCCTATACACTTCCTGAGAGAGTTTAAATTTTGCACCTTCCATTAATGCACAGTGTGTTTAATTTATAAATCCTTATCTCCTGCTGTTAATAGCCTGCTAGATCCTGCTGCAGCTTCTAGTGTGCCATTAGAGTTTTAGTAACAGAGCAGGCGATAAGAACTTCTAAAGTAAACACACAGTGCTGTAAGATCTGATTTAAAAATGAAAAATGTTTTCATGTAGGCTGTGTAAGTTACAGCCAGGGGGGTTGTGGTTACGGCTGCATAAACAGAATCAAAAGTAATTTCACTCCTAAATTGTAAAGAATGGAGCAGTGAGACTGCAGGGCAGTGTCGGAACTACCGCGGTCGAAGGGGTTGCAGCTGATACCAGGCCCGTCACTCCAGGGGGCCCAGCCGCCCTGTGGACCCCTGCGACCGCGGTGCCCACCGTGTAATCAACACGGCCCCGGACCGTGCGATGTAACCATTGAAGGGGCCCATCGTGTGGCTCATGCTGTTAGGGCCACCCAATGGTAATGAATTTCCAGGGGGCCTGGTCAGCGCTGCAGCGCTTTAACAGCGTGACCGGGCCCCGTGGATGACATCAGACGCTAGGAGGAAGTAACTTCCCTGGTAACTTCCTCCCAGCATCCACCAGGAGCCGCGCAGGAGGAAGGAGAGGAGGGAGTCAGAGTGGGAACTCTGACTCCCATCAGCCTGAGCCACCACTGGACCACAGGAAAGTCACCCTCCTGTATCTAAAAGGTAGGAAACAGGAGGGTGACTAAAACATTTTGTATATGTATGTGTGTGTGTGTTTGTGTGTTTGTGTATGTGTGTCTGTATAAATGTTTCTCTGTATGTGTGTATGTATGGGTGTCTGTATGTATGTGTGTGTATGTCTGTCTGTGTGTGTGTGTGTTTGTATGTATGTGTAACGTATGGAGGGGTGGCCGGGGGGGAACGTATAAGAGGGGGAGGATAGACGTATGGAGGGATGGCGGAGGGTAGACTATGGGGGGGCCCAGGGCAATTTTCGCACTGTGGCCCCGTGGTTTCTAGTTACGCCTCTGCAGCAGGGGCATGAGCTACACACTAAAACTAATTCATTAAGCTAAAGTTGCTTTGGTGCTTTTAATTGCACTTTTAATTATCCTTTTAATTGCACTCTTCCTTTTCTTTGCTCTGTTTAACTGGTAATGCGTACGTGACACATGCTATCTGATATACAAAGAACTTTTTTTTAAAAAAAGCACATTTTTTATATACCCACATATAAAGCATTAAATGTGGGTGATAAATCCACATCATCTTACAAAGTTCAAAAAAAATAAAAATACTAATTTCAGCCTGGCTACCTCTGATCTACATTGCCTAATGTAATCTTAATGATATGAGTAGAGTAGTTACCATGGTGATTCTATGATGCAATACCTGCACTTCTCACACATTCTTACCATTATCACATGCAAAGTAGTTGATGTGGAAGCTCATCTGCAACTTTCTTCACATTCTTCTCCTCAAATAATATAAAGGTATTATTTAATTTAAAAATATAATTATATATATAATATATGTAAACATAACAATTTATTATTTTATTACACCTGCAATAAAAAAATTACCAACACATTGGGGCTATTTACTAAACTTAAATTACAGAGGCCAAAATTGCCAAATGCCAAACTACAGCTGAGTTGAGGAATTCTACCATTTTTATTTCCAATTTATATTTTTGTTTACATTTTTATAATTTGGCGTTTAATTTACTGCAATGTGGTGTTTAGTGAAAAAATCCCCAAATCATTATGATTTTCTAGAGTATGATAACAAAAACACCGGACAGAGTTGTTCATTTAATGCCGACATTTTGGCAAATGAACTTGTGATATGACAGTTACTTCAGCCTTCGGTACCCTGGGGAGGCTCATCGTGCAGCGGTTTGCTACTTACCAGCGTCCTGGAAAAATGATCGCTTTAAGCTATGTTTATAGTTTGGCTACTCTGGCCTTACATTTTAAATTCATTTTGACTTCTCAGTTTAGTAAATAATCTTGTAAATATCTCGGTGTATGCAGCATTTCTTAGTGAAATATTGTACATACAGGATTTCAAATGCTGAAGTGGTTATGGTACTTGGAGTAAACCCTTAAAATAAAATGTGTGACAGGCTATCTGTATTGTGCAATTTATACTTATAACTAAATACCTTTTTTTGTGTGTGTGTGCTTTCCCTTGTTCTATGTGGGCAGCCAACGTTTAGTCCTCTTGGTTAGACGTATAATTATCCACCCAAAAACTGTTCACAAATCCTGGCATCATGTACAAGTGCCAGATGTTTCGGAATTGCACTATGTGACAGTTTTAGACCTTAAATTGTGTAGTGATACTAGTGGATATTAAGTGACGCTTTTGACCAAAGAGTGCTAATGTTGGAATCCCCTTATAGCAAAAGAGATTCACTAAATGTAGTTATTAAGTAACGCTTCAAGCACCATAACCAATACAGCTCACTGTAGTCAGAGCGCCCTCCCAGAGTAGCAATTCAAACTGTTTAAAGTAATGAGTGCGGCCCAGTGCTTAGCACTGTCGAGCTAACTGGGAAATCCTTGAAGGAGGCAGCAGCTGGCATCTGGCGGACCCCAGGTAAGTTTTCAAACTATTTCTAAAATGTTAGATTACATACTCTATATTCTGACAAGAATGAGCTGTATTGGTTACAGTGCTTGGCGTGTTTCTTTAACTTCGTATTTATTACAAAGTAATATATTTTTATTTGAAATTATAATAAAGGCCATAAGACAATTTTCCTTTAACAAATAGCAGATGCCAAAGAGCAGTGGGTTCAAAATGTTAGTATTGATGCACTTTTTGTATGAATAATATGGGAATGCTGGTTGGAATAAATCCCCAATCCATAACAGCTCTTTTCTACATCCTACTGCCCGGAACTAACATGGCTGCTTCCTCCTGACCTCTGTGGGGATTACGTTCTTGGTTACTCCTTCTGCTCAGGATATTTGGTGAATCTTGCAAACCCAGATCACCTTTCACAAAAATCCACCATTCCCAAGTGTCCCTATTTAGGAGGTGTGACGGACCGCCTGGCACCCCGACCGGGTACCTCCGTCATTTGCTTCTTCCTAGTACTTGCGAGCACCATAAGCATTGTACTGAAACACCATAACCACCGCAAACCCCACGAACCGCCGCAGCTTGGTTGGAGTCTCGCCGTCCTCCACCCAAGACCAGGATCCAGCTTCCAGTGGGTGAACCTCTCCTAGTCTAGAGAGCGAAGCAGGAACAGGTCTTATAAGAGCTAGTGATTATATTGTATTGGGGAGTATTGTGATATAGCAATCCCCAGACTGAATGTAGTTCTCCAATCCCCCAAACATGAGCCAAGATTCATGAAGGGGTAAAAGAATCTCAGTTTAATGGGAGCCACACTTGGCCTTGTATGACAATCCCCATGCCCACATAGACCTTATTGGGGACTGCAATACAAAATTATAAACCAATAACAACAGGGTTAATGCATGACGCTCCCATATACAAATACACAATCCCTCCCCTCTACCTGGGAGATAATTGGATTAGGAACGGTACTAATCTAATCCAATTATCTCCAAGCACAGAAAAAAACATATATTTTTACAAACACCCCAGAAGTACCTTAAAACACACAAAATCCCCACAAAAGTTACATCTCCTGATAGCCCTGATCTGGGTGACCAACATATCCAAAAATCACCCAGATCAGTTCAGGGGTTCAGGAATTTCCTGGAAGTCTTATTTTTGACTGACCATGCACATGGTCCCATACCCAAAACAGTTCCAGGGAATCAGGGCTAAAGTTAGGTCTCGCTCTCTGAAGTTCAACAGTACATGTCTCACATGAACAGAGCTTTTTCAAGTGCATTGGCCAAGGTATATTGCAGGGCCCATAGTCCTGAGGCAAGAGGCTGGCCAGCACGCCGCTCCATGAACCCGTGATGAGGTTCAGTTCGTCACAGGAGGGACAGTCTCTATTTTGGGTCAAAATCCCTCTGTCCCTCTTTTCTATCCTAATGCTCCTCTTTTCTAGGAGCTCCATATTGTTGGTGTGTTTGAGTGTATAAGAGAGCTGCACAGTAGCTTGTTTTTAAATGGCAATAAATGTGTTTGGAAACCAGTCCGAGTAAATAAGATGCATTGTTCTTCTTCTAAATTGCATTTTCCCCTGTATTTTGCTTATGTTTGCACAGGATCATGCATGTAAAGTAAGTTTTCCTTTTGTTATAATAATAATGAGATCCTACAAAAGAGGATGGAAAAGAGGGACAGAGGGATTTGGGCTCTGCTTCCTAAATAGGGACATTTGAGATGTATGACTGAATACGAAATTCTACAACTGTATTTCAACTTCTGTATTAAATATCATCCTATGAATCTAACTCTGTGTTCTAAACTGCACAGATTGATATTGATATATGTAGGTATAGTCATCAGTTGGTACTCTCCACACTGCCATAATATGTTTTTGCGTGCCACTGAACCCTTTTCTCAGTATCTTGCAAAGTATATGTCAATTGCTTTATTATAACATATACCTTTTTTTTTTTTACTATTTACAATGACACTCACTGAACTTTCTTTTGAGTACCATTCACACATAAAATGCTCATCATATCAGCTTTGTCCACTAGAGGGTACTAGATTCTGTGCATTAAAGGGACACTTTTTTTAATTTTTGCACAACTCAATAGCTAACTAATATTTAGCTATAATGTTAATTTAGTTTGTATGTCTTGCTGTCCTGACACAGACATATCATACCATGTCATACCATACCATGCAGATAAAATTAACCCCCACGATGCCAAATGCAGCAGAAGAAATGGGAAGGTGGTGGCTCTGCTCACAGAAGAGGTGTGTGGGCAGCTGTCCCATACACAGAAGACCATACACTGCTGAAGTTCTCTGAGCGTGGTCCTTGTGCCCTCAGCAGAGTGAGTGGGCATCTAATAATGTGCTTATGCTTTACTGCCTGGGTAAGTTCCTGCTGTCCTTGGATGCTGGACACCAGTTAACAAAACTCGAACAGCAGGACAAGATCCTGCAATAGGCTCTGTCCTGCCAAAGGCAGGAGAGTTGGGAAGCTTTTAACAAAGTGAGGTTCATACAGATATGATTTTCAGAGATTAGTGTGGAAGGCTTTTGACCTGCATCAAAATATAAATTCAGCCCCATCAACCACTTTGACTATTGTTGGGATATACTAGAATGCATATTGTGTAATATATCTAATCACCTTTTTATCGTCACTTGATTATTTATTATCACCAGCGTCGCTATCAGAGTGTGACAGCCTGTACTCCTCTAAGGGGCCCAGTCAAGCTAAATGCCCCGGATGGAGCTGACCACATTAAGGGGACTCCAGCAGGCCGGGCCACTTAGTGGACTGACTGCCTGCCCCCTCCTTTCTCCTGTGCAGTAGCACTAGAAGGAAGAGATGTGATGGCTATGAATGTGCATTTCTCTCTGGGAGCTTCTGTTGGAGTATCCCTGTCTGTCCGCAGCCTGTGCATACTTCCCAACTCCGGTCTCCTGAGAATTGGGACGCTGGTGGGAGGGAGGTAAAAGTTGTGAGCCAGTGAAGCAATCGCATCACTAGCTCGGCCCCCACATAAGGCAGACCCACCCGAGTTAATGGAAGGTCAGGCTGGTGTGAATACACGCCAGGCTGCCTGTCCATCACTCAGATCAGCCCACTGAGAGCACTGTGGGCATGCCTCCACTCATGGGTTCTCCTTGCCCAAATGGCAACTCAGTGTAAATTCCTTCTTAAAGTATCTTGGCTAATCTGGCTCTGACAGCCTTGAGTTTTAATCAGGAATGAAGCCTTCATCCCCAATGCCCCTGAAGCCAGCTTTACTTAACTAAAATAGTCCCAAGCAAAAATACTTCATAGTTATTATATTTAAACCAATTACAGCGACATACGAAATTATGTTTTTCCTAAATAGATCCAACAAATATAAATATTGAAACGTTTTATCACCTGCTATTTCACTTGTCTTCTCTATACTAATTTATTACATCATGCTGATTTTTACATTGCTGCATGTATTAGGTCAGGCTATCTTCGATGTGATGTAATAAATGGGCCAAGACATCATCTGGAAGAAAACCAGTCGAAACCTGGCAAGATGGACTTTGAAACAACATACAAGATGAATTTTAACCGTCACAATGTAAAGCCCGTGACATTATTGCGTCCAGTGGAAAGGCAACAGGATGTTGGAAAGTTTTGTGGAACTCCTACATATAAAAGTAAATATAATTATCTTTAAATGGAAACTCCTGGCTGTAGTTGATTAAAATTTTCTTCATGCATTACAGTGATAATGCAGTAAGTAAAAGTAAAAATGTAATTCAACATTCTAAATATAAAAATTAAGAAAATTCTCATTTTGATTTTAATGTTTCAGCATTTGTTCACATTAAGCGTCATACATAAAAAACAACAATCAAACAATTTCTCGAAGACCTGGGAGCAAATAAATCAGTTTTTGTACTTTACGAATGGAAATAGACGTAAAATAGTTAAGTCTGACATGGGTTGTACAGTTTTCCACTAAAAGCTGTGTAGCATGTGGCAGACTGAGCCGCAAGTAGCTTCATTAACCCCTTAAGGACCAAACTTCTGGAATAAAAGGGAATCATGACATGTCACACATGTCATGTGTCCTTAAGGGGTTAAAGGACCACTCTAGGCACCCAGACCACTTCAGCTTATTGAAGTGGTCTGGGTGCCAGGTCCCTCTAGGATTAACCCTTTTTTTTATAAACATAGCAGTTTCAGAGAAACTGCTATGTTTATAAAAGGGTTAATCCAGCCTTCAAATCCTCTAGTGGCTGTCTCATTGAGAGCCGCTAGAGGCGCTTGCGTGATTCTCACTGTGAAAATCACAGTGAGAGCACGCAAGCGTCCATAGGAAAGCGTTGTAAAGGGAGGATCGGAGGCAGAGAGGAGGAGGAGAGCTCCCCGCCCGGCGCTGGAATAAAGGTAAGTTTTAACCCTTTACTCTCCCCAGAGCCCAGCGGGAGGGGGTCCCTGAGGGTGGGGGCACCCTCAGGGCACTATAGTGCCAGGAAAACAAGTATGTTTTCCTGGCACTATAGTGGTCCTTTAATGAAAAGTAACAATTCATTCATTTTTGCAAGGTTATATGAGATGCACTACTTATTTTTCCAGTTTTTTTTCCAGCTATATCTTACAAAACAAGTTATACAAAGTTGTTGTATTAAATTATTTATGTTATCTTTGTGTTGCAGATATTGTAAGTCTATGCACTGTATCAATTTTCAGGATAATGTAAAGAGAACCTCTGAGCACAACAAAAACTCTATTGGAATGATGTATGGTATGGTGCTTAGAGGACCCAGGTGCCAGCTTACCTTTAGGGGTTAAACCAGGCTTTCCCAAACTCCGTCCCTCCCTATGTTGCTGAACTACAACTCCCATGATTTTATGAATGAAATAGACAGGCTGAGAATCATGGGAGTTGTAGTTCAGCAACATCTGGAGGGACAGAATTTGGGGAAGCCTGATTTAAACAGTTAATGAATGGTATAGCCACCAGAATCTCTGCCCCATTCTCTGCCCCATTCTGCTGCTCTCAGATTCCTCAAACTGAAAGCCTTGGATTGCAGCAGACAGGGGTGCCACTGATTGGCTTAAAGAGTCAACTGATGGTCCCAGTTAATCAGTAGCTCCCCATTCACAAGTCAGCTTACATCTTAATACATATAAGTGTTTCCTTCAAATTCACGATAAAATGTAAAAATTCATAGATGATCAGAATTTCTGCTTATTAGAAATATATTATGATAGGAGGTGACAAGCCTTGATGTACCTCTATTGATTATAGATATATGTTTTTGTTTGTTGGTTTTAGGTGATTTCAAACAATGGGATATCCAAAAAAGAGAACTTATTAAACAACCCAATATTTACCAGCCCCCGGTCCTGAGGTTTGGTCATTCAACTACTTCCCAAAATGATTATTATCTTAAGAAGCTTACATTGAATAAGAGCCTTAAGCCTGAAGACAAAACCAAACGTTCCAGCCTCCCTTTCGATCATACCACCAGCTATAGCATTTCCTATGTACCTCACAAATTGGCGCCTAAGTTTGAAACACAAATAGAGGAGTATAAGCCTAGTGGCCAACGCTTTGAGCATCAGACGACACATCGTCTTACTTACAAGGGTGCACTGGGTGAGAAAGCAAAAAGCTTTAAACCAGAGCAAACGACAATTACCAACAATGACAAATTTGAGGGTACCTCCGAGACCAAAGACAGCTTTCTGCCACAGTTGCTGCCATCTGGTCATGATGTTAAGACTGAGGAGGATAGGCCAACTACCTTTAAACACAAAGACAACTTTCTTCCAAAGTTGCTTCCATTTTGCCGTCTTGTTAAGACTGAGGAGGATAAGCCTACTAATGCTCCAACGGAATTAGAGAGTACAGTGCCCTCAGATTATGTTCCAAGCCAGCTAAGTCTTGTGAAAACAGAGTCTCCTGCAAAAGGAAGCAAAGCATCCATCAAAGGAAATTGCAACACGAAAGATTTTAAATCCGGAAAAGTCCAAGGCCAAGAACGCAAGAAGAGCATTCATCTTCCAAAGATAAGTGCAACATTTAATGGATTAACAACATCCCAAACATACTAAAACTTTAAACTTCACAAGATAAATAAAACCTAAAACTGTAAGCCAACCAATGGGACCTCCAGAAGTTCTGTTCCATTTGAGAATGAAACCATCTATCATGCAGATTATACTGGCAAAAACAATTCAATCTCTCCATCATTTCATCCAGCTACGTAAGGCTACAATTATGGCCTGTGTTTAGTATCATTTCAGGAACTATGGGGCACTCAATTTGAACATTGGTTATACTTGGTCTTTTGATTCAATAAAAACTATGCATTCAATAACTTGTGGATTGCATCTTTCTTGAAATTCAATATAAAATGAATGTGTGTTAACAACAAATGACCCACCCTAAATTGATATATTCTTTAAAAATAAAAAGGGGTGCCTTCAAAGATGGATAGCTTGAACTCACACAAATTAAAGATAAACTGCTATGTTTACCTGTGGGTTAATCCAACCTCGAGTGGTTTTCTCATTGATTTTCACAGTGAGAAGACGCCAGCGTCCATAGGAAAGCATTGAGAATGCTTTCCTATGAGACTGGCTGAATGTGCGCGCGGCTCTTGCCGCGCATGCGCATTCAGCCAGGGACGTCAGAAGAGGGAGGAGAGTCCCTCGGCGCTGGAAAAAAGGTAGGGATTAACCCCTTCCTCCCCCCTCAGCTCCACGGGAGTGGGACCCTGAGGGTGGGGGCACCCTCAAGGCACTATAGTGACAAGGAAAACGGGTATGTTTTCCTGGCACTATAGTGCTCCTTTAAAGAGAACTGCTTTGGACCTGAAAGAGGAGACAATGCTTCCTCCATAATGTCAGAGAGGTAGGTAGCGCTAAAATAACCTCAGTTCTGGAAAAACATAAGTAAATCCTTTATTTTATTTTTTTGTAGACATGGGACACATAATGGTTAGAAATACAGGTTTTGTATTCATAACAATAAGTGTTCCTTTAACAATGTCAGTGGAACATACTAGCACGGTTATTCACTTGAGTGAGAATAGAAAGTGAATTCAATGAGAATTAAAAATGTTAGACCAAAATTGCCAAATTGTAAGCATAGCTGACTTTGAGAATTTTTCCTATATGGTGGTTTTTAGCTTTACCTTTAAAAATTTAATTTGAATTCACTTTAAATTCTTACTTTAATGAATAACCTGTTAGGGATAAAAATGGTTTAATAATATATATAAACTACAAGGAGTGTAGTATTAGAAACAATAAAATATCCCATTCTATACCGTCAAGAGAAACTGTCAGCACTGATTTGTATCAGGAATGGTTTCCAAGTATGATAACACAAATCAAAAGGGTTTTTCCAGTCTGGTATTTTAATTATGAAACTGTGACATTATTGATTTGTGTCAGCAATGGTTTCCAAGTATAATAACACAAATTAAAAGTGTTTTCTAAACTGGTATTCTAATTATTTTTAGATTAATACAAATGCCAATTAAAAGGACACATGGCGGTAATATTCCGTCATGATTCCCTTTTATTTCTGAAACTGTGTCCTTAATGGGTTAATGCTAATTTAAAACACAATATACCGGTAATTTAGCCCATGATTTTCACACCAACGCATTAGGAAAACACTAAAGGCACCAGTGAAGCCAATAGTGAATAAGCACATAGAATCAAAGGTAGGAATCTATTTCCACACAGAAGCCAGCACTGGTTGAAACAAACACATTTTTGCCTGGATAATATTGTATTAGGGACTCGTCAGGAGATGCACAATTACATTCTAGCACCTTCCTAAAAGATGGCTGGCAGTAGAAATCGGCCAACAGGCCCACAAATATGTCTACCAGATTGTGTACAACAGCCTTGTGTGAGCTGGTATGGTCAATTAGTTTTTTTTTATGTAGCCTTCAGCTGCCCCACCTGTGTTTTTTATATTTGTTGAGTAAAATTTGAGGGTACCTGTGAAGCCAAAGACAGTTTTCTGCCACAGTTGCATGACATTCCATCACGTCTAAAATGTAGGTGTAGTTGAATGACCCTGCTTCCCTTGTTCCAGACATTTTCTTCTATCTCCATGGTAATATGGGTCCCACACGCTGCACTACTAACAATGTTAGAGTAGATCTGTCACTTTCCGGTAGACATGCGGTGCAGTGGAAGGTAAATTTACCTGAAGCTGTCCCTCACAATTGAAGCCATTTTCTGGAGGTTCTCTTCACATCAGTGCTGTAGTCTCGCACATGCACAAGAGTACACCACTGAGGTCTTTGGACAACAGAACAACAGAACAAGTTTGATCCCCGGCGCCACTCTGTCTGGGCTGATAGGTCAGTTTAGAGTTACTAGTCAGTTTAGAGTTAATGGTTTGCCCTCTGCTGTGTCCACTCCAGACTGGGAAGTCTGAGCCCTAAAAGTCCCTCTTCCCAACAGTGGCAATAGTCCTTTTTTGATTCTTTAGGGGCTCTCTGTACTTGGGATATCTATCTATCTATCTATCTATCTATCTATTCTCTCTCTCTCTCTCTTTCTCTCTCTCTCTATATATATATATATATATTTATCTATCTTCTTTTCCAGAAAAGGTGTTATGAATATTTCTTTGGTGATATGGTTTCCCTTTTAATATAAAATGACACCTGTCACATGGCATCACTACATTGGCCATCTGCAACACACATTTGCACTTTGCTGCTTTGGAATACTATGATATTCTAGAAATAAATGATAATCATTTTAGCACAATGTTTGCTTATTCTTCAGCACCCAGTTTAACATGCCACGTGCTCCCTTTTTCTTCCCTTATAATGATCATTGTTAATCACAAGTTGGAGTTGGAATACCTAGTCTTATAATGACATGGCTCCTAAAATGCAATTAAGTAAATTTGTTTTCCTTGAGCCCAGTAATGACTCACCGCTTGTTAACAATGAGTTTTCATATCTTTTTTTAAGAGATTGGAATTTTATCTTGTCTTTGATGAACGTCATTGGCTAATTTAATTGTAACCAAACAAACTGAGCTACAAATAGATTTTCTAGAACAAAGCAATGGTTATGGTTGGCAAATAATATCTGATGCTCTTAGCAACTGGTATAGACCACAAGGTATATTTATCATTTTTACTTGCTGTAATTAAAAACTGTTTATATGGTAATAAAACTAAAACTGAAATTGGGATTGAGGGAGAGGAGGGTTGTTTTACTTTTAGCTTTCTTTAAATTGCTCAATTTTTTACAAATCTGCTAGTATCTTTCATAAATGATGCTTGCCTTTTACAGCGAATATGTGGCAAAAGTGCCTATGCCACAAGCTCCTGGAGGAGCCTGCTAGCTAGCCTCCTGCCTAAGGACTATGGGCCATATACAAAGACATTGTTTGGGAGTTAAACCTCCCATGCCACCATTAGTAACTTGCCCTGGGTCGGGTGACCCTGGTTCAGCCACTTTCCCTCTATGCGAATGGAACTGAACGTTGGTTCTGTGTAGGCTGTTCGAAAGGAACCAAACCCACGAATAGTCCTCAGCAGTACTTAGCTGCGATCGCTGTGGAACTAATTTTGTCATGAGGACTTTGTGGGTTCCCGGTCACCTCAGCGGGACTTAGCCGCGAATGTTATGGAACTGTTTTCGGCATGAGGTGACCGCACGGTTCCCGGACAACTTGGTCCGGGATTTTAAATGACTTTGCAACCTGCCAGGAGAGCGCTTTTTGGAGGGAAGCTGCCTGAGACAAAGGGGAACAAACGTTACCAGAGACCCAGGCAGAGCACGCTGTATTACGGCCGCAAGAGCTCCTAAAAGTTGACCAGCCAAAGCACCAAACGCCCTGGAACTGTTTTAGGCATAGGACCACGTGTGCGTACGGTCAGAACTTTAACACGGTGGCGTTTCCCCTACACTGCACGGATCTGAGTGCTATTTGGAGAACTTGGGCGCTCAGATCAGGGTTATTGGGGGATGTATTATTTGTGGTGTTATTATATATTTTTATGATGTTTTGGGGTATTTTGATGTTTTTATATATTTATGTTAGCCTCTCTGTTCCTGGGAGATACTTAGCTTACCGGTCTTTAACGCAATTATTTCCCAGGTACAGAGATCTCAGGGAGGAGCTTGTCTTGTATTGAATGGAGACCCCATGCTAGGGGCTGTGTATATAAGCAGGCAACTTGGCCATAAACCAGTTCCTTTACACCCTTTACTCTGTCTGGGCTAGTGTTTGGGTGGATCAGCTATACTCTCTGCAGGAGAGCTTACTTACTTGAAGCTGTATCTAGGACCCTGTTACAGGGCGGGAAGCAATGGAGAAACCCCAGCCAAGTTTCGGCGGCTCTAGGGTTAAGGCACTCATGTGTACCGGAGGAGAGTAAGGACAGAGCTTGACAGAGGTACCCAGTCGGGGTGCCAGGTGGTCCGTCACAGTCTATTTCAAGTTTTTGTAGTGTTTTAATTCCTAAATGCACTAAAATCAAAATTTACTTATAAAATAATACAGGGTATTCAACTAGGAAGATCACACTCTTACTGAGTGACAAATATAGTATCTCTGTAAATGAAGATCCAGTTTAGAGGGAACATTTTTGACCGCTATTTGTATGTTCCTGAACACTTATACTGTAAATGAGCATCCTACATCCTAACTATAATGGGTGTGATGAAGTGCCCTTCGCCACTTTGTCCTGGAGAGGCCTGATTGCCTGCCTCCTCCCCTGCGACTATGGCCCCGGGGAGATTGTACCCTCTTAAATCAGCATTTGGGCATATTGTATTTTATTATGCTGTGTATGGCCCTTTAAGAACCGTCGGTGGGCACATTGTGACTTTGAGAACAATGCCCCTTTAAGACCATGGCCCCTGGAAGAGATTGCCTGTTAAAGACTGTTTTAGCAGATTGGATTTTAAAAGACTCTTGCTGCCCCTTTCAATTGTATTGGAGCAGTTCTGCAGCTTTAAATTGGCACTTCGGATGCAGCCGAAGTGCCGAAGTAGTCGAAGTGGCCGCCATTCGACAAACGAACACATGGCAGCGGCCATCTTTGTTCATTCAAACGAGGTCAGCGGTATGTGTAGCCAAATCCATGGAACTGAAATCGGCTACACATTTCAACGAACACCGCTGGCCCTTACCTTCTCCTGCACTGAGTTTTCAGCCACAGAGACTAAGTCCCGTTCGAAGATTCGAACGCACATTCGAATGGGACTTACTAATTTTTTCAGTGTAAAATCACCGACCGCACAGCCCAAATCTATGAAACTGTTTTGGGCAGGAAAATGTGCCTGCAGTCGGTCACAAAGGACTTCCGACTAACTTTTGAACTGATGGAAGGATCTGCATGAAGATTGGATGTATGGTTTTAAAGTTACAGTACATGTATAAAAACTGTATTTTTCCTGCTTGTGATAATTATGTTAACCTATTATGTACCATAATTATATCACAGGCAGAGGGGGAGGATTTTGTATATAATTGAGTGTTTTCTGTAATGTACATGTGTTATTGGTTGTTCTGTAAAACCCTGTGGGTGGTCCTATGTAGGGAAAGCCTGCATAAAAGAAGGCCCTTTGGTGCCAAGTAAAAGAGATCCTGTTTGACCCTCAATACGTAGCCTTGTCTCGTTATTGGAGGGAGCTGCTATAATCAAACTGGGGATTGCTATGCTCTGCATACTCCCCTGAGCTTGAATCACTTAGCTCTTTTAAGAGCTTGTTCCTGATACGCTCTCCTGGAGGCAGGGCCGGCGCATCCATAAGGCGGCACAGGTGGCCTTAGGGCGCACCGGCCCGGGGGCGCAAATGTCCGGGTGACCGGAAGGAGGGAAGCGCACAGCTCCCCTCTCCTGCCGGTCACTTCTTGTAGCGTGGCCGAGCGCCAACCTGCAGTGCCGTGGACTGTGTGGAGGGGGCGGGGATATGAACATGTCATATCCCTGCTCCCTCTGTAGCACACAGCGGGGCTGGCGCCCAGCAGGGGCGGAGCTACCACCGGCCCTCTTCTCATCAGCATGGGAGGACTTCCTCCCAAGAAGACTGGAGCATGAGAGCAGGAGAAGGCAAAGAGGAGGGGGGCTGGGCAGGACCAGCTCCTCCAACTCCCAACTACCTCAGGCAGCACTTTGTCAGGTAAGCCACCCTCTTGAACCTGTCTGTCAGTGTGTCTGTGTGTGTATATGTCTGTCTGTCAGTGTGTGTGTGTATATGTCTGTCTGTCAGTGTGTGTGTGTGTGTATATGTCTGTCTGTCAGTGTGTGTGTGTGTGTCAGTGTGTGTGTGTCTGTGTGTGTGTATATATGTCTGTCTGTCAGTGTGTGTGTGTGTGTGTATATGTCTGTCTGTCAGTGTGTGTGTGTGTGTCAGTGTGTGTGTGTCTGTGTGTGTGTATATGTCTGTCTGTCAGTGTGTGTGTGTGTGTGTATGTATGTCTGCCAGTGTGTGTGTGTGTGTGTGTATATATGTCTGTCTGTCAGTGTGTGTGTGTGTGTGTGTGTATATGTCTGTCTGTCAGTGTGTCTGTGTGTATATGTCTGTCTGTCAGTGTGTGTGTATATGTATGTCTGTCTGTGTGTGTATATGTCTGTCTGTTAGTGTGTCTGTGTGTCTGTCTGTCTGTGTGTATGTCTGTCTGTTAGTGTGTCTTTGTGTGTTTGTGTATGTCTATCATTGTGTATGTGTGTATCTGTATGTCTGTCAGTGTTTATCTGTGTGTCTGTATGTCAGTGTGTGTTTATCTGTATGTCTGTCAGTGTTTGTGTGTATCTGTATATGTGTGTGTATCTGTGTGTCTGTCTATCTGAATGTGTATCAGTTTGTGTATATGTGTATCTGCATGTGTGTCAGTGTGTGTATCTTTGTGCATGTGTATCACAGTGTGAGTGTGTGTGGCAGTGTATGTGTGTATGTGTATATGTGCATATTTCTCAGCATTCAAACACCAACACTACACACAAATAAACACCTGCATGCAAACGTCAACACAACATACAAACACACCCCTGCATTCAAATGTCAACACTACATACAAACACACCTCTGTATCAGACACCAAAATTATATATAAACACACACCTGCGTTCAAAAACCAACACTACACATAAATGCATGCTTGCATTCAAACGCAAACACTACATACAAACACACCCCTACAATCATACAAACATACTCCATACAAACACATGCGTACAGTCAAACACACAAATACTGCTCCATGCTAAATACAATCCTGCAAGCATGGGGAATCGTTGAAGTTGCACGACAGATGGGGATCTATCTTTTAGCCATCCTGTGTACATACACAGACCGTCATACAGAGACATACAGTCTGTATGTCTCTGTATGACGATCTGTGTATGTATTCAAAAGGAATAAATGCAGGCAACACTCCAATAGTAAGGATGGTATATTTATTGATAGGTGAACCACCCTAAAGAAAGTGCGACGTTTCGGCTCAGCAGAGCCTTATTGCATGAGCTGAAACGTCACACTTTCTATGGGGTGGTTCACCTACCAATAAATATACCATCCTTACTATTGGAGTGTTGCCTGCGTTTATTCCTTTTGAAGACTTTACTGGTGGATCCAGCGATGTCCGCCTGACACGGAGCATCCACCACTGTGAAGAGGGGTGTAAGGCACAAATGAGTGGATATGCAACACTAATGGGGGTTAGAAATTCGAAGGGGGGCTACGAGACACAGAGGGGAAGATGCATTGTTTATTTTTGTTTTCGGGGGAGGTGTCAAACTGCATCTTCGCCTGTGTAGTCAAAAATCCTGGCACTGGCCCTGCCTGGAGGAGAGGTCTTCCCCACACAGTCCTGGAGGACAGAAGCGTATCCAAGGAGGACAGAAGTCGACAAGGCTCCAGTTCCGTTACAATGGGCTTTAATGTCTTTAGGATGTAATGACACATTCTACAGATGTGGTGTGACTACGAGTAAATCCCTGCTCACACCATGGAGTCCCAGGCATCTACGGATCAATGTGTTTGCTGGGAAGCCAACACTGCATGTGGCTCTTTAAATAGGCATTTAAATGCATTCAAAGAGATTGCGGAGTGCACAAGGTTAAATAGATACCTGGGTTCCTGTTAGTCAGATGGGGCTATTTTTAGTGGCCCCAAACTGACCAATGAGCTCTGTGCAGCGCTGGAAGGATGTTGTAACATATTCTTCCTCGCCTTGCGGTCTCTGCAGCCAGCGGCCGTGCGTTTGCATGAATGACACTTGCGGCATGTTAATGGACGCCGGCCGCTGCAGTCCATGGCCAAATATACCCCCACGTCCGTTCACGTGATTGACGACATGGGCGCATGCGTGACATCACGCACGCGCCGCGCACGTACGTTTTGGGCTCAAAGACCGATTTCGGCTAATTGGAAGACTTGAACAGATATTTAAACCTGACACTCATTGCCCTGTCGTGGTTTCCCTAGTGGTTGTCCGAGAACGCATTATTGATTCTGATTATTTTAGTTATTTGACTTTGGCATTGATTTTGACCCCTGTTTTCTGGCATCCCTAAACCCTGGCTTTCCTTTATCGTTGTGTCCCTTTCTGTATCCCCTGACCTCGGCTATTCCTGACTATTCTTTGGTACGTTAGTCCAGCCATTCTAAGGCCTGGTATACGTTACCTATCAGTCACCTGTGTTACACAATTCTACGTGCTGGATCATACTGTAATCCTGACAGGCCCAAACTGACCAATGAGCTCTGTGCAAAGCTGGAAAGCTTACTTTAAAGCTCTGTGTAGCGGAGCTCCCTGTACACTGGCTGGGTACCTCCGCCAAGGACCTAGCTGGAACAGGGGAAAACGTCAGCGCTACTGCCCCAGTCACCGTGGTTTGACTAGATCCTCCTGGAGCCTCTCCGTCTTGGAGCAGGATAGGGGACTAGCTCCATTCCCTCCCAGGGACTGGATGGCACACAGTCATTGGAGCTATAGTCCTTACAAGGGCTTTCCCCGCCGAATCCTCCACGAGATGGAACAAGGTACTTAGCAGTGATTAGCCCTTTCCCCTCCCAGTAACTAGACGACACAGTGTCTCTGAGAGTACAACTCATTTTAATGAGCCAAACTTGGCCTTTTATGCACAGACCCCAGCAGGGGGACTCCATTGTATTCAGCACAAGCCCCTCCCAGGAATCTCTGGGCCTGGGAGACAATTGCGTTAAAGACCGGTAATTATCTCCCAGGAACAGAGAGGCAAACACAAAAACCTAAAACATAAAAATATACAATAACCCCACAAATAATACATCCCAAAATAGCCCTGATCTGAGCGCCCAAGTTCTCCAAATAGCGCTCATATCCATGCAGTGTAGGAGAAATGCCACCGTGTTAAATTTCTGTCCGCATATGTGGTCCTATGCCCAAAATAGTTCTAGGGCACTTGGTGCTTTTGGCGGTCAACATTTGGGAGCTCCTGCGGCCTAAATATGGGGTGCTTTGCCTGGCTCTAAGGTGGCGTTTGTTCCCCTCAGTCTCAGACACCTTCCCTCCAAAAAGCGCTCTCCTGGCAGATTTCAAAGTGGTTCAAAACCGCAAACCAAGTTGTCCGGGAAACGCGCGGTCTCCTCATGCCGAAAACAGTTCCATAATATTTGCGGCTAAGTCTCGCTGAGGCAGGGTGACCAGATGTACTGGTATTACTGGGATTACTGCCAGGAAAGAAAATATTAAAAGTGTAGAAAAAATAAATAAATAAATATAAGTGGCACAATTATCTAGCCTAACTTAATTTATTATTTAAAATACATAATTAAAACCATTAACGCGTTTCACCACTGGGGTTTTATCAAAATGGAATAACATTAAAACCTGGCAAGAATAGAATATTTATAGGGGCACTGGTACTTTAAAAATTGCGCCAAAAATAGCATCAAGGAGCATTAGCCAATCAGAGTGGAGCATAATACACATAAATAGCAAAACTTTTAGTAACAAATAAAACAAAAGTTATAATAAATATAATACAAGTATATCATGTTGCAATCATAATACATTACATACAGATAAAAAACGGGGGCTCCAACTTAAATTATACTTTGTTGAATATATATATATATATTTAGCGCATCACGTGTATGTGTATCACAGTGTGTGTGTGTGTGTGGCAGTGTATGTGTGTATGTGTATATGTGCATATATCTGTGTGTATGTGTATATGTGCACCTGTTACCCCTGAGCTGGTCCTAGCTCATGAAAATGTGAGTGTAATATATCTTATTATTCTACAACTACTCAATTTTAAACATTCTGCACGATTGGTCCTTTCCCTTTGTGTTTTCCATATCACGAGACGATTTGAAGTATTACAGACAGAGGAAACACCAGTGGAACTTGTGGAACAGACATTCTATTTTCTGATATATATTGGGACTAATTTTATTTATTTATTTTGCTTTAATTTTGGCGCAGCCTTTCTCCTTTTTCTTGTTGTACATTCTTATCTAAGAGGGCAAGAGGGTTGCCCTCTGTATAGGCCGCTGCCTACCCATTGTATTATTAGTGCTAACCTATTTTTTACTTATTAGGATCTGCTGTGTGCCTTCTCGGGCCAGTGGGCAGATCAAAGATCTCCCTCACTGGCCCCAAGGCAGTTTGCAGCTGCATGGAGATGAAGGGAGCTGGGCCTGGGAGGCAAAACGCTCCTTCCATTATCAGGCAGGTCAGAGAGTTGCGGTGCGTTACCATGGCAATGCTCCAACACTGCACTTTACTTGCGGGAGGAGAGAGTAGTCAGCATGCAGAAAGAGGAGATGCCGTTGGAACTGTGAGTGCCACCACTGGAAAACAAGGGATTGAAATGTCCCTTCCTTCCTCCCTGGCCAATAGTAAGAAAAAGGGAGGGGGAGGGGGTAATATAAATTAGTATATTAGTTAAAAATAAAAGATGCTTCTTTAAGCCCCCCCCCCCACACACTGAACCTCTACTCACACTACCCCCACACACACAGCATCCCTAAAACAAAAACACACACTGAACCCTTATACACACTACACGCCCCCCAAACATCACCCCTTCCACACACACTGAACTCACACTACCCCACACACACAGACACAGCACCCCCCCCACACACACACACACTGAACCTCTACACACACACTACACCCCCATACACAGACAGAGCCTCTTACACACACATTGAACCCACTACACCTTCCCACAAACACAGCACTACCTCCACACACACACACACACACACAGCACCCCCTCCACAAGCACACAGCACCTTCCCACACACACTGATTCCCTACACACACTACAACCCCTATACATGCACCACCCCCTCTACACACTCAGCACCCCCTCCACACTCACACACCATACTCCCTGCACACACACACTGCACCCCTCCACACAAACACACACACAGAGCACCCCCTCCACACACACGTCACCCCCTCCCTACAAATACACACAGCACCCCCTCCACACACTCACTCACCTCACACACACTGCACGCCACATACACTGCACCCCTCACTGCAGTCTGTCTGTCTGTCTGTCTGTGTGTGTGTGTGTGCGTGTGTATTCAACAGTCTGTGCATATTCGGCTGTCTATGTGTGTGTATTCAGCAGTCTGTCTGTGTGTATTCAACAGCCTGTCTGTATGTATTGAACAGTCTGTATGTATTCAGCTGTCTGTATGTATTCAGCTGTCTGTATGTATTCAGCTGTCTGTGTGTGTTTATTCAGCAGTTTGTTTGTGTGTGTGTGTATTCACCAGTCTGTGTGTGTGTATGTATTCAGCAGTCTGTGTGTGTGTGTGTGTATTGAGCAGCCTGTGTGTATGTATTGAGCAGCCTGTCTGTATGTATTCAGCAGCCTGTGTGTGTGTATTCAGCAGTCTGTGTGTATGTTTTTAGCAGTCTATGTGTAACAGTCTGTGTATTCAGCTGTTTGTGTTTGTGTATTCAGCAGCCTGTGTATATGTATTCAGCAGTGTGTGTGTATGTATTCAGCAGTGTATGAGTGTGTATTCAGCAGTCTGTGTGTATTCAGCAGTCTGTGTGTATGTTTTTAGCAGTCTGTGTATTCACCAGTCTGTGATTGTGTATTCAGCTGCCTGTGTGTATGCATTCAGCAGTATGTGAGTGTATTCAGCAGTCTGTCTGTGTGTGTACTCAGCAGTCTGTGTGTATTCAGCTATGTGTGTGTATTCAGCAGTCTATGTGTATTCAAATGTCTCTGTGTGTGTTCAAATGTCTGTGTGTATTCAGCAGTCTATGTATTCAGCAGTCTGTCTTTGTGTGTATTCAGCGTTTTGTCTGTGTGTGTATTCAGCAGTTTGTCTGTGTGTTTATTCAGCAGCCTCGGTGCGTATGTTTTTAGCAGTCTGTGTGTAACAGTCTTTGTGTATTCAGCAGTCTGTGTTTGTGTATTCAGCAGTCTGTGTGTGTATTCAGCAGTCTGTCTGTCTGTGTACTCAGCAGTCTGTGTGTATGTATTGTATTTGTTGGAGGTGCCAATAAATATAAGCTTTTCCCGGGGGCCTATAATGCTGTTAAGATAGCCCTGGTCTAGGGTATATGTGTGCTCTGATCATTCTCCTACAAAATGTAAATGAAAAGACACTCATTTGAGTACCAGTAAGGGGATGAGCTGTAACAGCCACTTCTGGCCAGGAATAGGTTAAAGACTTCTAATGTGTATGTATTTCTCTGTTTTTTTATTTTATTTTAATTGTATTAAGAGATTTCTGTATCACTAATGGGTGTCCCGGCTTTTTATTTTCAAAATCTGGTCACCCTGCGCTGAGGTGACTCGGAACCCACAAAGTCCTCATGCCGAAATGAGTTCCATAGCGGTCGCGGCTAAGTACCGCTGAGGACTATTCGTGGTTTTGGTTCATGCCAGAGAGCTAGCGTTTGGTTTAATTCGCATGAAGGGAATGTGCTGAACCAGGGGCAAAGCTACTAATGGCGGCTGGGCAGGGTAACTCCCAAATGGTGTATCAGACCTGGACCATAGTCGGTAAGCAGGAGACCGGCTTCCACACTCCTCCAGGAGTCCGTGGCAAATGTACGTGGGAAGGAGCATTTGTCACTCTCTGGATTTTCCCTGTTTACCTAGACCTCATTGGAATACAAACTGAGAGTAATGTGCTGTTTATCCATTTACCACTGACCTCCACAGCAACAAACAACCCCCACAGTACTATGCGGTGGGTACCAGTGTCCCACAGAACTCAACACAACAATAAAACTCACATTAATGTGCTGTGTATGAATATGTCACAGAGGTCCACAATACAACTACCAATAATGTGCCTGTAATTGTATCACAGAGCTCCCCAACTATAAAAGAGTAATGTGCATTTTGTATGCCAGAGCTCCACTGTAATAAGTCTCACAATAATATGATGTAATGTGTATGTCTGTGTGTGATTGGTATGCTATATGTTGGCTGTGTGTGATATTTGTAATTGCTGTATTAACTGTGTGTGATATATTATTATTATTATTATTATTATATAATAAGTTTGACGCAAAGAAACAGAGGGGTTGAGGGCCCTGCTCAATGAGCTTACATGCTAGAAGGAGTGGGGTAAAGTGACACAAAAGGTAAGGGAAGTATTAGGGAAGTAGATTGATAGAATAGTATTCAATGAAGACTTAGTGAGGTTTTTTTTGAGCCATTAACAATTTAATTGATATGCTTTAGTGAAAAAGTGAGTTTTTAATGATTTTTCATCTAATGGAAAAGGGAAGGGAGTTCCACAAGAAGGGAGGATAGATAGGTGGGAGTTGTGGAGTATGGATCATTATTTAATGTGCAGTTTGCAATATATATGTGTATTATATGGTGTGGCGCATACATATATATATATAGATATATATATATATGTATATATATATTTAATACTAATGTACATTTGGTTGTATGAAATACTGACTGAATGACTATTGACTGAAATAGGCTTCTTAACTTAGCTTAGATTTGAAAAACGTTACACTTTCAATGACATTTCCACAAGGTTAAAGTTAAATTAGAACAAACACATGTGCTGTCAGTTAAATGTATACAAAAACACTTCGTAAGCTAATTACAGGCAAGAGCCATTTAGGGAATATCCCAAACTTAGATATGCAATACATTACATCATGTAACAAGTTAGAAAACCTTTTTGGGAAAATCACACAGGTGGGGGTTGCTTTATAGAGGACAAAATGCCTATTTAACTGAAGGAGAAAGGATAGGATGTTGTCATTCAAACATTATTCCATTCTCACTTGCACGCAGAGCATCATACACAAGAACATATGCTGTAATACTTTGGTAAGATTAATTATTTACTGACTATTTTTGCATTCTGTTACATTCATCCAATACACTTTTATCTTATATTTATTTGAGTCATTGTTTCATTTATTACAATATTATTACAGTGCCTTCTGGGTCTGCAGACACTGAACTATTTTTAGTGATAAATCAAAAATATCATCTAGAATGGTTAAAGAAAACAGTATTTATAAGTAATTTGGAAACGGAAAGGTCTACTCCGTATATAGCTATAGATTGCATAAAGACACGCTAAGCTTAGAATGACCCGGAGTGACCTTTTGTCGGTAAAGGTCCACATCATACCTGAAGCGAGCCATAACTATCAAAATTGAAGTATCACCGAAACCGAC
The DNA here is from genome assembly GCF_036172605.1 of Pelobates fuscus. NCBI lineage: Eukaryota > Metazoa > Chordata > Amphibia > Anura > Pelobatidae > Pelobates > Pelobates fuscus. Next base: position 334,084,191 of record NC_086319.1, read on the forward strand.
AGGAGTATCATTATGTATAGATTTGAAAGCAAGAACCAGAATTTTATATTGAGCCCTATATCTTATGGGAAGCCAATGCAGGGACTGACAGAAAGGTGAGGCGTGACAGGTGCGGGCGGACAGGAAGATGAGCCTCGCCGCTGCATTTATTATAGACTGCAATGGGGCGAGTTGGGAGCACGTAAGACCACTGAGAAGTGGATTGCAGTAGTCAAGGTGAGAGAGCACAGTTTCATGGACCAGCACCTTAGCCGCATCTGGCGTTAACTAGGGGTGGACGCGCGCAATGTTTTTGAAATGGAAGTGGCAGGATTTGGTGTTCAACTGGACATGAGTGGTGAAGGAGAGGTCGGAGTCAAAGATAACATAAATTCAGCGAGCCTGCGTGGTGGTGTTGATCGTGGCACCATTAATGTGGAGGGAGACAGAAACGGGAGTAGCAACACTTGAGGGAGGAATGACTAGAAGTTCTGTTTTGGACAAGTTGAGCTTAAGGAAGTGGGCAGCCAATTAGAAAAAGCAGAGAGGCAGTCAGAAACATTAGTCAAGAGGGGCGGGGAGAGATCAGGGGAGGACAGATAGATTTGCGTGTCATCTGTATAGAAGTAATATTGGAAGCCAAAAAAGCTGATAAGTTTACCATGGGAGGCAGTATATATCGAGAACAGTAAGGGACCAAGGACTGAACCTTGAGGGGCACCAAGAGAGAGAGGTGTGTGTATTTACTGTGTGTGATTGACTGTGTGTGATATTTGTGTGTATTGGCTGTGTATTGGCTGTGTGATATATGTGTGTATTGACTGTGTGTGATATATGTGTGTATTGGCTGTGTGTGATATTCGTGCTTGGTTTATTGACTGTGTGTGATGGGCATTGAATTCAAATAAAATTATGCATGTAGGCCCAGGTGTACAGCAAGTGTATGTTTTTGTAGAGTTACAGGCAGACAATGACAGCACACACAGGTACAGGCAAAAAGTCACATACATACAGCCATACAGACAGTCACACAAAAACACAGCCACAGGCAGAAAAACACACATAGTTACAGGCAGACAGTTACACACACACAGTTATAGGCAGTCAGTTACACACACAGTTACAGGCAGACAATGACAACACACACATGTACAGACAGACAGTCATTTACAGACAGTCACACACACACACACACACACAGTTAGAGGCAGAAACCCCACAGACACACACACAGTTACAGGCAGACCCACACACATAATAGCTGGCAGACAAACACACACACACACAGGCACAGGCAAACAGACACAGGTACAGGCAGACAGCCACACACACACACACACATAGTTACAGGCAGACAGTCACACACAGTTAAAGGCTGTATCACGTACAGACAGTCACACACATACACACACTCACACACCCAGTTACAGGCAGACAGTCACACACACACAGTAGCAAGCAGAGAGATGCACACAGTCACAGGCCGACAGACAGAGGTACAGACAGACAGTCAAATACACACACATTCACAAACAGTTACAGTCAGACAGTCACACACAATTACATAATTATATACTGTCACACACACAGTTACAGGCAGACACACATGCACACACACACACACACTCACACACTCACACACACAGGCAGTTACCTCTTTCTATCACAGGCTGGGGGGGGCAGGGACCATGCAGTTCCTGGAGGCTGATAGTTGTTGGTTGATGCAGGGACTCCTTCCTGCTTTACCCTTAGAGTGCAGAAGTTACCAGGCAGCAGGTTCTGTGTGCTTTTAGCCCCGCCCCAGTTCCCCACCGCACGTTAAGCTCCACCCCTCCTGCCTGATGTTATGTTCTTTGCTAGTCCGGGTGCAGATTATGAAATCCTCCACCCGGGTGGCCGGACCTGCTTTATAGGAGTACCCCTTACACCTGTTATTTAGGGCATGTGTGAGTTATGTCGGCTGCATGGCGCACCCTACTAGTGTGGTGGAATCTCAGTAAAAATAAATTTACTAGGACAAGATTGCCATGTGGCATATGTGTAAATGGTGTATCAGTTAGTTAGTTACACGTAGCTAAGATACTGTCATCACTGTATTGAGCAAATGCAGGAATGTAGAAACTGAAAACACTTCCCCTCCTCCATTGTTCTGGGTGAGCCATGTGGTCTAACAGGTAAGGGAAGTTAGGCTTTGTTCAGCTGATTGTGGGTAGAGTTAACTATAGGAGGAGCTATATGTCTATATCATGCATTTACACAGTCAGTTCTGGGCTCAGATCTTGTTGTATTTTGGTGACATAAGTCCCTCTGAGCCCCGGTCGGTGAATCGAATAAAGAATCTCTTCCTTCCTGAAGAAACCTGTGTCCACTTCTCTGTGCTTGGCTTCCGTCAGTTTCTCCGGTATCATTTGGTGCATTGGCCGGGAAGCTCATCGTTCAACGGTAGCTGAGAAGCAGAGGCGTGAGACGGTCTATCTTTGCCCACATTCTCTACGGCTGCACCCCTGAACTTCTGCGTGGACCTCCTTTCGTCTCGGCGCCACTGGTCTGTTGTCCAGGAGATCATCGGCCTCTACGTAGTAAGTGCTGGGGTGCCCCCGTCGATGAGTGTGAACCCAGGTTCAGGAACGAGGAGGTAAGACGACTGTTTTAGGCGGACCCACTAGGGGTATACCGATTGTGCGGTAGGCCCATAAGGGGTTAAATCTGTGTATGGAATCTGCCCCCTCTGTCGGAGGGAAGGAGCGAAGGCGCACCGCTCAATCGAACGCTCTTTAGTAAGACCGTTTGATTTGGTTTGGAGTCAGGCGGGGTTCTGTGTAAATAGCCCTAGCCGGACACCGGTGTCTTGTCTAGATTAGCGTTCTAGGGTGTATATTTTGTTTGCTAGGTCGGAGGGACCAGGAGACTAAGCAGACTCTGGTGTACATTATCGTTTGCTAGATCTCAACCTATCTTGGCTAAGTGGGAAGGCGTGTAAATTTGGAACCCACTAGACTATTGATAGAGTAGAAAGACTAAAAGGGTTCTGTTGTAAATTCCGCCCTCTAGTTCGCTATATGTGGTGCTTGGGCAGTGTGGCTAACCAAAACGGATGTAGATAGTTTTAGGTAGTCCATCAAGGTACTGGCCAATAGTTTAGTTGGGATTGTATATGTGTTAAAGATTGTTAGTAACGTGTATATCTCGTTAGATAGCGCGAGCTCAGCCGTCTAGCGAGAGTGTTAATAGTGTGTAACTGTATTATAGCGCACGGTACCATAACCATGTATAATTACTGATATTGTAAATAACTACTAATAACTGTCGTCTATGTTGTATGTTTAACACCATAACCACTACTAATTGAACTGTGACTTTAAATTGTACTCTAACCAATGCTAACCGTACTATAACTACTGTTTGTAAAGACGATGTTACTGGGGTATGTTATAGACGGGTAATTCAGATATAGGGAATTATAGCATCGGTGACTGTATAGTTTCACCAAAGGGCACAGTATTAGTTACTTAGTGACTGGTGTAACAGCTGTGTGTGTACGGGAATTCCCTGTATGTTTTGTTGTATGAGTTTGACCTAGTAACTGTGCCACATGGTGCTGTTGCCAGGGAAACGAGTATGACTGTTGGAGGCAGGGGCGTATTAGCCGCAAGGCAAACAAGGCATTTGTCTTGGGCGGCATTTTCCAGGGGGCGGCAAAAAAAGCCGCCCCCAAATGCCCAAGGCAAATGTCTTGTTAGCCGGCCGGCGAGGGAGCACTTCCCCTGAGCTGTCTGCTCAGCTCCCTCGCCAGCCGCAGAGTGAGGCTGGGAGGCGGAGCCGGAATATGACGTCATATTCCGGCTCCCAGCCTCACTCTGAGGCTGGCGAGGGAGCTGAGCAGACAGCTCAGGGGAAGTGCTCCCTCGCCGGCCAGCCGCCCGCCCGCCAGGCAGTGCCGCCCGATCACCCAGCAGCCACTGGACCACCAGGGAGGAAGAGACACCCCCCCTCCCCAGCATTCCCAAAGGTAAGGAGGCTGGGGGGGGGGGGAGGGTTTAAATAAAAAAAAAACATGTGTTAAAAATTAATTTAAAAAAAAAGTGTTAGAAATAAATTTTTAAAAAACGTGTTAAAAAAAAATTACAAAAAATAAAAATGTGTTAAAAAAAAAAAAAAAAAAAAAGGGTTAATGTGGGTGGGTGAGTGTGTGTCTGTGTCTGTTAGTGTGTGTGTCTGTTAGTGTGTGTCTGTGTCTGTTAGTGTGTGTGTCTGTTAGTGTGTGTGTGTGTTAGTGTGTGTCTGTGTCTGTTAGTGTGTGTGTCTGTTAGTGTGTGTGTCTGTTAGTGTGTGTGTCTGTTAGTGTGTGTCTGTGTCTGTTAGTGTGTGTCTGTTAGTGTTTGTGTCTGTTAGTGTTTGTGTCTGTTAGTGTGTGTGTGTGTGTCTGTTAGTGTGTGTGTGTCTGTTAGTGTGTGTGTGTCTGTTAGTGTGTGTGTGTGTGTCTGTTAGTGTGTGTGTCTGTTAGTGTGTGTTTGCCTGTGAGTGTGTGTGTATGTTAGTTTGTGTCTGCTAGTGAGTGAGTGTGTTTGTCTGTTAGTGTGTGTGTGTTTCTGTTAGCGAGTGTGTGTGTGTGTATTTAGAATGCGGGGCGGGGGGAAAGGTTGGGTGGGGGTGGCGCGGGGGGAGGGGGGGCGCCTGAGTTTTGTCCTGCCTAGGGCAGCACAAAACCAGGATACACCACTGGTTGGAGGTGTGTTTGTTGTGTTTCTTTGAATTAGACGCTCCGTTGCTAAGTATGGCAGCGCCAAAATTTAAAGATTGTTGATCCCTTAAAATGTATGCTAAATAACTTTAAAAAGGGATATAATGTGTGTGATTTTGGGGACTACCTTATGTAGTAGAGAATGACCAGTTTCCATATTTTGACTGTTAACACAGTTTGTGTTACTAGATGGTTATCAAAACTGGTCTGTCCATCCCCAATGGAATCTGACCCATCTGACCATCCCTCAACTAAATTCTTTAGCAAGAACTGGTGCAGCTGGTATGTCCAGTCCACCTGTGCTCTAATTGTCTCTGGCTCTCAGATGCCTGTCCCCTCCTATTTCTGTGCCTACCTACCCCCCCAACTGGCTCTTTGTATTTAGTTTTATTATTAGCAGTCAAAATTGTGAGGAGAATTCTTAATAACAGTAACTGAATCCACTGAAATCAGATAATTCTCAGCAATTACAAAATACCATAACCACTGGCAATACCATAACCACTGACAATACCATAATCACTGAAAACACCATAACCACTGGCAATACCATAACCACTGAAAACACCATAACCACTGAAAACACCATAACCACTGACAATACCATAACCACTGATAATACCATAACCACTGACAATACCATAACCACTGATAATACCATAACCACTGAAAACACCATAACCACTGACAATACCATAATCACTGACAACACCATAACCACTGACATAACACTATAATTACTGAGCCTTGTGTGCCTTTAGTAACAGTAAATTAGTTTTGAAATACAACTGGATGAAATGGTCAATGGTATAGGACGCTGGAATACACTTTTACCATTTTTGGTTACTGGTCAGGCTCCTCCTAGCCCTGTCCGAAACATTTTGTTAACCAAGTTACTGACCAGTAAAATTAATTTATCCATTTCCACCTACCTCACCACTCCCCGACGGGAATCTATGACTAAACAACCCTATCTAAGTCCCACCCTAACCTGACAAATGACCGGTGCCCTCCAACTTTGACATTTCCAAATGCCACTGCAGCTTACCCCTGGTCCCCCACACATTGATATTAATGGTCAATTACAGTTGGCAGACCCTGTATTTGTTTATGTCCCGTTCGCCATGACTGATCTGTTTAATTGGAAGACCCATAATTCCTTTACGAAAGCAGACGAGTCACCTAGTGCTTTCTATGAGAGATTGCTGGAGTCATATAGATTATATACTCCTTTTAATCCAGAGGCCCCTGAGAACTCTCGAATGAACAACTCAGCATTTGTCAGCCAGACCCAAGGTGATATCAAAAGAAAATTGCTAAAGTTAAAGGGATTTGTAGGAATGTCCATATCACAGTTAATGGAAATTGCAAGTCATGTGTATATGAACAGGGAGGTGAATAGAGGAGTTGAGAATAGGCTGAGTAAGGGAGGAAGTAGGAATTACTGTGTGTATTGTAGAGAGGAAGGATATTGGAAAAGTGACTGCCCACAGAGGGAATATAAAGCAAGTTATAGATAAGACAAGAGAGAAGGTTACGAGATGGTTACAGAGGTGGCTATAGAGAAAGTCTTGGAGGGAATGACAGTAGTAACAGAGGAGGTGTTCAGGGAAGTAGATACTATTCCCCTACCCAGAGATTAAGGGATAGAGAAGATAGAGATTTTGTCGGTCTGGCTGACACTGTCATGGAAGACTATTGATACCGACTGGGCTCCATCCCCCTTTAGCCGAGTGCAGCCTATGGTCGATGTATCAATAGAGGGAAAGAGGAGCTCTTTCATGATTGACACTGGTGCTGAGTACTCTGTGGTAACTAACCTAGTTGCTCCTCCTTCAGGAAGACTATAATTATGATAGGAGCTACTGGGAAAAGCGCTGCTAGACCAATTCTCAGGAGTCATACTTGTATTCTAGGTAGGGATCGACCGATATTGATTTTTTAGAGCCGATACCGATACCGATATTCTGTGAACTTTCAGGCCGATAGCCGATATAATTTGCCGATATTCTGTACATTTACCATTTTGGAAAATAATTTAAAAAAAATTCTAAAGGTAAATGCACAAAATATACATGCCACGTGTAGTGGATGCAGTGTGTTTAGACAGGGGAGCTGTGTATGTGTGTGTAGTGGATGCAGTGTTTGTGCAGTGTGTGTGTAGTGGATGCAGTGTTTGTATAGTGTGTGTTTGTATAGTGTGTGTATATAATGCAGTGTGTGTTTGTATAGTGTGTGTGTATAAAATGCAGTGTGTGTTTGTATAGTGTGTGTGTATATAATGCAGTGTGTGTTTGTATAGTGTGTGTGTATATAATGCAGTGTGTGTTTGTATAGTGTGTGTGTATAAAATGCAGTGTGTGTTTGTATAGTTTGTGTGTATATAATGCAGTGTGTGTTTGTATAGTGTGTGTGTATAAAATGCAGTGTGTGTTTGTATAGTGTGTGTGTATAAAATGCAGTGTGTGTTTGTAAAGTGTGTGTGTATAAAATGCAGTGTGTGTTTGTATAGTGTGTGTGTGTGTATATAATGCAGTGTGTGTTTGTATAGTGTGTGTGTATAAAATGCAGTGTGTGTTTGTATAGTGTGTGTGTATAAAATGCAGTGTGTGTTTGTAAAGTGTGTGTGTATAAAATGCAGTGTGTGTTTGTATAGTGTGTGTGTGTGTATATAATGCAGTGTGTGTTTGTATAGTGTGTGTGTATATAATGTAGTGTGTGCGTATATAATGCAGTGTGTGTTTGTATAGTGTGTGTGTATATAATGTAGTGTGTGTGTATAATGCAGTGTGTGTGTATAATGCAGTGTGTATATATAATGCAGTGTGTGTGTGTGTATATAATACAGTGTGTTTGTGTAGTGTGCATTATATATACACACACTATACAAACACACTGAATTATATACACAGTGTGTTTGTGTAGTGTATGCGTATAATAATAGTGTGTGTGTGAGGGGGCATTTTTTATTAAAATGTTTTTTTTTAATTTTTATATTAATTTTTTTTATATATATTTAATTATTATCATTTATTTTTTTTGTTGTCCCCCCTCCCTGCTTGTTGCCTTGCCAGGGAGGGGGGATATGTTAATCCCTGGTGGTCCAGTGGCATTGGCTTAGCTGGGGGAGGGAAGGGAACTGGGGCGGGCAGCAAGCGTTTACTCACCTCCCAGCAGCTCCTCCAGCTCCCCAGTGTAAATCTCGCGAGACCCGCGGCCGTCAGAGCTTGTAATGAGCCTGGCGGTCCTGGGAGGTATTATCGGCAATATCGGTATCCCTATTGGCCGATACCGATATTGCCGAAAATACCGAATATCGGACGATTATATCGGTAAAACCGATAATCGGTCGATCCCTAATTCTAGGAGGCCATTTGGTTAAGCACCAGTTCCTGTATATGCTGGAGTGTCCAGTTCAGCTTCTAGGACGAGATCTATTATTAAAGCTTCAAGCCCAGGTAACTTTTAAACCCAACGGATCAACGTCTCTGAAGTTTAATAGATCACCAGGCATCACCAGGCATATCAGTATCGGTGCAAAGGGAAGAAGAATGGCACTTCTACTCTATAATAACAAATACAGACCCTAAGAGAGATGAATCCTTATTTGACATTTCAAGAATATGGACAGAGAATAATCCTCCAGGACTTGCTCGCAATATTCCACCAATACACATTGAATTAAAGCTTGGAGCGTATCCTGTTAGCCTTAGTTAGTACCATATATTATAGAGGGCTAAGGAAAATATACAAACCTATGTGGATAAGTGTGTAAAGTACCTGTGAATATTTATCCACCTGTTCATTCTTACCATCCAGGGGATCAAGTGTGGATAAAAGAATGGAACACTGTTCCATTAGGTTCCAAGTGGAGAGGTCCCTATGTTGTTCTTTTATCTACCCCAACAGTTGTAAAGGTTGTAGAAGTGACTCCGTGGATTCATCACTCTAGGGTAAAAAAAAAAAAACAACCAGCGGCAGATTCCTGACAAGCTACCATAGATCCAGAGAATCCTTGCAAGATCCGGTTAAAGCGCACGACTCAGTCAGAGTGACGAGGAAACCTTGTGGATTACAATTATTGTTGTTTCAGAGATTAGTACGTGAGTGTTTTGACGGCCATAATAAAGCCTGACCACTCACCCACGTGTCATAGCAGGGTGTCTCGAAGGGACCTCTGTGAAGACGAGCAGAACTCCATTCCCTGCAGCCCTTACATCCTGAAAGCTGAGGTGCCATCGCACGGACGAAGACTGAGGATGCAGCCGATGAAAGATGTGCTAATGATAATGTTTATTTATATGTCTTTTTATATTCAGGAAGGTAGAGGTACCGACACTCCTAGCTGTGAGGTTTGCATTAAGACTACTAAGACAGGTAATCATATTTCCCAGAACCTAATTTGGCGTTCACAATATGAGTGTAAAGGTGATGTGTCTAGGTGTATATATCTAGGTATAGAATATAGTGTATGCCATTTAGGAGTAGGAGAACCTAAGTGCTTCAATCCGGAGTATCAACCCCGTACAATTTGGTTGACCCTCAGGAATGGAGATCCACAGGGGACCTTAATAAATAAAACTGTATTAGAAACCGTACATTCTTCGGGTGTTCTGCTATTTGATGCATGTAAAGCGATATCAAGTGGTAGAAAGCCGTGGAATGTATTTGGGGATCTTAAGTGGGAGAGAACGTGTGGGTCTAACGATAAATATATTTGTCCCAGTAGTAAGAACAAGTACGTAAGTCCAAAATGCCCAGATAGGGAATATAACTTTTGCCCATATTAGTCTTGTGTGGGGTGGGCAACTTGGGGACAGACAGTAGATAAGGATATGATTGTTACTAAGTTGCCTACAAAGCCATATTGTAAGTCTAGGGAATGCAACCCAATCCATATACTCATAAATAATACTGAACAATTTTTAGATTTGGTTCGGTAACTTATTTGGGTTCCAAATATATGGGACGGGTTTAGATCCTGGGACAATATTATTTATAGGGATAGAGACCGATACCGTAGCATCCCAAAGTCATCAGGTTTTCCATTCTTTTTATGAAGAGATGAGTGTAGAAAATAAGATCCCCCATAACGCTAAAAACGTATTTATAGATCTAGCCGAAAACATTGCTGGTAGTCTTAATGTAACCAACTGCTATGTGTGTGGAGGTACTAACATGGGAGACCAATGGCCCTGGGAAGCAAAGGAGGTAATGTATTCCGGTTCTGAGACAGTTGAACAGTTAATATCTTCTCAAACTGATTATCAAGTGAGTGTTAGAGGTAAATCTGAGTGGCGATTAAAGACCTCCATTATAGGTTATGTTTGCATAGCAAGGGAAGGAATAATGTTTAATACATCTGTAGGAGAATTGACTAGTCTAGGGCAAAACGTTTATAATGATAGTACAAAAGATACAACTTGGTGGTCGGCTTCAAATGTCTCAGAACCACCTAATCCGTTTGCAAGTTATACCAATTTAAAGGATGTGTGGTTTGACCTATCTGCTACATCTAGTTGGAAAGCCCCAGCAAATTTGTACTGGATCTGTGGTAAGAAAGCCTATTCGGAGTTACCACAGGACTGGAAAGGGGCATGTGTATTAGGTATGCTCAAACCATCCTTCTTCTTGTTGCCAATTGAAACAGGAGAGACCTTGAGAGTTAAAGTGTATGATGTGAATCATAAAAAGAAGCTAGCATCCTTGAATGTAGGTAGCTGGGAAGATAATGAGTGGCACTGGCTACCTTAGCGCGCTTCATTGCCAATAGGAGGAATGTAATATGTGAGGGAACTGGTTAACAGCCAAACTGTATGCCCATGAAGTGTTATTGTATTCTAATACAGGGATTCAAGTCTCATTCTACCATCAGGCAATTATGGATTCCTCTGTAAAGCACATAGCCTTCTTACCAGGTAAACCAGTTGGGCTGTTGATAAAGTCCTCCATTCACTTCCAGTGCAAATAGAAGGAGGTGTATGTGGAAAGTTCAATCTCAGCAACTGTTGTCTGCACATAGATGATGAAGGGCAGGCAGTGGCTGATCTCACAAGCCACATGGCTAAACTGACGCATGTACCGACTTAAGCCTGGAACGGGTACAATTCTAGTAGTTGGTTTGGAAGTAGGTACGAGCAGCTTGGAGGGATCAAGACATTGGTAGGAGGAGTCATGTTGATTATAGTGTGTCTCTTTCTACCATGTTTGGTTCCATTGGTAATTAGGTCCATACAGAGTGTCATAGAGAGCACGACAGAAAGGAAACCAGCTGCGCATGTAATGGCTGTTTGCAAGTATGAACCCTTAGCCCAGAGAGAATATATTCAGAATGAGGAGTGCTGAAGGAATTTGTAAGGATGCTAAGATGCTTATGAGGTCTGTTCTGATTCATGGCAACCTGAGGTGTAAGCAAACTATGGTTAAGTGATGCATCTGGAATTGTGAAATATCAGAAGCATCAAAGGGGGGAATGTGGTGGAATCTCAGTAAAAATAAATTTACTAGGACAAGATTGCCATGTGGCATATGTGTAAATGGTGTATCAGTTAGTTAGTTACACGTAGCTAAGATACTGTCATCACTGTATTGAGCAAATGCAGGAATGTCGAAACTGAAAACACTTCCCCTCCTCCATTGTTCTGGGTGAGCCATGTGGTCTAACAGGTAAGGGAAGTTAGGCTTTGTTCAGCTGATTGTGGGTAGAGTTAACTATAGGAGGAGCTATATGCAGGGGCGTATTAGCCGCGAGGCAAACAAGGCATTTGCCTTGGGCGGCATTTTCCAGGGGGCGGCAAAAAAAGCCGCCCCCAAATGCCCAAGGCAAATGTCTTGTTAGCCTTGCGGCTAACAGACATGCCGGCGGTCGGGCGGCGCGGGCGGCGCTGGCGGGCAGGCGGTCGGCGAGGGAGCACTGTTAATAATAAATTTTAAAAAAGTGTTCAAAATAAATTAAAAAAATGTGTTCAAAATAAATAAATAAAAAAACGTGTTAATAATAAATTAAAAAAAAATGTGTTCAAAATAAATGTAAAAAAAATGTGTTCAAAATAAATGTAAAAAAAATGTGTTCAAAATAAATTTAAAAAAATGTGTTAATGTGGGTGGGTGAGTGTGTGTCTGTTAGTGTGTGTGTGTGTGCCTGTTAGTGTCTGTGTCTGTTAGTGTGTGTCTGTTAGTGTTTGTGTGTGTCTGTTAGTGTGTGTGTTTGCCTGTGAGTGTGTGTGTATGTTAGTGAGTGTGTGTGTATGTTAGTGAGTGTGTGTCTGCTAGTTTGTGTCTGCTAGTGAGTGTGTGTCTGTGAGTGTGTGTCTGTTAGTGTGTGTGTGTTTCTGTTAGCGAGTGTGTGTTTCTGTTAGCTAGTGTATGCGTATCTGTCAGTGAATGTGTGTGTGTGTATTTAGAATGCGGGGCGGGGGGAAAGCTTGGGTGGGGGTGGCGCGGGGGGGAAAGGGGGGGGGCGCCTGAGTTTTGTCCTGCCTAGGGCAGCACAAAACCAGGATACACCACTGGCTATATGTCTATATCATGCATTTACACAGTCAGTTCTGGGCTCAGATCTTGTTGTATTTTGGTGACATAAGTCCCTCTGAGCCCCGGTCGGTGAATCGAATAAAGAATCTCTTCCTTCCTGAAGAAACCTGTGTCCACTTCTCTGTGCTTGGCTTCCGTCAGTTTCTCCCGTATCACTAGCATGGCGCACCGGCCCTGTATCCTATTTACACAGACTGATTTCTAAACACTTTTTTTATAGATGAAAGGCACATTACTGTGAGTATTATTGCTGTGGAGCATTGTTACACATTCAAACACACCAACGCTATGGAACTCCTAGAATAGTGGGACATCAGGATAGAAAAGACGAACAGAAAGATTTGGACTCAAAACAGGGACTGTCACTGCAAAATAGAGACACCTGGGAGGTATGCTACACTGCTAGCAAAAAGGTGATTAATCATTAATTGTTTACTCTAACTCACTTTGAATTCCTTGCAATTCTCATTTTAACAAATAACCCTGTAAAATGTGAATTGTTAAAATTGCAAAGAGATTTAAAACTAAATGTAAACTTTATTTCACAATCAGCCTTTTCACAGCCCAGTTTACAAGTTTGCTGCCACATTTGTGGCTCTTTCTTCAAGTCAAAGAGGGCCAGAAAAAGATGTTCATCCAAGTCGAAGGATATTGATACCTTAGAGAGAGTTCAGAGAAGGGCTACTAAACTGGTTCATGGATTGCAGGATAAAACTTACCAGGAAAGGTTAAAGGATCTTAACATGTATAGCTTGGAGGAAAGACGAGACAGGGGGGATATGATAGAAACATTTAAATACATAAAGGGACTCAACACAGTAAAGGAGGAGACCATAGTTAAAAGAAGAAAAACTACAACAACAAGAGGACATAGTCTTAAATTAGAGAGGCAAAGGTTTAAAAATAATATCAGAAAGTATTACTTTACTGAGAGAGTAGTGGATGCACGGAATAGCCTTCCAGCTGAAGTGGTAGAGGTTAATACAGTAAAGGAGTTTAAGCATGCATGGGATAGTCATAAGGCTATCCTAACTATAAGATAAGGCCAATGACTTATGAAAGTATTTAGAAAATTGGGAAGACTAAATGGGCCAAATGGTTCTTATCTGCCGTCACATTCTATGTTTCTATGTTTCTAAGTTTAGCATTTAAACTTCACATGCGCAAGGTGAACAGATCTTGATCATTTAAAGGGTTACTTCAACCACCATGTCCCCTTCTGCTTTTTGAAGTGATCATGGTGGCAGCAATCTGTATGTTCAGCATGAATTTCTTCAAACACTGCACATACTCATATTTGCACCTTTGTGCCTGGGGCTATTTGCACCCCAGCACACATCGATTAGGCAGCCCAAAAAAGGGTTAATGTCAATTCTGTACAAAAAATAAGACTGCCATCGGCGCACACGAGTACTCTGTGGTATCCCCCTACCCAACTAAGGGTGTGCGCATGTGTTCTGAGCCAATAGAACTGTCCATTCAAATGTTTCTCTATGAGAAGCATTTGGTTGTTCCACAAGTGGGCAATAATGGCATAGACGACGCTGTGGAAACAAGCTGTGGGATCTTTACCCGGTGTAGGAATACAGGTAAGTTTAATGGCAGGTTTCCAAGGTGGTGGACCTAGTTTATAATGCCCTGTAGGCGTTTTTAACTGAATTAAAATTATTTAAACAAAGTGTTAGAGTAACCCTTTATAAACCACTAAAAGCACTAAGACCACTTCATCTCAGTTAAGTGGTCTGGGTGCAGTGGGCCATTAATTTTAACCCTACAATGTTAAACACCGCAGTTTTGTAAAAAACTGCAAAGTTTCTATTGGAGAGTTAACACACCTCTAGCGGCTGTCTTTATGCCACCAGAAGAGCAGGTCTCAATCAATTGCTGCTTTTAGTGATCATTTGACTGGTGTAGCGTGACGATTTGCCCCTCATGTGCACTGGCTTAATGATCTCAGTGACGGAGGTGGAGCAGCCGCAGCGAAACCAGTGTGGCGAGGGAAGAATGATAAGTAAAACTCACCTTTCAAACATCACGGGGGGAACATCTAAATAGATAAGGAAACATATAGCATTAGGAATACAAACATGTATAATGTACAGAGTTCCTTTAGGGAGAAAATCCCAATTTTGACATCACTGATCAAGGGAGGGGGGGGATTCTTCTAGCTGTTGTGATTTTTGCAAACGGGTGCAGTGATATGCTATTATAGGAAGAAAGACAAGGAGACAGGTACTCACTACATCATATTCTTAGCCGTAAGTTTTTATGAGGCTTGTAGTGACCAGATTATACTTTTTGCAAAAATGTATTTATAAATTCCTAATAACATGGTATTTTCAAATGAGAATTTCTAAGAATTTTGTTTTGCCCTTCTATGTTGCTATTTCTAGATTTTATGTGAAATTAGCTGTATTTTCTCTTCGGTCCTCTGCATGGCCAGATTAAGAGCCCAGAGGGCCTGGAGCTGACAATTATGATGGGCCTAATTACGGAATCTTATCGACCAAAAACACTAAAACATACCTCCCAAGCGTCATGTATCTGATGGAGATGGCGTTGGAGGGAAACTCAAAGGATGCAGCTATATGAAAACACATACTCTATGCTTATCTCTCTCTAATTTATGCTTTCATCTTTCAAGTAAATCCAGAACCCCTAACAGCAGTGTCCAGTGAAGCAGGAAGTCAAAGGGAAGGGTAAAAGGGTGTGCCACTGACGCAAATCACGTGACCAGACCTGCCAAAAGGGGTGAACATGCCCAAAAAGGGGGCATGTCTGTCCAAAGAATTGGAAGGCCAGCCTGACATGAATGCTTTCCAACTAAGGGCATACTATGCAGGCAGCAGCCAGAGCTTGACATAAATGCATCAAATGATGCGCCTACCCCACGCTTTCTAAGGACTGTCCCCTAGCACTCACATGTCCACTTGTCTCCTTATCATCTTACTAGCAGGCAGACGTTCCTGGTATATAGTCTGGGACAGAGTAAAGGTGTATATAGTGAGTGTAGAAGAAAGAGGACATGTCACAGTGTTAGAGAAACTAAAGTCTGCATTACCTAATTACCTAATTTTATTGTCAGCCAGTCCACACAAGTTTTGTTGCCATACATCCCTCTTAAACAAATTTAAAGGGACACTATAGTCAACACAACAACTACAGATTATTGTATTTGTTCTGGTAAGTAGAATCATTCCCTTTAGGCTTTTTGCAGTAAACAATGTATTTTCAGAGAAAATAACTCCACTGGCCACTCCTTAGATGGCAGCTAGAGGTGCTTCCTGGGGCAGTACTGCCTAGTGTGCAGCACTGCCATTCAGTGTCTCCACCCTCTGCATGCAGACACTGAACTTTCCTCATAGAGATGCATTGATTCAATTTATCTTTATGAGGAGATGCTGATTGGCCAGGGCTATGTTTGACTTGTGCTGGCTCTGCCCCTGATTTGCCTAGTTGACAGTCTCAGCCAATCCTACAGGGAAGCATTGCAATTTGCTCAGACCACCACTTCTGATGATGTCAGCAGACAGAGTCAGTTCAGAGGCAGAGCCAGCAGCTGTAGACTACAGAATACAAGTAAGATTTTACTATATTTAGGGAGGCAAGAAGGGGCCAGGTGGGCTAGATGGTGTTTTTTATATTATAGGGTCAGAAATACATGATTGTGTTCCTGCCCCTATGGTGTTCCTTTAAGCAAGAGTATGTGAAGAGTAGTTAGGGTTTCCACCTTTCTTGGAAAAAAAAAAATACCAGCCTTAATCATTTGTATAATTAATTAGTTATGCGTGACATCACATGATGTAAATCACAAGGAGTGACATAAGAAAGAAATTCTGTAAAATCACCAACAAACTACTCACAGTTTGATTCTGCTGTATAGAGGAATTGCTCCCAGTGTCTCCCTGTCTCACAGTCTCGCAAGTCACCCAGTGTCTCAGTGTCCCTATGTATTACAGTGTCAGTGTCCCCATGTAGCCCAGTCCCCTAGTCTCCCAGTGTCTGTGTCCCCATTTCTCCCATTGTCCCCATGTCTCAGTGTTTCACTAGGATACTAGGGGACACAGTGAGACATGGGGACACAGTCACCTGGGGACACAGAGACCTGGGGACACATGGGGGCACATGTGAATACAGACATGGGGACAGAGACATGGGGACACAGAGACATGGGGACACTGAAACATTTGGGGAAATTAAGACACTAGGGACACTGAGAGACATGGGAACACAGACAGTGGGAGACTAGGGGACACTGGGAGACTAGGGGATACTGAGACACTATGGACACTGGCTGGGAGACAGGCACTTGGGGACACTAGGAGACATGGGGACACTTGTGTACATAGACATGGGAGACATGGGGACACTGGAAGACATGTGGACACTGAGAGACATGGGGACACAGACACTGGGAGACTTGTGGACACTGGGAGACATGGGGACACTGAGGACACTGGCTGGGAGACATGGGGACACTGGGAGACATAGGGACTCTGAGTCAATATGGACACAGAGATATGGGGACACAGACACTGGGAGACTAGGGGAAACGTAGAGCCATGGGGACACTGGCTGGGGGACATGGGGACACTGTGTCCCTAGAATCTCTGTGTCCCAATGTCTCAGCTTCTCCCAATGTCCCTATGTCTCACACTGTCCCCATGTGTCTCAGCGTCCCCATGTCTCACAGTGCCCCCTAGTGTCTCAGTGTCACCATGTTTTCCAGTGTCCTCAAGTATCTCAGTGTCCCCAGGTCTCCCAGTGTCCCCTAGTGTATGTGTCCCCATGTGTCCTCTAGTGTCTCAGTGTCCCCATGTCTCCCTGCAGCCTTTCACCCTATCCCTCACTTACCTGAGCTGTAGAGCTGCTGTCTGGACTCTCTGTGCTGTGTAGCTGCTCCCCCACGGATCAGTGAGTAGTAGAGAGAGGCAGTAACTTCCTATCCCTGCCTCTCTCCACACACAGTGACCCCTACTGGCCGATGCTGGTATTGCAGAGTAATGTCCGTTTATACTAAGAAAATGACCTGCATTTGTATTGCCGGTATTACTGCAATACCGTCTGTGCCAGGCAGTCTCAAATACCGGCTGTGCAATTAAAATACCAGCCAGGTGGCAAACCTAAGAGTAGTGTGTTAAAAAAAAAATAAAAAAAAATTTTTTTTAAATGGGCCTATTCCATGGGCCTGGGCCTGGAGCTGCAGCTCCATCAGCCCCTATGTTAATCCGGCCCTGGTCCTCTGTGCATGGTTTCTATTGCTATACAAGAGTTTTGTGCAGCAGTAAAATGCATAGCAATCAGATCTAAGCCTCGTACGCAGATTCTGAAATTTGTCTTAGTGTGTAAATTCATTTAAATCTATATTAAGGCATTAAACTTCTTTAATAATACCAATTATAGCACAATTATGATATCAATCCTTTTTTAGCTGCCCTTTATCTGTTAAACAGTGGGAGAATTGCTGAGATTATATTAAAGCATTTAAAGTAATTTCTATTGAACTCACACTTTCCATTCTTGACAGCTTCCAATAATATTATGAACAGCGGCTTGATTCGATAACCCATGAACTATTGGCAGGACTCGAGTGTTTTGTTAAAATGTGAAAGTATTCCAACCCCTTAAAGGGACACTCCAGGCAGAAATTGTCCAAATTATTTTAATACATTATACAGGTAGCATAAAAATATTCAAAAACAACATATCAAAAATAATAAAAGATGAAAAGATTCTAGATTACAGATTTTATTAATTTTGTGCAAATCATTAGAAATTACAACCATCATCACTCTTGCGCTTTGCCCATTGCAGTAATTAGCTTGGCCAGTTAATAGCCTCTTATTGTGGTCTATGGAAAATTAACTATTGGATGTTGAATCCAACACTTAAAGTAATAGAGCGTAGGGGGAGGAGCTGATTAGTACACAGCCTTAGTTCTGCTCACAGCAGAGGTTTTAGTGTAGTTATTATTTTCTATGTATAAAAGCTGTTAGCTTAACTACAATTCCAAAAATGCTTCGGGGGGCAGAAATTGACATGTACACATGTACAGTAACTGGAAAGAAGAAGCATGTATTTTAAGTGTCGATCTTTATTATATTCAGCGTAAGAATAATACAGGTACAATAACATAGACAATTTGCAATTATAATAGCAGGAGATCTGAGTTAACACAGAACGACAATGGTCATGTTAAGAAATGATACGGCATAAAAATAGCATAGGAGTCATGTAAACGGTAGATGGCACAGACAGTGGCGTGCACACAACCCATGTGGCCCCGATGCGAAAACTGATCCGTGCCCCCCCCGCGGGCTTACTCTGCGCGGGCTGGGACCGCAACACATGGCGGCGGGCACCTGGTCACAGGGCTGCGACCCTTGTGACCGCGATATGTAGGGCAGTGCATGCAGATACACATACACTTAAAGGACCACTACAGACATCCAGATCACATCAGCTCAATGAAGTGATCTGGGTGCCAGGTCCCTCTAGTTTTAACCCTGCAGCTGAAAGCATAGCAGTTTCAGAAAAACTGCTATGTTTCACTGAGGGTTAATCCAGCCTCTAGTGGCTGTCATTGACAGCCGCTAGAGGAGTTTCCGTGATTCACACTGTGAAAATCACAGTGAGAAGATGCTGAACGTCCATAGCAAAGCATTGAGCAATGCTTTCCTATGGGCGGTTTGAATGCGCGCGCGCGCGGCTCTTGCCACGCATGCGCATTTGGAACTGAGAGGCAGATCAGGGCGGAGAGATCCCCAGCGCCGAGGGAGTCCGGTGCTGGAGAAAGGTAAGTGCTTAAGACACACACACACACTCTCACGAACAGACGCATACACACTAGCTAACAGACACACACATTTACTGACAGACAAACACTCAGTGACAGACATACATACACACTCACTGACAGACAGACACACACTCACTCACTTACAAAGCACACACTCAGACTAATAGACGCACACAAACTAACACACTCAATAACAGACACACAGTAATACACTCACTGACACTCTAAGACTAACACACACACACTAACACACACGCACACTCTAACACTAACACACACACACTCTAACACACACACTCACACACACACTCACACACACACACACTCTAACACACACTCTAACACACACACTCACACACACACACTCACACACTCACACACACACACTCACACACTCTAACACACACACACTCACACACTCTAACACACACACTCACACACTCTAACACACACACTCACACACTCTAACACACACACTCACACACATTCTAACACACACAATCGGAGGGGATTCCCTTGGGTCCAGTGGCGTTGCTGGCCCTGGTGTCACACGGTGGGCAGGCTGGTGGACGCGCAAGGGAGCACATTCCCTGGCTGAGTGCTTCCTGTTCAGCTCCCTCGCACCCCACGTACTGATGCCGGAGCCGGAAGATGACGTTCTGCTGACTTTCCACACTTAGTGATCTCTGCCATTTTATGCTCTGCAGCTACAGTGAGGAAATTTAGTATTTCATCCCCTGCTGATTGTGAATGTTTGCCCACTGACAAAGAAATTATCAGTCTATAATTTTAATGGTAGGTGTATTTTAACAGTGAGAGACAGAATAACAAAAAAACAAAAAATCAAGAAAACTCATGTAAAAAAAAAATATGAATTGATTTGTATGTCAATTAGTGAAATAAGTATTTGACCCCTTCGACTTAGTAGTTGGTGGCAAAACAAGACGTTTCTTGTAGTTGGCCACCAGGTTTGCACACATCTCAGGATGGATTTTGTCCCACTCCTCTTTGCAGATCCTCTCCAAGTTAAAGGGCCACTTTAGTCATCAGAACCACTACAGCTTAATGAATTTGTTCTGGTGAGTAGAATTATTACCTCGGGCTTTTTGCTGAAAATGCAGTGTTTACATTACAGCCTAGTGATAACTTCACTGGCCACTCCTCAGGTGGCTGTTAGAGATCCTTTCTGGGTCATGGCTGCCTAAAATACATCCAAACATTCAGTGTCTCCTCCCTCTGCATGCAGACACTGAACTTTCCTCATAGAGATTCGTTGATTCAATTCACCTCTATAAGGAGATGCTGATTGGTCAGGGCTGTGTTTGAATCATGCTGGCTCTGCCCCTAATCTGCCTCTTTGTCAGTCTCAGCCAATCCTATTGGGGAAGCATTGTGATTGGATCAGGCCACCACTTCTGATGATGTCAGAGGTCAGAGGAAGTTCACAGGCAGAGGCAGCAGCTTCAGACTTGAATACAAGTAAGATTTTACTATATTTAGGGAGGCAAAGGGGGCCAAGGGGGCTAGATAGTGTTTTTAAAACTATAGGGTCAGGAATACATGTTTGTGTTCCTGACCCTATAGTGCTCCTTTAAGGTTTCGAGGCTGACGTTTGGCAACTCGAACTTTAAGCTCCCTCCACAGATTTTCTATGGGATTAAGGTCTGGAGACTGGCTACACCACTCCAGGACCTTAATGTGCTTCTTCTTGAGCCACTCCTTTATTGCCTTGGCTATGTGTTTTTGGTCATTTCCATGCTGGAATACCCAGCCACGACCCATTTTCAATACCTTGGCTGAGGCAAGGAGGATCTCACCCAAGATTTGACGGTACATGGCCCCATCCATCATCGCTTTGATGCGGTGCAGTTGTCCTGTCCCCTTAGCAGAAATACACCCCCAAAGCTAATGTTTCCACCTCCATGTCAGTGTGGTAAATGAAAGACACCTGGGAGATTACATGTCATTAACCACTTAAGGATCCTGGGATTCAATAACACTAAGCACTTTAAGCGAAAAGGGGCAGATCATTGAAATGTTGTATACCACATAGTGGTATAAACAGATAAACTCATATAATACATACAAAAATAAAATGGAAATAAAAATACAAATGATAATGAATAAAAAACATAGCCAGACAAAAGTGGTGTGAATACAAAAAAGCACACACATAATTCAGCACATGAACATGTGTATCTCAAAGCAATAAACTCATACTCATAAACAAAAACATTCACGCATAAAAATGCAAACACGCAGTAATCCAAAAGCCTAAAATAATTTTCTTTGATATTCAGAATCAACTGAGCACACAGTATGGGATCATGCATTAGCGAATTATCACACGGAATTAACCAACCTCAAAATCTTCATGTAGGGTGTCATATGAGACAAAAGGAAAACCATTAAAAAAAAAAAAATGTACACAGGCAAAAAATGGTTTTAGTACACATTGACAATCAAAGGCATTGCTCTTCAATTATATACATCACTTCTCCGAAGAAACCAAATGGATAGATTTAGACAACATTTAAATGTATACAGTCTGCATTTAGCAAAGGACTGTTATACAGCTTACCAGGACCACCATGAGGAAACAACGCCATCTCTAAATAGACTCATGAAAACATGGTACTGGATCAATTTAAAAGGGAACCCCACTAATCCTACTCTGAAAGTAACATAATAATAAAAAACAAACAAACAAGGGGGTCCTTAATAAGATAATGAAACGTCCCTCACTACCTGCAATCACCACTTTGCGTTAGCAGATATCTGTTAGGTCCCACTGGGACACCTGATAGGCCAGAGCCTGTTTGGCTCTGGCAGCCTTGAGTGTCACGCAAAGGCACGTGAAACACCATGTTCAGCACACGTGACATAGATTGCTGACACCTGGCCTAGAAAATTTATTTGGAAGACCTGTTTTGAGGTCTTTATTATTTATTTTATTTATTATTTATTAAAAATTCTTAAGAAAACGCAGTCTTATTACCCATAGGGTCTCGATGCGCATACCAGCAATAAAAACAGACAAAACAATATCCAGCAAAACCACAGCATTATAATCACATGCATTTGAACCAAGTTAAAAATTTCATGTCATCCCAT
Source organism: Pelobates fuscus (assembly GCF_036172605.1). Classification (NCBI taxonomy): domain Eukaryota; kingdom Metazoa; phylum Chordata; class Amphibia; order Anura; family Pelobatidae; genus Pelobates; species Pelobates fuscus. The sequence goes on from NC_086319.1 coordinate 334,106,357, forward strand.
ACGCCTGAGCAAATAAAACAGTTTTTAAGCTCCGGCGGAATTTCAGTAGATCATTCTCAAGTCTTAATGTCAGAGGCAGGGAGTTCCAAAATTGCGCTCCCTGAACATCACTCGTTCTCCCTCCGCACTTTTTCTTTTTAAAATTTGGAATCTTCAATAAGGCTAAATCAGCCGATCTCAAGGATCGACTGGGAGCATAGCGTGTGAATTTATCCTTCAGATAGTCTGGTCCCATACCATGGATTGCCTTATATACCAAACAACCATTTTTGAACAGAACCCGTTCACGAACGGGCAGCCAGTGCAAGGCTCTTAATGATGGAGTGATATGGTCATTGCAGGCCACACCCGTAAGTAGCCTTGCAGCTGCGTTCTGTATCAACTGTAGCTTGTGTATGATGTTCTGAGGCAGTCCAAGGTACAGAGCATTGCAGTAGTCCAATCGGCTACCGATGATGGCGTTGACCACCGAGATTTGATCGGAGGGGGTAATGAATCTAAAAATAGACCTCAGAAGCTTCAGGTGGTAGTGGCAAGAGCTTACCACCTGATTAATCTGGGGCTTCAGTGTCAACCTGGAGTCGAAAATGACTCCCAGATCTCTGACCTTGGTGGCAGGACTCGGAGATGGAGAAAACGAGTCCGGCCATGAGGGAAAGATACTACTCACCTCCTGGTTACTGAAGATGATGCATTCAGTTTTGGAGCCATTAAGTTTTAGATAATTGGCTCCCATCCACGACTGGATATCCTGTAGGCAGGAAGAAAGATTGATTTGATCCTCCTTTTTCTTGGCCAGGCGAAAGTACAACTGGGTATCGTCGGCATAGATATGATAGGGAAGCATGTGGCGGCAGATGATATGGGTCAGTGGCCTCATATAGATGTTAAACAGGATTGGAGATAAAGCCGAACCCTGGGGGACTCCACACGTCAGGGAGATGTTAGAGGAGTAAAATGTCCCCAATTTTACCCTTTGAACCCTGTCGTGGAGAAACGAGGTCACCCAAGCCAGCGCCCTGTCATCCACACCAGCCACAGTAAGTAGCCTCTCTGTCAATCTGTCATGATCGATGGTATCGAAGGCCGCCGATAAATCCAGGAGTACCAGGGCAATTTCCTCCCCTCTGTCCAAGGCCCACAGGAGATCGTCGTGGACTTTAACCAGGGCAGTCTCTGTCCCTCTACCAGGTCGAAATCCCGATTGGAAGTCATCCAGAATGTGATTAGATTCCAGGTGAGGCTGAATTTGCCATACCGCCGCTCTCTCGATGATCTTGGCCAAAAAAGGCAAGGTGGAGATAGGTCGATTGTTGCTCAACTCGGAGAGTGGCACAGTTGGTGTCTTCAGCAGAGGAATAACCACAGCCTGCTTCAGAATGTCAGGAACAACTCCGGTGGCAAATGACATACTAACAATGTCTGCAATATAGGGGGCCAAAGCATCAGCGGCATCCTTCACCAGCTGAGCAGTGCAGGGATCCAGCGATGAGGACGATGCCCTGAGAGACTTGAGGATGATCAAGATCTCAGATGTACTGACGGGTTTAAAATTCGAGAACATCTGCATCAGGTTCCACCACTATGTTGCTCCTAATTAGATAAATTTTTTGTTTAAAAAAGTGAGAAAGGGATTCACAAAACTTTTGAGATGTTTCTTCTTGAGGAAGCGAACAGTTAGGATTTGCTAAGAGGTTTGTTGTGCGAAAAAGCTCTGCCGCTGAGTTTTTCGCTTTTGTAATCTTATCTGTAAAATATTGTTTTTTCGTATTTTTAATACTAGATTTATATAATTTTAAAGATTTTAAATATTCCAATTTAAGGTCGGTATTGTAATCTTTCCTCCACCGTTTTTCAGCTGCTCGACATCGCCATTTCATCTCCCTGGTCATCTGATTAAACCAGGGAGGGTTTTTATCTACTTGTCTTACTAGACAAGTTTTTTTCATCGGGGCTAGAAGTTCTATTGATTCTACAATCACTGAATTAAACAGTAAGATTTTCTCTTCTACTGTGTGGGAATCATGAAATTTAATAGGGTCCATTTTGCTGGAAAAAGTTGTGCTAAGAAGAGGTCCGGTGACTTTGGAAATATCTCGAGACCATAAGCAGATATTATTTCTTTTTGGGATGTGGGGGATTTTCTTCATTTCAACACCTACTGCCTCAAACTTGATCAAGTTATGATCACTCCAGGCCATGGGTTGAGGAGTGGCAGTCGAGCAAATCAACCCATTGTGGAAAATCCAATCTAGTGTATGTCCGGTTCTATGTGTAGGGCCGGATACTACTTGGTTATACCCTATGGTTTTAGCATAGAGTATTAAACTCTGGGCATGAGAGTCCATAGGAGAATCAGCCCATAAGTTAAAGTCTCCCAAAATAATGGAGGAGGTAAACTTAAGACTTCTAGTAGTTAGCAGTTCAGATATCTCCTCCATAAAGACGGGGGTACTAGTATTAGGCGGATGATAAATAAGAGCTAGACCTGCCGTTTCCCTCTCAGTGCGCTGCCATAGGAGAGAGAGATATTCAAATGTGGTGAAGGATGTCACCTCCATCTCAATTTCACTGATTTTAAGATATTTTTTAAAAATAATCGCAATCCCCCCGCCTCTTCTTGTGGCCCGATTACACATAAGTATGTGATATCCAGGGGGGGGCCAGTTCATCAAGACGAGGTGGGGTTGAGGGAGAAAACCATGTTTCTGTTAAAAACAAAAAATCAAGGTTGTTATCCTTAATTAAGATATTGATAGCCTCAGCGTTCTTAATTGCTGAGCGGGCATTCAATAGAGCACCCTTAAAAGACGGGCCATGATTACTCTTTAAAGTATTATTAGTCTTGCTAAGGTTGCTAGCCAAATTAAGAATAGTTTTAATCTGTGAGCTTCCATAGTGAGATAATATTTTATTTTTCTTTAATTTGAGGGCAGTACGAATATCTATTGGGCCATTAGTATTTAGAGCCTTCAAATCAGAGGCAGAGTAATTCAAGTTACTCATGTTGCTACAAAGTTTCAACAACTGATGCACAATCTGCAGATTATATATAACAATAACAGATAACGACCAGGTTTACCAATTGTCAAAAATATGCGATCTTAACTTTTAGCAAAAATGATCAATAGCGAAAAATGCGAAGAGTAACACTTACAGTTGAAGACAGGCTAAAATTACCAAAATAAAAATAAAAATAACAGCATTAAAAAATAAATAATAAATAGATAAACAATAAGAAAATAAAAATAGGGGGGAAAATTAATAAAAACAAATAAGAGGTAATTAAATTGTCGTTGGTCCGTCCGTCCCGCCCGTCCGGGGCACGGACGGGCACAGACGGGCTTCCCTCTGGCGCGCCTCTGGCGCGCCGCCGGAGTGCCGCCTGCGCCCGCTGCGCTCCGCGCAGCGCGCGGCAGCAAATAAGGGGATACCAAGCCCCTCCTCCTGGTAACAGGGATTGGCTCCGCCCACAGTGGTGCTGTCAATCAAGATGGCCACCAAGTGGAAAAATAGGTGGTTTATGCAAATATAAGCAGTGATGCCCGCGGTCTTCCCCGCCTGGGCAGAGTGCAAGTTCAAAGTGCAAAATGATGATGATGATAAAAGTGCTGAGGTGCAGTGGTCACGGCCACGTTTGAAAAGCTGGAGCTGGAGCTATTGTTCATGCGCAGCGCGCGGCAGCAAATAAGGGGATACCAAGCCCCTCCTCCTGGTAACAGGGATTGGCTCCGCCCACAGTGGTGCTGTCAATCAAGATGGCCACCAAGTGGAAAAATAGGTGGTTTATGCAAATATAAGCAGTGATGCCCGCGGTCTTCCCCGCCTGGGCAGAGTGCAAGTTCAAAGTGCAAAATGATGATGATGATAAAAGTGCTGAGGTGCAGTGGTCACGGCCACGTTTGAAAAGCTGGAGCTGGAGCTTAAAAAGTGTTTCAGTGAAAAAAGGTAGGTCTAAAAAGATTATAGTGAATATAAGTATCTCAATGATCAAATAAATTATTGGGATGTAATTAACTTTGTAACAGTAGTTTTCAACCCATGTGCTGGGGATAAAGACTGATTATCCAATCTATTTTAGAAGGTTCTTATTGGTTCTAACAGGACACCATATTTATCAACCCCCAGTCAAATGTTCACAATACACTTACTGCCATCTCAAGAGCATTGGAGACCCTATCAACTGTGTGGAAAGGACCTAAGAAAGGTTTCTTTAATATAATTTATTTTATGATATTCAAACCAAGAATGGGTCACTTAGGACATTTTTACAACTAAAGAATGAGTTACAAAGCTGATTCCATTTAGAACATTTTATCTCTCATCCCAAAATATGGACCACTGTTACATAATCATTTCCCGTATTTTACATCTCAGATGAACAGATTTAATAATAATAATAATAATAATAATAAATTGGCTCACAAGTTAAATATCATCATTTTAGCACAAAAATATAAAAAGCTGTCATGCCACAACCTTCGATAGCTACAGCAACTGTAACAAAGCCATTACAGTAAAAGTACTGCAGACAAAGAATCCAGATACAAGTTAACAAGCAACGTGAAGGTAGAAAGAATTGTCTGATAGAGCACAGAACGAGGCGTGTTTACAGCCCACCATCCTCCAATCACATGAAGCCTTACATTCCAGGTTTTAGAACCATTGTAAAGGTCTAGATGTTATACACACAGCCATTGGTGCTCCAAGCAGCTCTGTGCCAGGATCTGATGAGCTCCCAGGTGACGCAGGCTGGAGAATTGATTCTTGATCTCCCACTCCTTTGCCTTCAGCAGGCAGCTGGATACAAAGAGCACACACACACACCATCTGATGATGGTATCTGGGGCTGAACAATAGGAATATCAGACACAACTAAGCAGATAACTGCAGCCCTTTACACAGAGCTTATTGCAGGTTCAGCACTAAACTCCTGGACAGCTCCTCACCAGCCTCAGAGAATAGCCCTCTGCCCATCATCATCTTTATCAATTGCAGGAGGCTCTCTGCTAGTCCATCCTTTACATATTGCATCTGTATCAGGACAAGCCAGGGCTCCCTTGATCTGTGACAAGAGCTGGTCCAGGGAATCCCTCTCTTTCTGAGCAATTTCAGAATCACACAAAAAAAGGTTGATCAGGGACAGACAGCGCTGTGACAAATGGGTCTTAAACAGCAGTTTACCATCTTGCTTGCTACCTTTGGGCTTGTGTGTCAAACGCATGGCTTTCCAAACCCCAGCATTAACCAAGGTAAGGCAATGATTTTCCATGACTAATGGCATTGGCAATATTTACAGTGTTTTGCTCAGGAAAGGTTTAATAGATAATTATATGTTTGCATGAACTGTGAAAGCTTCAAACTGTTATTATATAATAATAATAATAATTATTATTATTATTATATCTAATAATAATAATAATAATAATTATTATTATATCTTCTATATCATATATAATAGTAAAAATAACATTTAAAAGTATATATTATTTCTTATCACATTAGATCATGTTGAGTAAATGTTTTCAGTATTACCTGCATAGTATTTAAAATAGATTTATTTATTTTTAAATTCTATACATATAGAATTTAAAGAGATATGAACGTTGAGAGGTGGATATTGTGGTTTGTGCTGGGTATTTATAGTCTAGAAGATGTTCCTTTTAATCTCCTTATTAACGAAATCCGATTACGCCTTTTATGTCCGGCTCGCATCCCTTCTTCATCTGTCTCAGAAAGTCAACATTTTGCAGATGCAATGCTGTCAATAAAAAAAATAAGATGTTGATATAATTAACAAATAATACATTTCACTTAGTTAAGGAATAACTGGAAGCTTAAGTTGTCCTGGATGTTTTGTCATGAATAATGTTGTAATTGGTTTTTTTTTTTTATATTCTAGATAAAGCTGTGCACAATAGGGAATTGAGTGTAGAAAGACCTTTGGAAGAACAGGTAAGTTGTAAACAATACATTTTGGGTTGTTTTTATTTTTTGAATTTATATTGCATATCTTAGTAATAAATTAATTTAAGTATGATGACAGTGGGATAGATCACTTTAATATTGTCTATAAATAGAACATGTTTTCAACAGACAATACAGTGAACAGAAAATAATCATTATCTAATGATGGTAAGACAAAAACCAAAACAAAAGTCATTATATTTAGGATAAATACATCAATGAATGTACAGCTCTATGGAATTTGTTGGCGCTTTATAAATAATAACAATAATCTAGGGAATAAAAACTGATTTTAGTATTTGGACAGTGGTCCAATATAAAAGGGAACATATGTTTGTGTAAGTAGTTTATCTCATTTAAACTGAAAAAGAAACTCATTGCAAAACATGCATGTTTCATCATTTGAGTCTACAATAGACAAGAGAAATATTGCTTTAAAGAAAGCTTCACATGCCTCTTGAATTCAGTGTGTTACAGTAGTATAAACTTAGTATACGAGTCATGGAACACATAAGGGCTTATTCACAAAATTGTAAATTGCAAGTTTAAGGCCAGATTAGGAGAAATTGGCAAATAGCCAAATTAACTAATATTTTGTCAGTTATTTTTGTTAAAATTTTACTTTTGAGTAAGTAAATCCTTAAATATTTTAAAGTATTGTCCAGGTTTTAATGATATATGTTTATAGGTTCCGTTACAGAATCCAAGTCGTAACATATTGCTTCTTCCCTGTGTTTCCCCACTAGATAGCAGAGGCGGACACTGTGAGCAAAGAACCCAGCAAAGGTAAGATTGATGACTATACAGGGAGCATAGCTCTTGAAAAAAAAAACCAAGCAGACGTAACAATACCTGCATTTTTATTGTTCTTTTACCCACTTTGCAGAAAACAGAGAGAACTTGCAAAATGATTCCTTTGTGGATGATTTAAACTCTCTATTGTCCGAAGCAGCAAAAGACAAAAATGTAAAAAGAAGCATTTTTACAAAGAATTTGGCCGGTCATCATAAAACATCTCCGGAAGACGCAGATTCGACAAAGAACCTGAAACCAGTGGAGTATTTTGATTCCACAAAAAGTGGATTGGATTATAAATTTGAAGGTATGTGATTAATGACAGATTAGCTGTGTCAACGTAGTGTGCCAAATGAACATAGTATAGAAATAAATTACATACAAAGTATAGAAATAAATTATGTATAAAGGCACTTTGACCTAGATTGTGTCAATGTATGTTTGTCATTACTGACGTGGGTCCAGTTTCATTTATCTAGCAACAACGCAATGCATCAGCACATCTTATATATTCAATAGGAGCCAATCTTGTGGCCTTACATTTTGCTGCTATTTGTAGTGTATTTATAGCTGCCCAGTTATTTGCTGAATCCCTTAATTACCTCAAACATCAGATTCTCCCATTGCATTTTCATCAAATGGACGACCAATGGCAGCGTGCCCAGACTTTGTCAAGTAATTACACCAAAATAACATATTCACTGGATTGGATATGGTGTTTTAGCATTAGTTTGACACTTCTGGATAATAATGTATAGTCTGAAGAAAGTCAAAACCCAATCATTTGTTTAAGTGAGGCCCAATGCAGTAAACATAATCCATTTTTCACCATGCTATATCTGCCTACTTGAGCACAATTGCGTACATGTGGCAGGAAGTTGTGGTTTTAGGAGGGGGAATGAATAAAGTGTGCACACTGATTCTGAGTGTACCATTATTGTTTAGGATAGACTGAATAATTCATTAGCATAGGATATTTTTTTAGTTAGCAGTTAGTCGGGGTATCTGATAGTCAAGCTGATAATCTAGCTGAAAAATCTGAGGTAAAAATCTCCTAGTTGGTAAAAGGAGCAAGGTTGAATGAAGAGATTTAGAAAGAGATTGGAAAGAAAATCTGCGTTGCTATTGTTTGCTTTTCGTCCAATCAGAATACAGTATTGACTGTAGCTACCACAAAATGTGCATGTGAGAATTACAGACAATACTGTGTCTGCTTTGAAACGCACACTATCTGATACAAAAAAAAACAACATTACAAATAGGCAAAATATGTAACCTTTTCTAAAAAATATTCAAACGTCTCTAATAGTTACATTTTCTATTTAACCCCTTAAGGACACATGACGTGTGTGAGATGTCATGATTCCCTTTTATTCCCGAAGTTTGGTCCTTAAGGAGTTAAACTGCTTATTGAATGTCTTTGTAACTGGGAACTGTCTCTTCCCTAAAATTTACACCATGTTCCCTTAAATCTATATTAACAATTTAGTAAATAACATCATAATTCAGTTCAGGCAAGACAAAGCCAGGGCAAACAGAGCAAAAAAAGAGAACAAACAGAAATATTGTTTCATTTCTCCTCTTTTGTGCATGCTTTCTCTATGCTGACTGTAAGGTGCAAAGGACAGAACTTAGAACAGTGATTGTCAAGGAGCTATGATGGAGGCACCCAGTTGCAGGATGAAGAGGTGTATATTTCTACATTTAATTTAATTTTTCACACCTCACAAATACATATTTGTAAGATATAGAGATAAGTAAACATCATATTACAAATCATCGGACGTGATAGCTCCCCTTTAACCCCTTAAGGACACATGATAGAAATATTCCGTCATAATTCCCTTTTATTCCAGAAGTTGTGTCCTTAAGGGGTTAAATCGACTCACTACAATATATTTCCTAAGCAAAGTGAGGAAATCCTTATCAAGGAAATTCCTCTAGGGTACTGATGTATGAGAGGCTGAAGTAAATAAGTCCAATAGTTAAAACATAACGAGGAAAGTATCTATCATGTATATCAAGGCACAGAATTTCATTGAAGTGGATAAACCAATAGGCTTTATTATAATTGCCAGAAATGTATTCGCCACAAATTATCCCAACTATATAAATAAGGAGTGCAAGCTGATATAGCAGAGGCAGATAGAAAAACTCTCAATTCCAAAAGAGTGGATACAAAAAGGTCTAAAGAGATGAATCTCTAAATAGATACATTGTGGCAAATAATATGTCTTAACTTTCACAGACGTTAATTTTAGAGGGAATGGGGAGAGATTGACTAAGCAGTTACTTAGTATGAGTCTATATGGGGTGGTCCGGGTTATGACCTAAGTATTATATCATAAATATGAAGATACTACTACATCATAGAGTAAAAAAAACATCCTTCAAGCATTGCTCAAACATGGCCGGTAGTATTGAACACCTTCTACAAATGAGCCTAGAGTCTCTAATAAGGATTTACTCTAGAGTATACTGGATTGCTACTATAGTGCTATCTAGTATCAGCTAAGAAGACTAGATATTCCCTTAGACATCTTCATGGATGTTAGTTAGGCTAAATTCCCCCTAGCTATACATGGTTCTAAGAGTAATATCTAAATACTATTTGCAGCTACCTCGGCTAGAGATTCTCTGAGCCCCTCAACAGATTATTTGAGAGACTAGTTCTCCCTATAGCTGTGAATGGAAAAAGCTCCAGGCTACTGCCGCTGTATTAACAAGTCCCCACACTCCCATATAGCTCTTCCTCATTACAGATTAAATAAAAATCAAAGTGAAACAAAATGTGGTCAATCAGTGCATAGTGCTATATGAAGAAAATTCCTGACGTGCGTTTCGGTGCTATAGTGGCACCTTCGTATGTCTTAAGCCTCAAGCCATATGTCTTCTTTCAATTTATATAAAAGTACATTGACATCCATCAAATATATGCTGAGATGAGGATCAGGGACAGATTAAGAGCACTGTGTGTGTGTGTGTGTGTGTGTGTGTGTGTAGGGGGGTATTATATAATGGAATATTTGCACACTAAATAAAAATGCTTCTGTTCCTATATACCAATTACTGGTTTATTATGTCAATTCATGTTGGCTCCCTTGTCATCTCTGATGGATAGGTGTTTGCTAGCACATGAAAATATTGTCAACCTTATATTTTCTCACATAGAACATCTAAACACATATGGAGTTGATTTCTGCCATTCAAGCTGATAATCTAGCTTAAAAAAACCTAGGTAAAAATCTCCTAGTTGGTAAAAGAAGCAAGGTTGATTTTTTTTTTTCTCACTCAATTTTAGCTAAATCGTTATTGGATTTCAAGTCTTCACAATTCTGAGTTTAGTATACAAGCCCCACACTTTACTATTTGCTCACTCTATAAGTGTTGGCAAAAAATAAGTCGGAAGAGATCGATGCAGCGCGTCTCTGATCTAAACTGCTTATTCTTTCAGATGATCCTGACGGCCTTCATCAGTTAGATGGGACTCCTTTAACAGCAGAAGATATTGTTCAAAAAATTGCAGCGCGGATATATGAAGAGAATGACAGAGCAGTTTTTGATAAGATCGTTTCCAAACTTCTTAACCTTGGCCTGGTATGTAACATGATATTACGAAGAAGAACAAAGAAGTTTTGCGTATTAATTAGAACTTTTGGAAACTTTCAAAATGTCAGATAGTGGGACAGTGTAATTAATTAATGGTTTGGGAATTAATCTGCCTGTATCTATTACAATGTATTCACTGGGTGACACACCGTTATCAGGCTATCAAGCTATCAACTGCCAGGCAACAGAGTAAGCAAATAAAAATCTTTTATCTGAAGGGTCAACTAAAAGCAGCTGATTCATAGAGTGCAGCTCATATATCCAATGAGACACGTTTTAGTAACAGTCCTGATGAGGTGTAAAATTCCGTATGATAGAGAAGAGCATTATCACTAATATGAATCACTATTAGACTAAGATCAAAATGCTGTATAAAATGGCAAATGGCAAGCAGTATTGTACTCTGTCACTTCTATTATGAAAATGCTGTAAAAACAAATTATAATGACAGACAAACAAATCCACATACATTAATTTAATAAACCCAATCTAAAAAGATGACTAGTAAATGTTATATGACAAGGCAAACAAGAAAATATACTGGTATCTAGAGTAGTTGTGTTGCATGTACCAGACAAACAAAGCACTGTAGGAGTGGTTGAGGAGAGAGGCAGTTAAGAATGGGGGATATTTGGCACCTTTGAACTTATAAAAATCTGAAAAAAATGTGTGGTCCATTCCAACCAAGAAGAACAGATTTTGTGATACTCATTTCCCAAAAGAGGGTATATATCTACATACCATAAAAAGATTGTGGTGAGACCAAACATGATAAAAATCCCCACAGTGCAAATAAAAAAATTACTGTAATGCATCACCTGAACTTAAAATATTGAGAAGTCCTTCTTGGGCACTGCAGCTCAAGAAATCATGGTTCCACAACTATCCAATAGTTCTTAGCTTGACATGTAAATGAGCACAGACAGTCATCGTGTTTCAAACTTAATATTGCATTCAGCAAATATCCTTAGCAATGCATGCTGTTTTAAACGCATTAAAAAAAAAAACCAGGGACTGCACATTTTGGTCTTGTTGGTCTCATCAGCATGGCACAAGTTCTATTCTGGAAGGTATCACATTCTATTCTGGAAGGACTTAGTTGCACTTAGTAGGTATATAGTTAGGGAGTTCTTAGATTTAGGGAGAGGGCCTGTCAAGTGTTGGAGCAATACAGGGGATGTGAAGAGCTGTTCTTGTGACTAGTAATTTTACCCAAATATTCTACTCATAGTGAAAATTTCCAATAAAAGCTCATTTTTTTCCCGTGTAAATCTCTAAACCATTTTTCTTTGTTTATTGTCATGTGGTTTTGACGCAGTGAGACTTTGCGAAATAACCTTTTTAAACTGTAGGCGAGTCGAGCACTGGTACGGGTGTGTCTTGAAAATGAAAGTGAAATGCCATATCGTTTTTCAGGATTACATGCCGACAGTTTATGTTACAGTCAATGCACGATTCTGGTGAGAAGAGGAAAGGAAGCCAACCCACAGGCTTGTCTCAGGGGGATCTAGAGATAGTAACGGAAGAAATTAGACGCCTCTAGCTCTAATAAATCAATTCAACCAAGTGGGAGTATGAAAGATAACGGCAGCACTGATTGTAACATACAAAATCTAAGCCAAACTAATGTCTCACAACTAGATAACAAACTGGAAGCATTGTAATTGTGACTCATTTTAGGAGTCCTTTCTTTACTGTCAGCATAGCAATAGCAAAACACATCAGAAAAATACATTACATTGGTAATAAGCCACTGGCAATATGTTACTATAGTTTAAAATGTACCATATTTGCGACTCAAGTGTCGGAGACAGGAGATCATTTTTAAGATATACAATCTCAGAAAAAAATATAGTTTGCCTTAGACTTAGATATATTGTTAGTATTAGCAGCACTGTTAGTTTCATCTGCTGGCGAGCAGAGATATTAGGGTTTGATATGTAACTTGCTGCTACACTACAATCCCAATATTTTCTCCATGCTTCGAGAGAGGTACAGTAGAGAAAACTAATAGAACCTGTCATAGATGCCACCTTTACATTATATTAACACCGAATAATATAAATACTACGCAATATTATTGTTAATATATTTTACCAGGAAATATATATTTTATATATTTTTTTAATTTCAAGTCACCTAAATGCAGCCGTGACACACTATCCAAGTCAGTACAAGTTGGACATGGTTAAAGAACTCCTAACCAATTTGTTGTTTTGTTTTTTTCTTTAATGAGGCATTTAAATAATAGTCTAATTTATTGGAAATTAAGAGCGACCAATATTTTCCTCAGGAATGTCCTTTCTTATGTGTTTTTCACTTGAAGGTTAAAAGGAGATTAACTAAACACATGCATAGCAAGGCTGTTATCTACTGATATCTGGTTTGGAGTAACCTGGGAGACTCCCATAGTCCCCTCATCACTGTGTGCATTTGTTGGGTAGCAGTCAGCTGCATGACTTTTGATGGGTGTCTACTGGTGTTTGTAATGGTTATATATATATATATATTATATATTGTCTCTTACATGCTTTCTGACTTTTCAGGTCAGCTGTGAGTAAGCAATACTCAGTATACAGTGAGCATCAAGACGAATTTAAAGATTTGTTGGATATGGCTTTAAAAAACATCAAGTACTTGAATTAATTTAATGTTACTTCATTAAGGTATAGGTTGCCATGGCAGTCAAGGCAATAGTTACCTGAATAAAGTAAACTTGTATCAACTTTAGCCCCCTGAAATCAATGTGATAGAATGCAAATACTTGTGACACCTACAGGTACCGCGAATGTGTCGATATTGCAAACCCTACTTTAGGCACTTGAACAAATCTAGTTTAATTGTCCCCCATAACCAAAAGAAATGCTGTTATATATTATTTATATTCCATGTTGGGAATGTAGTAGAATTTTCATGTTTTGCTTAAAATAAATCGTTAGTTTTTTACTTGTTAGCCACATGCTATTGATAGGATGATAATGACAAATACCATGATAGAGATATGGAAATGATAATGAGAGAATACAGATAACCCTAACATGAAAGAGTTTAGGATAGCAATGAACGGAGAAAGGAAATATAAACGTCTTACCGGGCGTTAGAGTGACCGGACTTAACTTTAGACAGAGTAAAGCGGTGATCGAAATACAAGCTGGATAATGAAGAGACGGCAAAAATGAGAATTAGCTAAAGTCAGGAACACGGTAATAATGAGATGGGCAAACAAGACAGGCAAGGGTTAAAGAGAAACTCAGAGTCAGGAAACAAAGCCAAGGTCAATACCAGAATACACTACAATAACTCAAGGAACGCACTAAAGGGAACTGGTAACAGAAACCACAATAGGGCGCAATATCTACTGCCAGGTAAGTTTGAATAATCCTGTGTTTTATTTGATTGGTCCACATCATGCCAGCGCCCCAAAACGTGCGTGAATGGGGGTGCCGGAATGACGTGGGCCAATGGGGGCCAACCACAAGGTTAGGCTCCCATTTCCCCTTTAAGAACATGCTCGCAATACGAGCAGCTATCTTAATACTGTACAGGCCGCGCAACCGATAAGACCATTTGGCGTGCGTGGCCCACCAGAAGCCAGGAGTGTTTGAGGCAGCTTGCCTGGAGGCAAGAGTGACCACGACCGGCACGAGGACCAGGTAAGTACTGCTACAGCTTGGTAACTGCAAATTTAAGTAACAGCTCCTTTGTCATAAGTATTTTGCTTACAGCTAATACATGACTCTTGTATTGAAGGTATAAAGCTTAGGGATTGGCTTGGGTTGATATATAGCACCTTAAGATTTTGTAAATATTTTTTTAATTATGTAGTTTTCACATGTTGATTTTCACACAGTGCCTATGATTTGATCAATTATATATACTATAAAGTGATTAATTAACTAATAAATGTAATCTTCTTTGAGGAGTGAACCTTTGTGTGTGTGGTTTACCTCTCCTTGTTTAACGTTTAATATAACTGGAGAATTGCATATTTTCCAGTAGCTTCTACCGTCATTTGCACGAGGGTTCTGGATAGATTGTGTGGTCAGATTGATTCGGCTATTGGCAATATTCCGAGTGAAATCAACATTGGCTTAGATGGACAGAATGATGTCATGAACTAACTATAGTTTAATGAGCACAATCTACTGTTACAGATTACTCAAAGCCAGGCCTACACATTAGAAGATGAAGTGGCTGAAGTATTACAGCAACTAATTGCTAATGAGGCTAAAAATCATGAAAAGGTATCAGAAAATCTGAATTATCCAGAAGTCAGAGGAGACGTCGATGCAGATGAAAAACAGGAGGGTATAACGGTAATTTCCTTTAAACAATCTCAGATGATAAATGCAGAGCACTGTGCAGCCACAGCCTGGAGTAATAATTATTTTACTGCAGAATGCTATACGAGATGTTTAATATAATGGTATGTGATAGAGGCCAGAAATTCAATTAAATGCTAGAAATAAATGTAGACATTTGCTCTAATCATAACCCATCTTGTCGGCCTATTTCGTAGAGCTACGCTTTGTGCTATCAGGACATTTGCTCTGCACTTATTTTTTTTTTTATAATTCACTTTTTATTAGGACATTAAATATGCTCTGAAAAATATAGCTATCTGTAAAAACCATCCAAACACCGCAAAAACAGCAAATGAACAGGGAAGGGAATCAATAGGTCTAGTTTAGTTATTAACCCCATTACCACCAACATCATACACATTAGACTCGTACATTTTGTTTGAAACAAATTGTCATTTGCCCACATTTTGGGCAATTTATGTTTTTTTCTCCGAAATAGCTGAATTGTAAAAATTCTCCAAATCAACTATGATTCCAAATCAGCTGCTCTGGCCTCAAATGTGAAATTAAATTTGAATTCAGTTAAAAATCCCAGAAATTAGAGTCACCATTCCCCATTTTAAAGGATCATGCATGGATAAATGCCTTCTGACACTGACGAGGAAGAATGAGGTAGGCTTGTTCTAGGAGCAAATGTGTAGGCAGTGATAGCTGTATACTGTTTCTTTGATATACAGATATCTGGTTTACTATATCTACATCGTATTCGTCATCGTATTGACAATTTGCTGGGTTCTTGTGAATCTACGTGCCAGCTTATTACAAATGTGGGGCATTAAATAATTTTGATTTAATTGGCATCTTATTAGACCTGGATAAAGGTTAGCTATTTAATAAAGAAAGTGGTAAAACGTATATCTGGCCCTTTTTTTTTTTATATGTTCATGATATCACATTTAATACAGAAAACACAAGACGAGGATGCAGAACTGCGAAAAGGAGATAATGACGAAGAAGAGAGATCCTTGACACCTTCTGCTACCTTAGAAAGAAGAAACGAGTTATCAGCAGAGGACAATTTCGATGATCTCCAATACTTCCCAAACTTTTATCGACTTATTAAAAGTTTGAACTCAGGTATATTAACATTTATTTTCAAATTCAAATATGTGAATAAATACATTTAATTTTCATATAGCCTTATACAGTGTTGTGTGAAATTATGCATCATGCAGAGAGGTTACACACACAATTTTTAGTTTATTCTGGTTATGATACATATATATTTTTTCTAATTAATTTTTTTAGTCCCCTACCATTGAATTTTTTTTTAACTTAATTTTTTTTAATGATAACATTAGTAGCGCTCATTGTGAACCAGCAGTTCAGCTCATTTGTATAACTCCACAAGAAGGCTGAGCCAATGCATAATAAAATTACTATACTGTTAATCACACTTTATTCTTGTCGTAAGTGAGAAATCAGATTACAGCAAGATTTGTTTTTTCCTGTAGTGAAAGCGGCCCGACACATAGCTATTTTCTTGCACTACCAGACAATTTTAAGTACAATTTAGTACTACCTTCCATGCAAATATAGGGCAAAACAAAAACTAAATAAAACTAAAATAGGAAAAGCAAATAGCAAGGGAGAATATTGTGTTTGCTGACTTATATGGTCCATATGACATAGAAGACTGCAGAGCAGTCAGATGACGTGTGTATAGTATAGGTCTCATTTACAAGGTTTTCGATTTTTTAAAATGTATATATTTACATTGATTATGATTATTTCCTTCCAATCAATAACCATTTCTATGAAAGAGCTATTAGAATGAGTAGATTGTAGAACAAGTAGTCTCGGGAACTACAGACAGAAGGACACTTAGCAATATACATGTAAGTAGACTGTTTTTAAAAACAAATCATGAATAACAGACAGCGACACACAATCAGGTAGCAAAACAAAATGGTTGGACATGTTGAAGCTTCACTTGTTCCTACAGGTTGAATAATGTTTTTTTTATTTGCCTTATTTGACAGAAAATGACGCCAAAGAGAAAGAAACATTGATAACGATAATGAAAACGCTCATCGACTTTGTGAAAATGATGGTGAAATATGGAACAATCACACCAGAAGAAGGAGTCAAATATTTGGGTAAGAAAATTTTTTTATTTTTTTTTAAACTGACATGTGCATTTTGGGATGTAATGAAACTCACAGAGTATGATTGAGTTGCTAAGTGAGTGGTAATATATTCAGGGGCCACGCAGTCTGAAATATGACCATGTTGTACAACGATTGATTGATAACTTCAACGTCTCAGATGGTGCACGTCTTTGATCATGTTGCAACAGAATTTTTCCCTCAAAGGTTGCCAAACAGCTGCCCTCCTCCATATAGTTTGAACTGCAACTCCCAGTTTAGCCAGTCATTAGATGGTGGAGCATTTTTGGTAGTTTTAGTTTAGTCATTAGTTTTAGTTTCGCATATCTGTAATTTGCCACCCCTACGATAAAGGGCATCCTTTATGCTCACATAAGTTAGAATCTTCATTTCTTTAGTACTCTTTGATTGCCAAGATGCATGTAGCCATGCACAAAATGTCAGTGGTGGGATATTAAAGAATATTTTCTAGTATTACAAAGCATAGGCTCATTCATAGTCATTCTAAACCCATAATCTTCTTCAGTAGGACAGCCAGACTCTTGCTAACCATGTACGGTAATTATGATTTCTTTTAAAAAAAATGTTCTGTGACTAGGAGATGCCAACCACTCTGATTAAACTTGTTTCACAAGAAATTAAGCTTGTGTTTTTGTGGGACCGATATTGTAACTCATCAGCTTTTTTTTTAAGAAAGGAGATGAAATTGATATGTTTATTAGAAACATAATTCGTTCGAGTGCTGGAGGAAGAGTGGTCTCCAGACTTCATAATCTTGTCACAGTGTTAAATATTTTTAATTTTGATCGCCTATAGAACCTAAATAATTCATACTGCTATGGTCCAGATGATTGTACAATGTTGTTATTGATTTCTTACTTCTGTGAATAGATCAGATAAATGCAATCTGAAACCATGTGAGCAATGCTCACAATTCTACAATGCTTCGCAGCAAAGCATTTTATCTGCAATATGGATCTGAATATCAATAAGAAAACTATTTCAGTTTTTAGCTGCACAGCAATATTTAAATTCTATTCTATAATTCAAGGTCACCGTTGGACTCCTCATCAGTTTCAGATAGAAAATTGCAATCTATCCCATGACATGCTTGTCATGCTGGGTGAATGACAGCAAAGATAGTATGTACATATATCTCGTTGGGCTGTTTAACCTTTGTTTCCACATGGAGGATTTAACGATGAATATGCATTTGCACCTAAACAAACTCAGCAAAACAACTGCAAATCAGTTATATAAATATTCAAACATGGTTGGCTGGGGACAATATTACATTAGGAATATCCAAGACAAAGAATGCAATGAAATATGGCACCGTTCATTATAATGCATGGTTTGAGGTCCATTAATAGTTCCAAATATGGTGTCATTATTACAGCCAATATGGCTAATAATTTGATGGGATAGATCAGTTAAATAAAAAATATAGATGGCAGCCCAGAGCTATGCATTTAGCTAGAGGTCTCCAGATTACAGTAGTTACAAAGTCACCCTAAAGAGAGGTATTTTGTGGCTAGTGGTTAGTTAAGGAAGGATGTGACTGTTAAAGGTATATCTTAATTTTATAAAGGATACAAACTATTTATGTTGCTTGAAATTGTGCTTTAAGATTTTTTTTATACGGTCTCAGAACGCAATGATTGGTGTAGCCAATGTTACCCTTCTTGCTGCATTATCATTGGCTGATACTAGCAACACCAATCATAGGTCTGTAAGAAACAGTCAAGAAATGTTCAATGACTGAGATGGATAACCTCACCAACAGTAGGCTACATCACCCGAATTTTCACTTAAGAGTTGGTCGTGGTCTTTTGTTTATTTTTTTGTTTATTTTTATAGCAAGCTATGCAGACATATACGTGACAGTTGCCAGTTCCTCATCCCAGCTCTGTAACAGGCCTAAACATCAAAAATCAAGCCATGAATTTGCCATATACCTATAGCAAATACTGTATGTTGACCGAACCATCCAGTGCTATTTAAATGAAATATTTCCTGATTAGATTGCCAATCTAAACCAAGCACTCGGCTGATACATATTATAAAGCATCAGACGTAGCTAACGTTGACTGCCCTGTTGGTTATTACACTTTAATCTCTAAATTGTAGTTCTCCTACAGTGTGTGACATGTTATTAGATTGCTTATTTTATTTTTTCCATGTGTACTGGATATCACACTGTATATAATATTCTATTAGCATCTATTAAATCAGATGTTCTCATTCAATTATGAGATTTGATGTAACTAATTTGACTCTATCATTAATGGCGTGTTTTTTTATGGATATGTGTAGTTTACATTGGAAGTGCTGAATTGTTGTATTGTGTTGAAGTTGAAATCCATAAGTAAACCACATATTTAAATGGGTTTGTTAGGTTCTATGTTTTCATTACTATATGTACATTGTGATTTTTCTTTTATACTAATTTCGAATGTTTATTATATCTTCGTGATGCTACTTTGGTTTGGTTTTGTTTTATTGCTGGTTTTGTTTTGAGCTGTTTGTTAGCTGCAATTCACCTGCCTGAGTCTAAACTGCAAATTCACGTGGTGCAGAACATGTGAGACAAGCTCTTACTAATTGCTGGACTGATGTTGTGCATTAACCCTGCAGCTGCTGTAAGCTCCAACGAGGAGAGAGCTCCGAGGATGTGCTCTTGTTTTCCACACAATATCCTTTGTTAACAAGTTGAAGGAACTTCTTGAGAGGGAATCTTTAATCTTGTGTTATTGGTCCAACTCAAACACAGCAATTTCAAGAGCAAAACAGTGTGCAGCACAAAACATCCAGCGTCTCCACGCTCTGCATCGAGATGCTGAACTTTTCCCATAGAGATGCATTAATTCAAAGCATCTCTATGAGGAGAATTTGAATAAATAATAACTCTTTACAGGAAACAACACAGTAGAGGGTGAAAATACAGACATTATAATATGGGGATGTAATGCATAGTGTATCTTAGTCCATCAATCCCTAGTATGGAAGGTACTGAGATACATGTAGACAGTTGCAGAGGAGGCGGAAGTGCTGTCTACCATAGGGGTTTAACCCCTTAAGGACACATCACATGTGTGACATGTCATGATTTCCTTTTATTCCAGAAGTTTGGTCCTTAAGGGGTTAAACATGTGAAATTATTTTTGTTCATTAATATAGTGCTTCATTTAAAAGACATATGTTGACAATTACGATGTGGAAACATTAACCTTGTGTCTTTGGGGAAGCAAAAGACAGGAATGATGGCATTAAAATAGTTAAGATTATTACAGTAATGGACACTTTGGCCACGTCAGTCTCCATCGTACAGTCTATTTATATTTCTAACTGCTTTCAATGACGTCAAGCTGTTCTTTGGCTAAGTCAACATTACACAGAGAGAAGCAGCAATGGAAACTGCAGTAGCATCGTGACCTTTCCGCTAGATAATGTCACATTAACGGTATCAAGCTCTCCGAAAACTAGGGTTTAATATTATTAGTGCTAAATGTCTACTCCATGTCTTCGTCTCTCATTATATTCACATTTCATCTAGATTATAGCTTGGGACAGTGCACCTCTGTAAGGTCTAAATGACATTAATTCTCTGAAACGCTCTTGGCAAGGTTTAACTTTTACGATGAACAGGTTTCCACTGAAGAATAAACTGATTTATAGGATGACTTGGTGACCAAGAATCAAATGTATGAAAATAACACTAGACGGAATCATATTGTAGAGGTAAACTAGTTAAACAGATTAGAACCTAAAACATAACCTTTTCATAGAAATCAAATGCATTCTATTTTTTAAAAAATCCCATACGATCACAACCCTGTTTATGTGCTTAGTCTACAAAATGTCTTATATGTAATATATTAAAACAAAAAGGTATAAGATAAACTAATTTTATATGTTTTTTTACTGATTAGTCAAGATGCATTCTGTTATTTAAAGGGACACTATAGTCACCTGAACAACTTTATCTTAATGAAGCAGTTTTGGTGTATAGAACATGCCCCTGCAGCCTCACTGCTCAATCCTCTGCCCTTTAGGAGTTAAATCCCTTTGTTTATGAACCCTAGTCACACCTCCTTGCATGTAACTTGCAGAGCTTTTCTAAACACTTCCTGTAAAGAGTCAGCTAATGTTTATACTTCCTTCATTGCAAATTCTATTTAATTTAAAATGTAATATCCCCTGCACTGTTAATAGCGTGCTAGACCCCACAGAAGCATTCTGTGTATGATTAAAGTTCACTTTAGAGAGCAGGCTATAAGAACTTTTAAAGTAAGTTTCATCTAATTGAAAATGAAACCATTTTGTTCATGCATGGTGTGTGAGTCATAGCCAGGGGAGCTGTGACCAGGGCTGCATAGACAGAAACAAAAGGGATTTAACTCCTGAATTGCAGAGATTTGAGCAATGAGACTGAGGGATCATGATCTATACACCAAAAATGCTTCCTTAAGCTAAAGTTGTTTTGGTGACTATAGTGTCCCTTTAAGGATATTTTTTACAATAAGGAAAATGGCTAATAGTTAAATCAAATACATTTAAAATGTACCTGTTAAGAACTAACAAAAATTAAGATAAGCAGAGAAACCCTAAAAATTTGGCAACAGCTACAGCCTAGCTGAAACTGGAACACAATGTATCACATCTAAAAATAATTCAAGGAGAAAGGATTAGGACGTAGATATTGCCAAGGTGAACTACAAGAGTAAGTTATTTTCTCTTTCGGGATATAAATATTTTATAGAAACGAGGATCATACAGAAACAATGTGGTCACAAGTTAAATAGAGAAAAACAAAAAAGGTTATTTAAAACAGTCGAGAAATTAAAAGCATCACTGACTTAGAGAATTTTTCTAGTTTGGCTATTTTACATACAGTATATACTCGAGTATAAGCCGGCTTATACTTGAGTCAGTGTCTGTATTATGGCAACTTACACTGCCATAATACAGACCAGGACCGCCGGGCTCATTACAAGCCCGGCGGTCCTGTTGGGGACCGGCAGCAAGCTCTTACTTACCTTTGTAGCAGCTCTGATCAGCTCCCTTCACCTCCGTTCCCTTCCGCTCACAATGTAAGTCTCGCGAGACCCGCGGGCGTCAGAGCGTTGCCATGGGTTACCGTGGCAACGCTCTGCGCGGCACGCAGACCGCAAGACTTACACCGTGAGCGGAAGGGAACGGAGATGAAGGGAGCTGACCGGAGCTACTACAAAGGTAAGTAACAGCTTGCTGCCGCCCCCCGCACAGTACACACCACTGGACCACCAGGGAATCATATAGCCCCCCCTCCCTGGCCAGGCAACTAGCAGGGAGGGGGGACAAAAAACATTAAACAATTACATTTTATAATATTAAAATAAAAATAAAATAATATTAAAAAAATAATAATATTAAAATAAAAATAAAATATTAAAATAAAAAATGCCCTCCCCCACCTAGTTTACACACACTACACAAACACACACACTGCATTCATTATATACACACACTGCATCCATACAAACACACACACTGCATTCATTATATACACACACTGCATCCATACAAACACACACTGCATTCATTATATACACACACTGCATTCATTACAAACACACACTGCATTCATTATATACACACACTGCATTTATAAAAACACACACTCTGCATTATATACACTGTGTGCAGAATTATTAGGCAAATGAGTATTTTGACCACATCATCCTCTTTATGCATGTTGTCTTACTTCAAGCTGTATAGGCTCGAAAGCCTACTACCAATTAAGCATATTAGGTGATGTGCATCTCTGTAATGAGAAGGGGTGTGGTCTAATGACATCAACACCCTATATCAGGTGTGCATAATTATTAGGCAACTTCCTTTCCTTTGGCAAAATGGGTCAAAAGAAGGACTTGACAGGCTCAGAAAAGTAAAAAATAGTGAGATATCTTGCAGAGGGATGCAGCACTCTTAAAATTGCAAAGCTTCTGAAGCGTGATCATCGAACAATCAAGCGTTTCATTCAAAATAGTCAACAGGGTCGCAAGAAGCGTGTGGAGAAACCAAGGCGCAAAATAACTGCCCATGAACTGAGAAAAGTCAAGCGTGCAGCTGCCAAGATGCCACTTGCCACCAGTTTGGCCATATTTCAGAGCTGCAACATCACTGGAGTGCCCGAAAGCACAAGGTGTGCAATACTCAGAGACATGGCCAAGGTAAGAAAGGCTGAAAGACGACCACCACTGAACAACACACAAGCTGAAACGTCAAGACTGGGCCAAGAAATATCTCAAGACTGATTTTTCTAAGGTTTTATGGACTGATGAAATGAGAGTGAGTCTTGATGGGCCAGATGGATGGATTGGTAAAGGGCAGAGAGCTCCAGTCCGACTCAGACGCCAGCAAGGTGGAGGTGGAGTACTGGTTTGGGCTGGTATCATCAAAGATGAGCTTGTGGGGCCTTTTCGGGTTGAGGATGGAGTCAAGCTCAACTACCAGTTTCTGGAAGACACCTTCTTCAAGCAGTGGTACAGGAAGAAGTCTGCATCCTTCAAGAAAAACATGATTTTCATGCAGGACAATGCTCCATCACACGCATCCAAGTACTCCACAGCGTGGCTGGCAAGAAAGGGTATAAAAGAAGAAAATCTAATGATATGGCCTCCTTGTTCACCTGATCTGAACCCCATTGAGAACCTGTGGTCCATCATCAAATGTGAGATTTACAAGGAGGGAAAACAGTACACCTCTCTGAACAGTGTCTGGGAGGCTGTGGTTGCTGCTGCACGCAATGTTGATGGTGAACAGATTAAAACACTGACAGAATCCATGGATGGCAGGCTTTTGAGTGTCCTTGCAAAGAAAGGTGGCTATATTGGTCACTGATTTGTTTTTGTTATGTTTTTGAATGTCAGAAATGTATATTTGTGAATGTTGAGATGTTATATTGGTTTCACTGGTAAAAATAAATAATTGAAATGGGTATATATTTGTTTTTTGTTAAGTTGCCTAATAATTATGCACAGTAATAGTCACCTGCACACACAGATATCCCCCTAAAATAGCTATAACTAAAAACAAACTAAAAACTACTTCCAAAAATATTCAGCTTTGATATTAATGAGTTTTTTGGGTTCATTGAGAACATGGTTGTTGTTCAATAATAAAATTAATCCTCAAAAATACAACTTGCCTAATAATTCTGCACTCCCTGTACACACACTCATACAAACACACACTCTGCATTATATACACACACTCTGCATTCATACAAACACACACTGCATTCAATATATACACACACAGTGCATTCACACAAACACACACATTTTGCATTCATTATATACAAACACACAAACACACACATTCTGCATTCATTATATACACACACACAAACAAACACACACTCTGCATTCATTATATACACACACTACACAAACACACACACTGCATTCATTATATACACACTCTGTAAATAAATATTAAATTAAAGGAACACTATAGTCACCTAAATTACTTTAGCTAAATAAAGCAGTTTTAGTGTATAGATCATTCCCCTGCAATTTCACTGCTCAATTCACTGTCATTTAGGAGTTAAATCACTTTATGCATCCCTAGCCACACCTTCCCTGACTCTGATTGACAGAGCCTGCATGAAAAAAAAAACTGGTTTCACTTTCAAACAGATGTAATTTACCTTAAATAATTGTATCTCAATCTCTAAATTGAACTTTAATCACATACAGGAGGCTCTTGCAGGGTCTAGCAAGCTTTTAACATAGCAGGGGATAAGAAAATCTTAATTAAACAGAACTTGCAATAAAGAAAGCCTAAATAGGGCTCTCTTTACAGGAAGTGTTTATGGAAGGCTGTGCAAGTCACATGCAGGGAGGTGTGACTAGGGTTCATAAACAAAGGGATTTAACTCCTAAATGGCAGAGGATTGAGCAGTGAGGCTGCAGGGGCATGTTCTATACACCAAAACTGCTTCATTAAGCTAAAGTTGTTCAGGTGACTATAGTGTCCCTTTAACCCCTTAAGGACCAAACTTCTGGAATAAAAGGGAATCATGACGTGTCAGACATGTCATGTGTCCTTAAGGGGTTAATGTAATTTATTGGGATCTAATTTTATTTAGAAATTTACCAGTAACGTATGTCCTCCAATAATACTAGAAGAATAATAGACATATTGGATATCACTAATAGATCCAATATTCCCCTCCTGACCCTGTCTCTAGACGCTGAGAAAGCGTTCGACAGGGTCGGGTGGGGATACCTTAGGGAGACACTAACTGCGTTTGGTTTCCAGGGCAGAATTTGTAATGCAATTATGGCACTGTATTCCAACCCCTCAGCTAGGACAGTGGGCCCTAACTAACATCTTAGCTGGATGGTTCCCACTCCGAAATGGTACCAGACAGGGATGCCCATTATCCCCACTTTTATATATTTTAACTCTGGAACCTTTGGCTATCGCTATAAGGAATAATTATAATATTAAAGGATTCCCTATTGCGCACACCGAATTAAAAATATCGTTATATGCGGATGACGCATTGATATCATTGACCTCACCAGAATCATCTTTGCCTTTTCTTATGCAAGAAATAGAATCTTACAGTTTGATTTCCAATTTCAAGCTTAATATCTCGAAATCCACTGCCCTGTATACCAATTTATCACAGAATGCGGTTAAGAGATTATCGGATCTATATAATTTCATCTGGTCTAATAAGGAAATAGAATATCTTGGGATTACTATATCAGCAGATATTGAGGATACAAAGCAGAGGGTAATAGGCGCTCGCTATAGTAAGTGATGGGCAGGCAGCAGTGTACAAAACAAGGATTCCCAAAACCTTGTATGTGAAATAGAAATCGGAAAAGAGGAGTGTATACCGCGCCTAGAGGTATTAGTATATAAAAAAATTATACATACATATAGTCGATGGAAATTTTGACAATGGGTGGTAACCTCAAAATAAAAAGCAAAACATAATAGTGCAATACAGTAAATAAACAAGAAAGGTCGAATAAAGCTATACACAGTCCACTCACATGGGGATGAGCTATAACAGAGCTCAGCTGTGATGCGCCTGGACGGTATAATCCCCGTCTCGGGATATATGGTGGTATTGCTTCAGGGATTTTCCAAGGTGCAGTGGTGCATAGATCATAAAATCCAAAAGTAAAAATATGGCAGCATATGGTGAAGTACGTACTGATATAGTAGTAACAAGTATAAAAGGTATTATACTTACAATTTCTAGAGCATCTAACCTGCTCTAGTATAGACAGCCTAGGTGGTATAATCCCCACCAGGGATATGCAGGATCCAGGGAGTAGAAGGTAATAATAATAAAAATATATATATATAAAGTAGGCTAAAAGAAGTACTTTAATATATAAAACAAACAGGTATAATTACAAGTATAAATAAAAGTCCACTTTACGCGTTTCGCCTCACAGGGCTTCTTCAGAAGTGTACTTCTGAAGAAGCCCTGTGAGGCGAAACGCGTAAAGTGGACTTTTATTTATACTTGTAATTATACCTGTTTGTTTTATATATTAAAGTACTTCTTTTAGCCTACTTTATATATATATATTTTTATTATTATTACCTTCTACTCCCTGGATCCTGCATATCCCTGGTGGGGATTATACCACCTAGGCTGTCTATACTAGAGCAGGTTAGATGCTCTAGAAATTGTAAGTATAATACCTTTTATACTTGTTACTACTATATCAGTACGTACTTCACCATATGCTGCCATATTTTTACTTTTGGATTTTATGATCTACGCACCACTGCACCTTGGAAAATCCCTGAAGCAATACCACCATATATCCCGAGACGGGGATTATACCGTCCAGGCGCATCACAGCTGAGCTCTGTTATAGCTCATCCCCATGTGAGTGGACTGTGTATAGCTTTATTCGACCTTTCTTGTTTATTTACTGTATTGCACTATTATGTTTTGCTTTTTATTTTGAGGTTACCACCCAGGGCTCGAGTCCTGCAGGAACGCATGGGAACGGCGTTCCTGCACTTTTTCCAAAGCAGGAACGCCGTTCCCGTTCCCAGTCCTGCAGGACCTGCCCTGCTACCTGCACACAGGGGCCATAACACGCTGTGTTCCCTCTCCGGCTCCAACTCTCGCGAGA
Source organism: Pelobates fuscus (assembly GCF_036172605.1). Lineage (NCBI taxonomy): Eukaryota > Metazoa > Chordata > Amphibia > Anura > Pelobatidae > Pelobates > Pelobates fuscus. The sequence goes on from NC_086319.1 coordinate 334,133,366, forward strand.
CCACGGGTTACCATGGCAACGCTCCGCACAGGCGAGTCTCGCGAGAGTTAGAGCTGGAGAGGAAACACAGCGTGTGATGGGACCTGTGTGCAGCGGCTGCTTCCCTCCACCGGACCACCAGGCGATCTCCCCCCTCCCTGACAAGGTAAGAAGCGGGGGGGATAATAACATTCTTCCTGGTGCTGTGGGCGGCCTCGGCAGATAGCTGGCTGGCTGCTCTGAGTCTCAGACTCAGTGACTGATGCAGCAGGTAAGCTGGGGCCGGTATGCTGTCTGACTGGGGCGTGTAGTGCAGGGGGTGGGGGTGGAGCCCAGGGGGGGAACGTGGAGGTGGTAAGGCAGCCAGGAAGGAACCTTCTCCTCCTGCTCCGCAGGAAATCAGATCTCCCTCACTGCCTCTCCAGCAGGCAGCAGCCCTTCAGCACTGCCACTGTCTGACAGCAGGAAGTAGCAGACACTGAGTGTTGCTGTGCATCCCCCCAGTCAGGCCAGGTCCAGATCATTGTGTCTCCCCTCTTCGACCCAAGGTAAGCCAAAGTGAGGGGGACAACAAATAGGAAGGTGTATTGTTGTTGTTTTTTTTTTTGCATTGCATATTTTAAAGTCCTTAATCCCCACCACAGTGAGTCCCTTGGCAATCCTGTGTGCTGCCCATCCCCCTTTGTGCATCCTTTCCTCCTGTTTGAACCCCTTTACCCCCTCTGTGATTCCCCCTTCTGTGCAGTTCATTCCCCCCTTTGTGCAGCCTCCTTCCCCCACTTTGTGCAGCCCCCTTCCCCCTCTCTGTGCAGCCCTCTCCCCCTTGTATGAATCCCCCTTTTTCCCTCTGTGCAGTTAATTTCCCCCTCTCCCCCTCTGTGCAGTTAATTCCCCTTTGTGTGAATCTCCCTTTCCCCCCTTTGTGCAGCCCCCTTTCCCTCTCTGTGTGCAGCCCCCACCCCCTGTGTGAATTCCCCTTCCCCCTCTGTGCAGTTCATTCCCCCTTCTCTGTGCAGCCCCCTTGCCCTCTGTGTGCAGCACCATCTGTGTGCAGCCCTCAGTGTGTGTGTTAGTGTGTGTGTCTGTTACTGAGTGTGTTAGTTTGTGTGTGTCTGCTAGTGAGTGTCAGTGAGTGTTAGTTTTTGTGTGTTTGTTAGTGTGTGTGTTAGTTGTGTGTGTCTGCTAGTGAGTGTCAGTGTGTGTGTTTGTGTGTCAGTGAGTGTGTTACTGTGTGTGTCTTACTGAGTGTGTTAATTTGTGTGTGTCTGTTAGTGAGTGTGTGTTTGTCAGTGAGAGTGTATGTATGTCTGTCACTAAGTGTGTCTGTCAGTAAATGTGTGTGTCTGTTAGCTAGTGTGTATGTGTCTGTTCGTAAGAGTGTGTGTGTGGTAAAAACCCCTTCAGCACTTACCTTTCTCCAGCACCGGGCTCCCTTTGCGCTGGGGATCTCTCCGCCCTGATCCGCCTCTCAGCTCCGAATGCGCATGCGCAGCGAAGCCGGGAACGCATTGAAACTGCCCATAGGAAAGCATTACTCAATGCTTTCCTATGGACGTCCAGCGTCTTCTCACTGTGATTTTTCACAGTGAGAATCGCGGAAGCTCCTCTAGCGGCTGTCAGTGAGACAGCTACTAGAGGCTGGATTAACCCTTAGTGAAACATAGCAGTTTCTCTGAAACTGCTATGTTTTCAGCTGCAGGGTTAAAACTAGAGGGAACTGGCACCCAGACCACTTCATTGAGCTGAAGTGATCAGAGTGCCTATAGTGGTCCTTTAAGTCTATGTGTATCTGCATGCACTGGCTTACATCACGCGGTCACAGGGGTCGCACCATGTGTTGCGGCCCAGGCCCGTGCAGAGTAAGCGTGTGGGGGGGGGGGTCCACAGATCAATTTTCGCACCGGGGCCCCATGGATCGTGTGTACGCCACTGCACACACACACAGAGATCATCCAGCACACACACACACAGAGATCATCCAGCACACACACACACAGAGATCATCCAGCACACACACACACACACATCATCCAGCACACACACACACACACATCATCCAGCACACACACACACACATCATCCAGCACACACACACACACATCATCCAGCACACACACACACACATCATCCAGCACACACCCACATCATCCAGCACACACCCACATCATCCAGCGCACACCCACATCATCCAGCGCACACCCACATCATCCAGCACACACACACATCATTCAGCACACACCCACATCATCCAGCACGCACGCACGCACGCACATCTTCCAGCACACACACACACTGCATTCATTATACACACCCTGCACTCACTACAAACACACTACATTTATTATACACACTGCACTCACTACAAACACACTACATTCATTATACACACTCTGCACTCACTACAAACACACTACATTTATTATACACACTGCACTCACTACAAACACACTACATTCATTATACACACTCTACACTCACTACAAACACATCACATTCACTATACACACTCTGCACTCACTACAATCACACTACATTCACTATACACACTCGGAACTTACTTCAAACACACTACATTCATTATACACACTCTGAACTCACTACAAATACACTACATTAATTATACACACTGTATTCACTGCACACACTGCATTCATTATACACACTATGCACTCACTACAAACAGACTACATTCATTATACATACTCTGCACTTACTACAAACACACTACATTCATTATACACACTCTGCACTCACTACAAACACACTGCACTCATTATACACACTCTGCACTCACTACAAACACACTACATTTATTATACACACTGCACTCACTACATTCATTATACACACTCTGCACTCACTACAAACACACTGCATTCATTATACACACTGCACTCACTAGACACACTACATTCATTATACACATTCTGCACTCACTACAAACACACTACATTTATTATACACACTTTGCACTCACTACAAACACACTACATTTATTATACACACTGCACTCACTACATTCATTATACACACTCTGCACTCACTACAAACACACTGCATTCATTATACACACACTGCACTCACTACAAACACTACATTCATTATACACACTCTGCACTCACTACAAACACACTACATTTATTATACACACTGCACTCACTACATTCATTATACACACTCTGCACTCACTACAAACACACTGCATTCATTATACACACTGCACTCACCAGACACACTACATTAATTATACACATTCTGCACTCGCTACAAACACACTGCATTCATTATACACACTCTGCACTCACTACAGACACACTGCATTCATTATAAACACTCTGCACTCACTACAAACACACTACATTCATTATACACACTCTGCACTCACTACAAACACACTGCATTCATTATACACACTCTGCACTCACTACAAACACACTGCATTCATTATACACACTCTGCACTCACTACAAACACACTACATTCATTATACACACTCTGCACTCACTACAAACACACTACATTCATTATACACACTCTGCACTCACTACAAACTCACTACATTCACTATACACACTCTGCAGTCACTACAAACACTAAATTCATTATACACATTCTGCACTCACTACAGACACTAAATTCATTATACACATTCTGCACTCACTACAAAAACACTACATTTATTATACAGACTGCACTCACTACAAACACAGTACATTCATTATACACACCCTGAACTGCACTATATGCATAGGAGTGTAATTTTTTTTTTAGGGGGGGGGGGGGGGGGAATCATGGGTGAGTTCCCACACTTTTTTCTCCAGGACTTGACCCCTGTTACCACCCATTGTCAAAATTTCCATCGACTATATGTATGTATAATTTTTTTATATACTAATACCTCTAGGCGCGGTATACACTCCTCTTTTCAGATATTGAGGATATAATGGAGATTAATATTCTTAGAATGATCAAAGAAATGAATTATAAATTACAAAAGTGGAAAAATTTGGAGACTACTTGGATCGGCAGAATTAACACTATAAATTCATATATATTGCCAAAGTGGTCCTACTTATTTTCCATGATACCTATGAAAATTCCAAGGTCTTGGCTAAATATGATTCAATCATATTTTTCCAAGTTCATATGGAAAAACAAAAAAACGAGAATTAGTTCTAAAATCTTGTCTAAGAGAATAACGAATGGGGGCTTAAATTTTCCTAATATTCTCACCACTTATTATGCAAATATGATAAGACATATATTCTGTCTTCAAGACCCACAATTTTTAGATGAACCCTGGCATATTTTGGAGTCACAGGTTGTGATGCCCAATAAATTGGAACTCTTGATATGGAAGGAACTACCGGGTAAATCCCAATTTTTTACGCAGATTGAATCATTTATACTCAGCCAATCGTTAAACACCTGGCAAGAAATCAAAAAATTGTTGGGTTATGTAAACAAGATACCAAAGACTTGTTCTATAGCGGTAATTGAGCAGAATGTAACTGACTTATCCTTGAATATTTGGTTTGAACACGGTATAGATACTGTTTCTGACATTATGATTGACAATAGATTGATATCATTTCAACACATCGTAGATTCCTATAAATTACCATCTAGAGAAATCTTTACCTATTTAAGGATTAAACATTACTTACACTCCTCTATTATTGATAATATATCTACAATTTCTAACCAATTGGAAATCATATTCTGTAATAGATCCAAGAAAAAAGTCACATCATTGGCGAATGTCCTGTTAAAAGAAATGGGTCAGATACCTTTAAAAATCATAGATTATTGGGAAAAAGAATTAGACATATCAATATCAGAAAAACAATGGTGCTCATCTATTTCTTACTTAACAAAATATATACATGGTATAAATTTGGTAGAATGCCATTTTAAATTAATATATAAATGGTACTACACTCCATCTAGACTATCAAAGATGTACCCACATTTACAGAATATATGTTGGAGGTGTGGGTCATCTGCTGGGACATATATACATACCTGGTGGGAATGTCCGATTGTAAAGATACTATGGTCATGGACCTACGATGTTTTGTATGAGTTGTCTCATAAAAGATTGGAACAAAATCCAGCTGTAGCGATTTTACATTATAACTGGAATTTGGACACACAAGAAATTAAATGCATAGCATCTCATTGTTTTGTGGCTGCCAAAATTATAATTGCTAGAAACTGGAAATCATCTATTCCCTTCCAAAAAATACATCTTATTAATCAAATCAAATACCAACTCACGATGGAAAATAATCTCACTAATAATATATCGAGCTCAACTCTTAAAAAAGGTATTTACAAATTGTGGTTAAACAATGTGATATCAATCTATCAATGAAAATGGGCAGCCCCCTATCACTTGCTAACTATAATAGTATTGTAATGATCTAAAGGTGGTGAAAAAACGGGCAATCCTTCTACATTTGTATAATCCAATGTCAATCTATGCATGAAAATGGGTAACCCCCCACTATTTGTTAATTATAACAGTATTGTAACGATCCAAAGGTGGTGAAAAAACTGGTAATTTTATTACACTTTTATACCCTAATGTCAAGAGGAAAGGGAACTTTGGGTCTGACCTACTATTATCTACTACTTCTATGTATAGAAACATTGATGTAGTCTCGGACGATCATTAGTTGTCCCTCACCAAGATGTTTTATTAGATAGGACTATAATACTTAATTGATCTAAAGGAACAACCAGAGATAGTTATCGATATCAATGCAAAACAATACAAGACTCAATGATGTTCATCCTAAACAATAAGGCCTCCCCGTTTACTAAATCCCTGCCCATACTGAAGGAACAATATGCACAATCACTATGTTCTTTTTTTCTTCTTTACTCCTGACTGATGAATATTAGCTGGGAACGATCTATCTTTCAGTCTGAAAGTATGAATGAATGTGTGAAAGATGTATTTTTTTTTTTTACTAAGTCAGTCAAAGTACGCTTTACGATGTATTTTTTTTACGATATTCTTTATATCAGGACAATATATTTGTGATTTGAATACGATGTAAACTAAAACTAAAATCCACAAATGCTTTTGTTACGTTTAACGAATATCATTTAATATACTGGCTGACTGTACAAAACAAAATTATTAAATAAAGATGATTATAAAAAAAAAAAAAAAAAGAAATTTACCAGTAGCTGCTGCATTTCCCACCCTAGGCTTATACACGAGTCAATACGTTTTCCCATTTTTTTGTGGTAAAATTAGGGGCCTCGGCTTATATTCGGGCCGACTTATACTCGAGTATATACGGTACCATAAATTCACCTTGAATTCTCACATTAGTGAGTAATCCTGAAAACGGATAAATCAAGGGAATTACATATACACAAAAGATTGCGTGTTATGGTATAGTCACATGGTATATAACAGGTAACTTGTAGATCCAAACCCAAGACACAATATAGCAGGATTCACACTTGTATACAATATATAAAAGCCTTAGATAATATGTAAAAATGTTAAAAGCAAATAATAATAATAAAATATATATATATATATATTTTTTTTTAATCATAAAAAATCATAAAATTAAATTCCTTCTCATATATATATACATATATATGAGAAGGAATTTAATTTTATGATTTTGAAATAGATATCTGTATACTCACTAAATGGAAAGATATGAGTTTGTAAAACTAAAAATAATACATCAAGATAATCATCAAAAAGATTATTAAGTGTCCACTGGCAAGTGTCAAATGGCAGCGAGACTGCAGGGGCATAATCTATACACCAAAACTGCTTCATTAACCTAAAGTTGTTTTGGTATAAAATAGTGATTGTACAGTATGGTGAATTAGTAAAATTGTTTTGCTGCCTATTCTCTTTAATATTCATAACTATTATTATTCATAAGTGTCCCCTATATTTAATCACTCTGCAGTATATTATAATTTTAACCCAAGAACACACATTCCCTGTACACTGTGACACTGTACAAAATAAAATGTTCACAATTAATGTGATTTTATTTTTGTGTAATGTGAATATTTTGCACCTGGCAATTTAAATATCTTAATATTTGCCATGTATATCTTTTAATTTCTAAAGAAGTACCAACAAGGAAATAATTAACAGATTTGGGGTTGTTTTTAAAGAAAAAAAAAATATATATTTTGAAAATAGACGAAGAGGGAAGACGATTTGAAAGAGCAAATACCATTTAGTACGATTCCACAGATAACAGGAAAATATACAAAAGCAGGTTTCTACAATTCGTCATTGTCCATCAAATTAAAAATATCTAAGTAACATAGAATGTCAGGGTGATAAGATCCTGTTAAGCTATTAGGACAAATAGTTGCCTGGAAACCACTCATGCACGCATGCATGGAGCATTGATGACTCATTTCCCGTTTTCCCTCAATGTTCCTCAAAGCAAATATTGTCCACCTGTGCACAGATGGCTGTGATCTTATTATGTTATGTGAACGACAAGTGAACTGTTTCTGTAGCTCCAACACGGAAATGTTCTTCAAAATCCAGGCAACCATTATAATATCTAATAGATCGTTTGGTTACTCAGTTATGACGTCAGTAAAAGAAAACGTGAGTTTGTGGCAAAGTAAAAAAAAATAAAAAAATGCTACATTAATAATTCAGGTTTAATAAAATGTAGTTAAACCACCATTGAATAATTTGGAAGTAGAGAGCCTATGTGCTTGTTGAACTAAATAATATGAGTTGTAAATTTACTTGGTTATTTATAGTCTTCAAACTGAGGATCTGTAGCAGAAGTCTAAAATTGGGTTTAACGGGGCCTTAGCCATGGCAGTTTTATATGGTCTGTATAATTAACAGGGGGATAACATTGACAGTAATAGACAAGCAGACAGTGACATCATTACTGTCTTCTCGATTTATTAGAGGTGTTAAAAATTCTTTATCATCAGATAAAAGATACATGAAATTGGCATTTACTAGTGTCTGAACCTAATTTATAACTCTCTAAACAAGTCAAAAAACCTGCATAGAGAAAGAAAAATAGCAATGGGAATGGCATTTATTAGATAGAGTAAGTATCTCACTAGTGAAGATAAGACTGGCATATCTCCCTTACTGCTATTGCATTTCACAAGCCAACCGCTACTTGCTGAAGTACCTGTCACTACAAGTAGCGGCTGTTAAAGCAACCCTGTCTTCTTCTGGGGTCTTTGCATATTTTACAAAGACGCCGATGATGCCTTTGTCACTTGCAGTGAGATGGTTGTGGGGCGCAGGGAAAGGTGGGGCGCAGCCACCACCATCTTCTTCATTGCATCCTCTTCAGGATATCACGTTAGTCTCTCGCCCGTAAAATACCCTTGGCATTTATAGAGATGGCTAGGCTAATTTTAAGTTGTATATTTGATATTAAATTGCTGAATGCTGTTTGAGAATCGTTTGTTGTTGTAATATGTAATCTGATAGCACTATTTATTTATGTATATTGCATGTTAGCAGGATTTGTTCTGCTATTTGTTTGTTAATTTTATAAGGCCAAAATCCTTGGCACTTTATTTGTGGCAATTAGTGATGTCCCGAACTGTTCGCAGGCGAATAGTTGCCGGTGAACATCGCTTGTTCGCGTTCGCCACGGATGGCGAACACATGCGCTGTTCAGTCCGCCCCCTATTCGTCATCATTGAGTAAACTTTGACCCTGCCTGTACCTCACAGTCAGCAGACACATTCCAGTCAATCAGCAGCAGACCCTCCCTCCCAGACCCTCCCACCTCCTGGACAGCATCCATTTTACATTCATTGTGAAGCTGCATTCTTAGTGAGAGGAGGGACAGTTTAGCTGCTGCTTATTTGATAGGGAAATTGATAGCTAGGCTAGTGTACTCAGTGTCCACTACAGTCCTGAAGGACTCATCTGATCTCTGCTGTAAGGACAGCACCCCAAAAAGCCCTTTTTAGGGCTAGAACATCAGTCTGCTTTTTTTTTTCTGTGTAATGTAATTGCAGTTGCCTGCCTGCCAGCCTGTGTGTCAGGCTCACAGCATATACTGTGCCCACTTGCCCAGTGCCACCACTCACTCACTGGTGTCCCAATAGCTTGCATTTAAAAAAAAAAAAACTTTTTCGACTGTAATATAATAGCAGTCAGTTTCCTTCACGAGTGTGCGTTTCAGGGCCTGCCAGGGCACAGTGTCACACCAGTGCAACTCATATCTGGTGTAACAGTAGTGTACATTTAAAAAAAAACAAAACAATTTTGACTGTAATAGATTGAATAGCAGTTAGTTGTCTGCCAGCGTGTGTGTCAGGCTCACAGCGTATACTGTGCCCACTTGCCCAGTGCCACCACTCATATCTGGTGTCACAATAGCTTGCATTTAACAAAAAAAACACTTTTTGGACTGTAATATAATAGCAGTCAGTTTCCTTCACACGTGTGCGTTTCAGGGCCTGCCAGGGCACAGTGTCACACCAGTGCAACTCATATCTGGTGTAACAGTAGTGTACATTTAAAAAAAAAAAATACAATTTTGACTGTAATAGATTGAATAGCAGTTAGTTGTCTGCCAGCGTGTGTGTCAGGCTCACAGCGTATACTGTGCCCACTTGCCCAGTGCCACCACTCATATCTGGTGTCCCAATAGCTTGCATTTAAAAAAAACGAAACTTTTCGGACTGTAATATAATAGCAGTCAGTTTCCTTCACGAGTGTGCATTTCAGGGCCTGCCCAGTGCCACCACTCACTCATATCTGGTGTCCCAATAGCTTGCATTTAATTTTTTTTTGACTGTAATAGACTGAATAGCAGTTAGTTGTCTGCAAGCGTGTGTGTCAGGCCTACAGCGTCTACTCTGCCAACTTCTGCCACTGCACAGTGCCACTCATATCTGTTGTCACAGTAGCTTGCACGCATAGTACCACTAATCGAAAAAAAAATGACAGGCAGAGGCAGGCCACCCTGCAGGGGCCGTCGTGGTCGTGGTGCTGTGATTCCCTTTGGCGCTAGAATAATGCCCAGTGTTCAGAGGCCATGTACCCTGAACTTGAAAAGTTCTTAGGACATAGTTGACTGGCTAACACAGGACTCCCAATCTTCTACAGCTTCCGCTCGGAACCTTGACGCACCATCCTCCTCCAACTTAGCTTCGGGCACCTCTCAAGTTACCACTCGCCCGCCTGCCGCCAGCACCAACACTAGCACCACAGCCGCTTCACTTGATCTGTCAGAGGAGTTATTTACACATCAGTTGGAAGAAATGAGTGATGTGCAACCATTATTGCATTATTGGATGTAGATAACAGGTATATGTCTCAGTCAGGCAGCATTACACACGTACGGTGTGATGATGATGATGTTGCACCCGCTGCTGCTTCCTTTGCTGAGTTGTCAGGTACAAGTGAAGCGGTTGATGATGACGATGCGTCCGTGGATGTCACGTGGGTGCCCGCTAGAAGAGAAGAAGAACAGGGGGAAAGTTCAGATGGGGAGACAGAGAGGAGGAGGAGGAGACGAGTTGGAAGCAGGGGGAGGTCATCGCAAGGAGCTAGTGGCACAGTCAGACAGCATGCATCGGCACCCGGGGTCAGCCAGACAGCACGCCAATTAACGCATGCTGTTGCCACCACCAGAATGCCGTCATTGCAGAGCTCAGCAGTGTGGCATCTTTTTTGTGTGTCTGCCTCTGACAACAGCGATGCCATTTGCAACCTGTGCCAAAAGAAGTCCAACACCCACCTAGGTACAACTGCTTTGCAAAGGCACATGATCACACATCACAAACGCCTATGGGATCAACACATGAGTACAAGCAGCACACAAACTCAGAGCCGCCATCCTCCTCCTGGTCCAGCATCTTCAGCCACGGTAACCACTGCTGTCCTCCTTGCCCCCTCTCAACAATCCGCCCTTCCGTCTCTTGCCTTGAGCAGTTGCTGCTCATCTGCCCACAGTCAGGTGTCTTTCAAAGACATGTTTGAGCGTAAGAAGCCAATGTCACAAAGTCACCCCCTTGCCCGGCGTCTGACAGCTGGCTTGACTGAACTCTTAGCCCGCCAGCTTTTACCATACAAGCTGGTGGAGTCTGAGGCGTTCAAAAAGTTTTTAGCTATTGGGACACCGCAGTGGAAGGTACCCGGACGAAATTTCTTTGCACAAAAGGCAATCCCCAACCTGTACTCGATTGTGCAAAAGGAAGTAATGGCATGTCTGGCACACAGTGTTGGGGCAAGGGTCCATCTGACCACTGATACCTGGTCTGCAAAGCATGGTCAGGGCAGGTGTATCACCTACACTGCGCATTGGGTAAACCTGCTGACGGCTGCCAAGCATGGAATGCGTGGCTCTGCAGAGGAGTTGGTGACACCGCCAATACTTGCAGGCAGGCCTGCTGCCTCCTCCTTGGCTGAGTCCTCTTCTGCTGCTGCGTCTTGCTCAACATCAACGGCACCCCCCCAGCTCCCAGGTACTGTTCCACATCCCGGATACGGCAGTGTCACGCCGTCTTGGGGTTGACTTGCCTGAAAGCAGAGAGTCACACCGGACCAGCACTCCTGTCCGCCCTGATCGCACAGGTGGATCAGTGGCTGACTCCGCACCAACTGGAGATCGGCAAAGTGGTTTATGACAATGGAAGAAATTTGTTGGCGGCATTGCATTTGGGCAAGTTGACACATGTGCCGTGCATGGCACATGTGTGTAATCTGATCGTACAACACTTTGTGCATAAGTACCCAGGCTTACAGGACGTCCTTAAGCAGGCCAGGAAGGTGTGTGGCCATTTCAGGCATTCCTACACGGCCATGGCGCACTTTTCCGATATCCAGTGGCGAAACAACATGCCAGTGAGGCGCTTGATTTGCGACAGCCCGACACGTTGGAATTCAACACTCCTAATGTTCGACCGCCTGCTCCAACAAGAAAAAGCCGTTAACGAGTATTTGTATGACCGGGGTGCTAGGACAGCCTCTGCGGAGCTGGAATTTTTTTTGCCACGTTACTGGACGCTCATGCGCAATGCCTGTAGGGTCATGCGTCCTTTTGAGGAGGTGACAAACCTAGTCAGTCGCACCAAAGGCACCATCAGCGACATCATACCATTTGTTTTCTTCCTGGAGCATGCCCTGCGAAGAGTGCTGGATCAGGCCATAGATGAGTGTGAAGAGGAAGAGTTGTGGTCACCATCACCACCAGAAACAGCCTTATCAGCATTGCTTGCTGGACCTGCGGCAACGCTGGAAGACGATTGTGAGGAAGAGGAGTCAGAGGAGGAATGTGGCTTTGAGGAGACCAACCACAACAGGCATCCCAGGGTGCTCGTTGTCACCTATCTGGTACCCGTGGTGTTGTACGTGGCTGGGGGGAAGAACATACCTTCAGAGAGATCACGGAGGATGAGGAACAGGACATGAGTAGCTCGGCATCCAACCTTGTGCAAATGGGATCTTTCATGCTGTCGTGCCTGTTGAGGGACCCTCGTATAAAAAGGCTGAAGGAGAACGACCTGTACTGGGTGTCCACGCTACTAGACCCCTCGGTATAAGCAGAAAGTGCCTGAAATGTTACCGAATTACGGCAAGTCGGAAAGGATGTAGCAGTTCCAAAATCAATTAAAAAGTATGCTTTACACAGCGTATAAGGGTGATGTCACAGCACAACGGGAATCTAACAGGGGAAGCGGTGAAAGTAATCCTCCTCCTCCCATGACCACGCCGGCAAGGACAGGACGCTTTACAGACGTATTGTTGATGGAGGACATGCGGAGCTTTTTAAGTCCTACGCATCGCCACAGCCCTTTGGGGTCCACCCTGAGAGAACGACTCGACCGACAGGTACCAGACTACCTCGCCTTAACTGCAGATATCGACACTCTGAGGAGCTATGAACCCCTTGACTACTGGGTGTGCAGGCTTGACCTGTGGCCTTAGCTGTCCCAATTTGCGATAGAACTTCTGACCTGCCCCGCTTCAAGTGTCCTGTCAGAAAGGACCTTCAGTGCAGCAGGAGGTATTGTCACTGAGAAGAGAAGTCGCCTAGGTCAAAAAAGTCTAGATTACCTCACCTTTATTAAGATGAATGAGGGATGGATCCCGAAGGGACTGACAGTGGGCGATACATTCGACTAAAAAAGGCCTGATGAGGGGGACGTAACAGGGTGTCGCGGCTGCCGGCCCGCCGCGTGATATTTAAATCCATAGCTCACTCCAGTACCTTGCCCTGTCGTGGTTTCCTGTTCCTGGTTTCCTGAGAGTGCTTTATCATTGTGAATCTGATTTCCTGGTATCCTGATCTTGACTTTTCCTTGGTTATTCTGAATTCTGGTTTCCCTGACTTGGCTTGTGTAAACGGTATTGTGTATTTTCTGGCTTCCTTGACCTCGGCTTTCCCTTTGACCATTCTCTGTCTCTAGCGTATTAGTCCGGCCATTCTAAGGTCTGGTTTACGCTCTGTCCTTTTATTTTCCTTTTTTTTGCCTATGTATATGTTTACATAGTTTCTGCATGCTGGACCACACTAGTAGTCGTGACATTGGGATTAAACTGATAAGAATAGTACTACTTAACACACCACTCCTATCTGGTGGCACATTAGATTGCACGCGCAGTGCCCCAAATTTGAAGTAGGAGGACCGACCAAGCATCTTTTTCCATCTCCTGGTTCCTAAAATCGATGCCTTATATACACGTCCCCTGATAGGGGACGTAACAGGGATTAAACTGATAGTAATAGTACTACTTAACACACCTTATAATAATGCAGAGAGAGGCAATGCAGAGAGAAGAGTCTGAAGAAGAGGAGTCAGAGGAGGAAGGTGGCTTTGAGGAGGTGGAAGACCAAACACAGCAGGCGTCCCAGGGGGCTTGTTGTCACCTTTCGGGGACCCTTGGTGTTGTACGTGGCTGGGTGGAGCAAGAGAGACCTTCAATGACATCAGTGAAGACAAGGAACGGGACATGGCAAGCTTAGTATCCAACCTTGTGCAAATGGGGAGTTTGCGGTTGTGCAAATGGACTGTTTGCGGTTGTTTGCGGTGCGTTAAACGGGGAGTTTGGTCTGTCACTGTGAAGCGGGCGTAACCCTTACACTACCTGATCGCTACAACATCATACCTGATGTTGTAAAGCACGTTATTCCAAACAATTTAGGAATGTTAGGTGATTTATGCCCTTTATGGATTAAAACCAGACTCTGCATCCACTATGTAATTTTCCATGGGAGTTTTGCCATGGATCCCCCTCCGGCATGCCACAGTCCAGGTGTTAGTCCCCTTGAAACAACTTTTCCATCACTATTGTAGCCAGAAAGAGTCCCTGTGGGTTTTAAAATTCGCCTGCCTATTGAAGTCTATGGCGGTTCGCCCGGTTTCGCCCGTTCGCGAACATTTGCGGAAGTTTATGTTCGCCGTTCGTGAACTGAAAATTTTATGTTCGCGACATCACTAGTGGCAATAGATATGATCTTTTTGTACTATTCATATTGAAAGCTAGACAGCACTTTGTATGTTAGGTATTGTTTGACTAGGCTATCTTTCATGAGACGTAATAGGCAGGGATTAACTCATTTTAATACAATATCTTGATAGTATATAAAAATAAAGACAAATAATACAGGAAATAAAATACCATTAAAGTCATTTCTGTGTAGGAATAACATTTTCATCTATGGGTCCTTTTCTTACCCCATCAACCATTTGCCCAGAAGAGGTTTAGGTTTATGGGATAGCTGCCATGTTGTAGATATCAGTTAACAAACAACCCAGTTCATCATATTAGTTGATTTGCCTGTATTATTCGAATTTAGGGTGTTTGTAGACTGGTTCATTGATTGTTATTTTTATGTTATACATATTACTTTGTACAACTCCACTTATGTATCACTATATCCTATTTTGTAATATTGGATTATTAGAAAACCTTTCGATAAAAAGTTTTTTTTATGTTTTTGTTTTAGACTAAAAACCTACCACAATCACATATATACACAAGTTATCATGGTTTTAAAAGTACTAAAACATACAGTATATCTTCTGATATAGGCCTAGATTTAATATTTTTGTATAAGCGTTTAAAATGAATTAATATTTAGAAAACTATTTTTAAAAAAAATTATATATAGCCTTTTTTTAAAATATATTTTAATATTTTTTAAATGTTTATCCAAAAATATTAAATCATTGTAAAGCTTATCCAAAAATACTGACTTGAGACCTTAGAGGTTACCCCTATTCAAGTTTATATTTTTTCTTAGCTATAGGAAAAATACATAACTTGAAATTGAAGAGGGAAGAATTTATATCCGCCCATCCCATGTGTTCGCTATTAAGCGTTAATAAGTATATAGGGGTGTATATAAAAAACACCCATTTCGGTCTCATTAGAGATACCTTTGCCAGAAGCTCAAGGAAGCAAGATGTCAATGTAGGGTAATAACTGCTTGATCCAAGGATAAATCTGACTGCCATTCTGGGGTCAAGAAGGAATTTTTTTCCTAGCTTGTTGCAAAATTAGAAGTGTTACAAACTGGGTTTTTTTTGCCTTCTTTTGGATCAACAGCAAAAAACAAATGTGACGAAGGCTGAACTTGATGGACGCAAGCCTCTTTTCAGCTATGTAACTAACGTGAAGGGTCAGTGTAGGACCCACCTAGGGGGGGTTTGCCTTGACGTTGGCAGGCGGGCATTCCCTCCAGTGGCCATTGGAGTAACTAAATTACCTCCATTTGTTTAAATATACATAGGGATTTAGGAGAGAGCGCAGGTAACTTTTTTGGTTGTTTCTGTATGTATTGCGGCTGATGTGTACTGTGGTCGTTGCTGCCGCCCAGGAGTTATGGGAGTGAGCGCAGGACTTGTTTTTTTGTATTTATATCATAAAACATGATTGTTTTTTCTTTTCTTTTTTTTTTCTTTTGCGGAAAGATGTGTAGGTCACAGAAGAGAAATAAGCTTTTCAACTGCCTTTAAAATTAATATTTTATGTTTTTAAAGCCATAACAAAATGACCAACATTTATTACTTTACATTTTTTTCTTTTAGAGAACCTCGATACCATGATTGCTGTACAAACCAAGAATAAACTTGGAAAAATCTCAGTACTTCAGAAAAACAACTTTGCAGGTACTTTATCTCATTGTATATTGTCTCTGTACAGTGTACTGATATTTACGTGTAATAGAACCTTGATTAATTTGTTTCCAGAAGAAAATGTTTCATGATTAGAAAACAATGCTTATTTTATATTGTCTGGTCTTAAAGACCCCGCATAGAGCTAAATATTCAGTTTTAATATGGTTTTTAGTTGAGTATAAACAGATATAAGATTGTACTCTTAACATTTTTATTAGGAATAAGCTTAGTTTGAAAGAGTTAGCTTGTATCAGCAAGATACCCTAATTCTTTATGCCATAAGAGTCCTGGTAACTCATCTGTCATAAAGGGGTTAGACATATTCCACAATATAGTAAATAGAGGTTAATAAACATTACAAATTTAAAATGTTAAATTGTTACCAAATGTATAGATGGAATGTTATGTTGTACTTTATTGAACTTCACCTTCCTGGGCTTTACTGCTATGGAATCAACCTAAAACGACACACCTGCTCATTAGGAATTGTGGGATGTGTTCCATATAATTTGGGACGGCTGCAATCACCCCATCTAGTCCAGGGTTCCGTGCTGTTTTTGTAGGAAGACTGCAGGGAGGTAGAGTATATGTTTAATCTATTCATTTGCTAGTAAATTCTAAGCAGTCAGTATCACTGCTATTTTGGTGAACAGAGCAGAAAATATTACTTGAAGTTGCTAGCTAAATCATAAATAAACTGAAAGGCCCTTGTGATCATGCTGATTCCTTCTTAAAACGTACTTTTAAGACAGCTTGGACTGAACCACTTTTTTCTTTTTAACTTGCCATAAATGTGTTCAAGGTAACTCACCTGTAGATTAATGGAAAAAACAAGATTACTGCTGATTTTAGTTATCACACATTTGAGGCTGCACACAGCTGAATAGTTAGTACCATCATATCATTCCGATATAAATCCCTTTAAAATATTTAAATGAACACTAAAGTGTTATGAATACAAATGTATATTCCTAATGCTATAGTGCCTAGTCACCATTTAGGTGACCGGGCCCCGATGCCAGAGTTAAAAAGGTGAGTTTACTTACTTTTTCTCCCTCACAGCACCGATCTCCTTGGGTAAGCTCCACCTCTTTGGCTGAGATAATCAAGATCGATAATCTTAGCCAATCCAATGCTTTCCCATAGGAAATTGCACCAATCAGATGGTCTCTCGGAGACCGTCTGATTGTAATAGTGGAGTTTTACTTCACTATATCATCGAAGCGCCTTTAGTGGCTGTCAGTATTACAGTCAATAGAGACAGATTAGCCCTTTAATAAAAAAAATTGCCATTTCTACAGAAAAGTTATATTTTAAAACACTGGGCGCCAAGACCACTTCATTGAAATTAAGTGGCCTTAGTGCCCACAGAGTCCCTTTAAATTTTGATTACAGGTGACATTAAAAAAGAGACCATTTTCAGGAGTCGCACCTGTTTTGATAACATACTCATCAGCTCTTTAGAGTTCAGCGATGCATATCTGAATGTCAGTCCATCTCTTACGTAAGATTTAAAACACTATCCTGTGCCATAAGCTATGTACACAACTCTCAAAGCATTCAAGTACAAACTAATGTCTGTTCTCTTCGGTCCTTTTGTTAGCTTGTGAAAGAGCAACCTCAAAGGACCAGCTATTATAGCAGTTACATTGTAATGTGGGGAACAGCATTTCCTGAAGCTTTATTTGGCTGTACTGAGGGTTTAAATATCATAAATCCAATATGTAGCTGTGGTGCATACTAAAGGGTTGCTTGACGCAGAGATAATATATAGAGGGCAATTATCGAACAATACCTCAATGTTGTGCTTGTATTCAATAACAGCTGGCAAATGGGTTTTTATGAGAAGGGATTCTAGGAAAAAATAGTTCATAAAGGATAAACCTAACCTACTATTCATATTTAGTAATGATTGCAATTATATTATGTTATAAAAAAAATAATTTACTGGGCTAATATAAGCACCTTAACCAATACAGGTTATTGTAGTGATTATGGTGCAAGTCTTCTATGGGTGCACTGCAGTACCCCGTTTTTATTTATTTTTTAAATCAGCGCATAGTGATTGCAGAGTGTTTCAACATTTCACACACCACATTATGCGTCCAAAAGTTTTGCGCGGTTTAATGAGCTTCAGCTGTGCTAAATCGGTGTTAACCCATTCAGTACAGGCAATTCAACACAGGCTACAATAAGACAGTGTCAGTACAAACATCGTGGAAGCATAATAAGGATATGAAATAGATTCATTAGCCATAAAAAAAAATAAACCAGATGATCAAGATATTTGCAGATCCACTGGTTTTATATTTTGGGCATCACAAGATTGGGGGGAAAAAAATGTGTTTTTTGCCCTGGAATATCCATGCATTATCCTGTAAACCAGTGGAATAGCAATGAGGGAGATTCGTTAAGACAAAATCAGGTGTTATTCTGGGTCAAGTGCTAAAAAATAAGCAATCACCATGGAAACCAATATAATTTCCCAATATTTAGTACACTACACTCACTATATCATCAGTATGCCTTGATAACTCTCCTCTAACTTGAGGTGTGGGCCTTGGGGATTAGGAACTCCACAGTTACCCTATTACCCCTCTTTATAGTGAGCAGGAGACCCGTCTGTGCATACTGTATTGCTGGGAGATTAAAGGACAGATAATCAGATATACATCATCATGATACCCTCTATTTGTAATTTACAGTGCTTGAAAGTGAAATGGAAAACGAGTAGTCCCACCATCGCACTGATCTCCTAATCCCTGTATTAAATCACATGAAACTCACCCCAGATCTTTCTCTTTGACAATCTCAGATCAAATGATAAGTGTGTAATGTGGCCTCAGTTTTCTAATTACGCCTTGCTGTAAATCCTGCTTAGGTGTTAGTGTCTTCTTGAACTCTATTTATTCTTTGTTACGCAATTGCTGATGTAATTTGAAGAGCAAAAAATATTAATAAAATATGTCGTTAAATAGCAGGCTGTTCATTTCTGAATGAAATGCAAGTTCAGGTAACATCTAGAAGCAAATGAAATTGTTTTTTTGCCAAAAGCAAGAATTAATTATTCATCAACTAGCAGCCAGTTAAGGCCTGACCATGTAATAAGGCTCTGGGATGTTTCTTAACACAGCGGATAGACCTGACGAAGAGTCTGATAGCACTAAAGAAGAAGCTGCCAGGATGGAAAAGGCATACAAGACAGCAATGGATTCCACAAAATTAGAAGAAACAGAAGACTCTACGGACAATGAGAAGCCAGAAGGTAACACTAAATATTGTCCCACGTCTAAAAATAAATGTGGTGAATTAAAAATGAAACTATAGACATTACAGAGTATTTTAAACATTGATCAGCCACAACATTAAAACCATTGGCCTTATATCGTGTAGGTCCTTATCGTGCTGCCAAAACAGCTCTGATGCTTCAAGGCATGGACTCCACATGACCTCTGAACATGTCCTGTGGTATCTGGCACCAATAAATTAACAGCAGGTTCTTTAAGAGAACACCATAGCATAGGGAATACATACATATATTTGTATTCCTAAGGCTACAGTCTTGATGAGGCTGTTTAGTTAATGCACCCCCCTCCCCTCCAGGTATTAAACCCCCCCCCAAAAAAAAAAATTAATAAAATGAATTACTCACCTTTTCTCACTGAGTCTCCCTTAGCATTGCTGCAACCTTCTTCTTGAGTGACGTCATCTTGGTGGAGTGCCTCCAGGATGACGGTACAGTATGATGCTCCTCATAGAGGAGAACTGGATGCCTTAGGCACATGTGCGGTGTTCGCCGTGATGCACCTAAGATTAAACAATGATTCTCTATGGCCATGAGGGCATTGCACATGTACGCATGACATCACATGGCTCTTGTTCCTAGAGGGCTTGGCGGCATGGCTTGAAGCTACGCTTCCAAGCCTTCTAATTAGTGAAATAATGTATTTTGGGGGATAGGAGAGGGAATAGCCCAGCCCATCTGCTGCAGCTTGGCTAAGGTGGAGTGAACTAATGTATAAATCTCTCCAACATTTGGCAGCTTTGATAGGCTGTGAAGACTAAGTTAACTTACTCCTGCTCAAAAACAGCTTAATACTCCTGTGGTGAAGATAAACTATAATAAGAATTAAAGCAGGATTAACCATAAGGTGGCCCTAGGCAGCCACTGATGGCCCAGGGGTTAGACAGGGGCCCCAGAACAATTAATATTTCTTCTGGCCCAATTAATCATCCTTATGTGAAGTATGATGGGAAGAGTCCCGCGCTTCCAACCTGCTTAGAGCACCATGTGTTCTTAATCTTTATCTGCCCTAAAATGTTGCATTTGTAGCACTTCTATAGTGATTAGCAAAGAGATGGAGAGCCATGGGCTATACAGTAAAATAAAGCCAGATTAGTTCCATTAGTGATTGCAGGGTGGGGATAAGTTGCAGAATGACCTGACTGATGCTCTCACTACACATTCCGATATACAAATAGCTGACTGATGCCCTGAGGCTGCTACAATGTGATCAGCTCACAAAAGCCTTCCCTTATCATATGGAAACTACCTGTGGGAAGCCGTGTCAGATTGTACTCTAATATAACCTCATTTATATTCTGTGGGCACATCTGTATAGTGTTTATTTTCCATAGTTCTCGTATATCACTGCATTTTAGTTCTGCATTAGTTTTTCACATTCATCTTCCGGTATGGTACGGAAATGCGATGTATAGAGAGTCACAGGAGAGTTTTACTTTAGACAGTAGTCCTAAGGGATAAATATGACAAAAGTAAACCTAGACCGAGAGCTCTAAGCAGAGCAACCTCACTCTATTTTAGTTTATTTGGGTAAACTCATTACCTGGTTAATGTAAGCACCATAAAAAAAAAATCTCTGTATCTTTGTGGATATCGACTTCTCATTAGAGGAAAGTGAATTCTAATCTCAGGGTTATTTTCTAAAAGTGAGAATTGTTAGAAAACAGAGACAATTTCAAATTTAAGGCTAAAATAATTTCCAAGTCAGCTATGCGTGCATCAGCCTTTCTGGTCTCTTTAAATTAACATTAGTTACCCTGTCTGTGTCGAATTTCATTTTAAGTAAAGTTTAGTAAATCAAAATTGCCTTTTATTATACAGATACAATCCAGGGCTAACATAGTTGTTCTCACCTCTATAGTGGAATAAAGCTAGTATTACCAAGAGTGCCAATTCTTGACCAAATATAACGAGGAATAAATAATTAAATGATGTAATTCCACTACAGCTGTAGCTAGATCATTTTATGTATAGACATAATAAAAGCTTATTGGGTTGCAATTATATTTAATTTGGGTTATTTGCAAAATAGGGAAGCAAATGTTTCTTTACATGCGTGACAATATACTATGCATCAAGACAATTACATGACCGCTTCTCTAATTCGATATTGTTAAACAGGATATCTAGAATAAAGTTACTAATCAAACTGTCCTGAAAAAAAGAAATGTGCTCCTCTATTGATTATACCAAGTTCTCGCAATTTCCTTTATTTAGTTAAAAGGAATATTATACGGATAAAAATTATATTCTCTTGTTTCTCTATGTTATAGACTAGGGCATTCAAATAATACAGTATGGTTACAATTTTCAATATTTAAAAAAATACCCAAAAACATTAATTAGTACAGATTAAACCTGAATAACCCTCAATAACCACATTCCCCATCATGATGTTTCTGAAAAATAATTCTGCGATCCATTTAAAGCGGCACTGTCACCATCTGAGGACTTTGCAGAATTTTCCACGACTCCCCAATGGTGACAGCGCCGCTGGGGTATGGTGGCTTGGGTGGGGGGCAGGAAAGGTGACCCAAACCTGTCCCTTGCGGGCTCCACCTTCTTCCTCTGGTAGGTCTTCTTCAGCTCCTAGCGCTTCTGCGCCAGGAGTCCAGGTCACTGCTGTACTGTCATGCATGCACGAGAGTACAGCATTGAGGTCTACAAAGGATCCTGCCAGACCGTGGGATCTTCCATAGACAGACAGAGTCAATCCCCTGCAGCTGTCACTAGTGTGACAAAATATATACAGAGACAAAGTAAGGACTACTTTGTCTCAGTATTTTTCCTGTCTGACACTTCTTGACACTGGACGGAGCTACCGCCATCAAGAAGTGTCAATCCCCCAGCCGTCACCAGTTACAGCTGCAGGAAATTGGTTCTATCTACGGAGTATGCACAAGAGTACGGCATAAAAGTAGAAGAAGACCGGCCAGAAGAGGATGGGTTCAGGTAAGTTAAACCAACTTCTGCTTGCCCCCCAGCCACTGGACCATCAGCAGCTCTATCATCATTGGTGGTCTTTGCAAACTACAGAAAGTCCCCAGATGGTGACAGTTCCTCTTTAAACTCAGGAGATACTTTGAGTTAAAAGAAAGCTAGAATTGTTTTTATTCCAATGACTGCTATAATGATTCTCTGCAGTTAACCCTCCCCCCACCCCACCCCTGTTTTTTTCACTAGGATCATCTGCTTTTCATAATTTATTAAACACTCAAAAAATTATCTTACTGGATTATATGGTTATCAAAGGGTGAAGGCAACAAAAAAAAAGGGCTGTAAAACGCACAGGAAATGTACTAGTGTCATCTCTGGAATAAACAGTGTGTTTCAGTTCTCTATCTTTAAACATCTAATAATTCAAATAAACAGAGAAGCTTTAGAGAAAAGAGAATGGATGTTTAAATAAAACATTGCTGGCAGTGAAGGAAACAAACTGTAACTGTATGAGACAATAACAGAGCTATAAATGAATCATAATCTTTCCGAGCCAGCAAATAGCATACTGTTTTATAGACGTGGCAGAAGGGTTTCTTATTTCCCAGATGAATTGCGTTGTTCTCTAAAAACACCCTCAAAATAGCGCTGTCATTCCAAACTGCCTATTATGTCACCCGTCAGTCACTAACGCTCTGTAATGTTTTTCATCAGGTAAGGCGGACACATATTTAGAAGCAATCCGAAAGAATATCGAATGGCTGAAGACGCATAACAAACAAGGGAGCAAAGAAGGTAAATAGAGAAATCGTAGGAGTAGATGGAACAATGTTCATGTAAACAAGCTGTGGAAACCAGAAAATAGAAACAGATTGCGAAAACAAAGTACTTTACGGAAAAATAATTTGATACAATACAGTTAGTATAATGTGTGTTTGTATATAAATATATATACACTCATACACACACTCAGTCAAACATGCATACACTACAAGAGCGCCGTTGGGGCCAATTAATACAGCACACAGAATCACTAAGCACCAGCTTCTAAGTTCTCAAAATGTAATAGTTCTTTTTAAAACCTCCTGATTTAAGCAAAAATAATGGGGATTCAGATACAATATGCGATGGAGGACGGATTTCCCAAGTAAGTTGGTTAGTCTCATAAGGGTAGGCATTAGGTTTCTAGAATGGGCCTTGCCGAAGGAAGGATGCATTGCATTGCGTAGTGCAATGCTCGTGCGATGTGTGATTGTATATACATATGTATCATTTGTATACACATATGTTTGGGTTGTTACTAGGGTCTCACTGGCCCATAGTGCAGCAACTTGGCCCTTGTTTAATTAAATAAATAATTATTCCAAAGCAATGCACTGATGTTTCCACTGACACAGAGCAGAGCACTGCATATGTATTTACTTATGTATTTATAAAATATTTTACCAGGATTGATACATTGAGATTTCTCTCGTTTTCAAGTATGTCCTGGGTCTTTGTCCACAAAACATTGCATTGTTACAATAGGATACAATATTACAAAAATACAATATACAAACTATATATATACACACACATATATATAAATGTAATACATTACAGGTATATCACAGGACTGTAAGTATCAAGATACGGGTTCTCATATTTTGTCAAATTGCTCTCTATGACGTTTATACAGGGATGAGGGCAAAAATAAAATTAAAAAAGTGGTATTGCTTACACATTACAGTACAAAGTTGCATTTCCTAAAATACAGATACCTCGGTGTTTTAGCAATGTATTTTTTGTTTCACCTCACCATGTTCCAAACAATTTTGTGCAGGTTAGGCAGTTGTATTCTGCCCAACACATTTATTCAGAGCATTTACAGGTGCGATAATATTAAATGCTACTAAAAAGACTCTTATTTTTACTTACTTAAGTTTTTATACTGCCAAATTATAGTTGTGCTTCTGGGATGTTAGAATGGATATCAGCTAAATGCGTAGGGTAGACTACTATTAGCCAGGCCCTGGTCTGGAGATGCCAATATTCAATTAACAAAGAAGGGTTAAATGCCACTGTTATTGCAATTTACATTTCAGTGAAAATGAGCACATTATGAATGTTTTCAATAAAGTGTGTACTCCAATAAAGAAAAACCCACCTTAGGCTTAGCTACCTGGATACTTTGAAATGTAATTTAAATTATTGTCCAAACCAGCTGGAGAGTCCGAATTTACCACGACATGGACTCACATTAAATGTGTCTCTAACTCGATTATTCTTATAACAAACCCTAATGTGCAGATAGAAAGGCCATGACTGTGACGGTAGCCACCATCACTGGGGATGGAAGATAGACACTATGGGTGGGCTCCCAAATTCCTTTTGTGTTTTGTCACATTGTGCCTATTATTTGTGCAGGATATGTTGAATGTATTGCTGGTCTGTGCATCTCCCCCTCCCCCCTTTTTCCTGTCCTTTTGTTTCCCCAGCAGGACGTTGTCCCAGGGACACTGCCAGACCAGTTTAATCTAGCTGCTCTGTCCCTCCTCAATCTCCCATCAGAGACCCCACCCTTCCTTGTACTATAGTAATCTATGTAACCTATTGTATGTAAATTAGGCTGTTGGGGGCTTATTTATTAAAGAGTTGCTGTTTAACCTTCACCATGTGTCGTCTGGTGTTTGGTCCAGGGTGGAAAAGGCCTTAAGTGATCCCAGTCAAGCCTCGGCGTCTGGGTCTGAAGTGTTTCAGGGTCCCTGATAGCTACAAGGAAGCAGACTTGGCGGAGGTACTCGTCGGAGTACTGGAGCTCCGTTACAATGACTTTCTCACTTACCGTAATTTTCCTAATGTTAAACCTATTAGACACTTCAGCAAACATATTGACCCTAGGTCAAATGCTTATCTTCAGTAATTAATAATAAGTCATAAGTAATAATTTTGGTTTAATTGATATATCTAAGGATAAGCATTGCAATGATTACATTTTGTTGTAGCTATCGCATCTACTGTGGATAAATCGAAAGTTGCGCAGGACTACATTTCCTCTACACTACAATTCCATGTTTAGCTGCACTACATTTCTCCAACCATGGGCAAGGCAGTCCGTGGCATGTGTACTAAGCTGAGTCTGCTGGAGGCTGCACAGAACCCAGGCGCAGGGCCAGAGGATGTAATGGTAGCCTCCAACAGAGCGCTGAGAGAAGGTGACAAGTTCTAGAACTTCCTCCAAGTGCAGCCTCGGAGTAACTCTGTAAATGGCATCACGCTACTCAGGCCAATGGCAGTTCCCTGAATGGTCACCCCACCCCCTCCTCTGCTCACTAACACTCACATCACACTGCACCAAATGACACACGCCGTATTGCTTTTGTTGCATGGTATCATGTGTGATTTGGTGAGGGTGGTGTGTCTGTTTGAGGGGCCACCTGAGCCAATACACCCACAACTATGTACCACTGTTTTTCTTATCTGTGTCCATGCTCTGTGCTTCCTCTGTTTGCAGCATTGTTCAACGTTACACACAGTTTTCTGAGATATTTGCTACCTGGGTCATCCCTACTGCCTACTTACATCAGCACCACTGCTCTCCATTGCTTACTCGCAAACCACATTCAGCATGAGGGCCACAGTATCGGCCATTTATTGTGGGCATCCGATAGGCACAGGTTGCCCCCCAGCCCAGTCTGGTTGTTACCATACTTGTGTGAATTATACCGCTCTTATGAATGTGGTGCCTTAGTCTGATGCTGCCCGCTATCTAGGATTTCAGAAAGCAGGTTAGAGCAATCCCACGCTGGTGCACAGACTTTGAGGTTAAAATGTTCGTGAATGGTGAGCCAGCAGAAGAGACCTTTCTATGAAGTTGTTATGCTGCTCAAACTGGTCCTTTAATTTTCAGAGCCAATTTTTGTCATTTACAAATATCGGTGCCCTTTTAGATGACATCCTTCCTCTATACACCTGTTATGTTCTTGATGGTGTTGTTTCCTTGATGACCAATGTCATCAATGGCCAATGTCAATGTACGTACAAGGGGAAGCAATAACACCAAACCTGGAATATGAAAGTGGGAATGGTATAGAATGTTAAATGTCTTCACATGCTCCAGAGCCTACTTATCCTGGTTCTGGATGTAATTGTAGGGAGTAGCATTTAACAGGTGGTACCAAACTTTAAGAGTGTCATAGCAATTAATAAAGTCTGTGATAGCAAAACATGTCTTGGGAGAACAAATTGTTTTTTTTTTTTTATATTATTTGTATGCATATTGGTTACCCCCTATTTATTTTGGAAATGGTAATGTTTTTCCTCTGTAGACATATGCCACTGTATCATAGATCAGAGATATCATTATAGGTCTTACCCAGGAAGCACGAGTACACACCAGGAGCAATGCACATCAGAGACAATAATTGCATTCTGCAGGACAGATACAAACCAACTTTGCTCCCTTGCAGGACACATTGCCAAATCTGCCTAAACTAGAGGCTTCTGTATTATCATCACCATAGGGAGAGAGTCAAAAGAGATTCCTCATGATTAAAACTGGAATGCCCAGGTAGTCACCTTATATAAGTGCTGTTTATTAGACTTGTGAATTCATTTTGTCCCAAACTGCAATTTTGTTAGCATTTTATACTATAGACGGTTCATCGCAATTGTGTAATTATGAACTGTCATATAATTCTAATTACAATTATTTAGATAGTGCCAACATTCACTAAATACTGACTTTATTCACAGATTAAATGAGAAGATACCAGTAGAGGGGGGAACAAAATCTATATTTATATTCTTATACATGATAAATTTAATAATTGTATAAAATAGAATTATAGATCTTTTATAGCTCGTCCTTTTTCGCCTCTATAGATTACTACTTCTCACATGATCTGTGAACCAAATGGTGGGAAAACGCACTTATCAGTGCATTGGAAAATATCTGTATAATATTTAGAGTAATAATAATATTATGTATATATTTTGCTGTACACTGAATGGCCCATTTTTGCACCCTTGAACTATTTTTCCAAACCATTTACATGGACAAAATTCAGACCAGCAAACCAGACACATAGGCAATATTTGGTTGAAAGATTTTATTTATTTATTTTTTTCTGACAAAATGATTTGTCTGAACAAAAATGATGCGCCATACACAAACTCTTTTGTGGCTTTATGGATCCTATGTAGCACGGTCATCTTCTCAAGGAGAGAATTTAGGTCAGACCCCTGGTAACAAAAAAGGGGTACACCCAAGCAGCAATTCTTGCATTTGTGCTGTGTCCTGTCCTGGGCCTTTAGAGAAAAAAAGCTGAACCCTGCAACAAAAAATTTTGGCCAAAAAAGTATAAAATAAAATAAAACCATGGAATGCTAAAAAGGCTCCTTCTGCTTTGAAGAACATAAAAAAAAGACTTCTTGATAGGTAGGAAGTAGTTTAATGTATACTAATTTCAGATTTATTTGTCTTGCCTTTTCTGCTGGGAGGAGAGAAACTAATTCATTGGTAAAAATAAAGGAAAACTCAAAGCACCATAACCACTAACCACAAATGATGTAGAGGTTATGGTGCCAAGAGCGCCCAAGCACTAGCAAACAGGAGCTTCTTCAAGCGCTCCAAAACAAAATGCAGCAGTGCGCGGCTAGCTTATTGGCTGAGAGTGTCCGCTATTCACTCTCAGCCAATGAGTTAAGCCCTGCACTGCCATGCTTAGCTCAGAAAGCAAGCTTACGGCTGTCTGTCAGAAGTAGTAAAGGCACGGAGTGGTGCCTGGCAGACCACAGATAAGAAGCCAAACTGTTCTAAAACAGTATGACTACTTAAAATAGGGGCAGCAAGGCAGTCTTGCCACCATAACCACTGTAGTGTAATATAGCGCTTTTAGTGCTTGGAGTGGTCCTTTAATACTGCCATGAATTAATCAGGAAAGGTCATTTTAGAGTGTAAAATAGTAATATAAATTGTTTAATGATCATGTAAAGCATTGCTTACAACGTATGTACACTGACAATTAGAAAAACGATTCCACTCAATTTAAATTGGGTTTGAAGTTCATTAGCTTAATAAATTAACTTAACATGCCATGATGATGTGATGGCAAGATCTATCATGCTCTAATTCTTCTTGTCACATGCCTTCTAGTAATCAATCAGGCTGAATTCTAGTAATTAATCATATTGCATGCTAATAGGGGCAACTTATATGAATCTTATTACTGCAAAAGTATGTCTTTGAGGTCTGCTGGTTTATACTACTGGTGTTGAAAAGGAGAAATAGATCTAATTAATCTAAATTATATGAATGGTTGTCTGTACATTGCTACAGATTGGTGAATTGTGTCAAATTGGTCAAAAGACATGTAATACTGTGTATATTATAATTAAATGTTGCAATCTGTTTGTTAAAGCATTCCAACTCACTGTTAAAGGAACCTTTTTTAAATTGGATGTCAATGATAGGCAGAAGGCTGGGGCGCTCCCATGCTACCATTTCTTTCCACTCAAAGTTAAATGGGCAAATGCAGAAGTTCACTTCTTCATTAACGGAGTCTCAGCTGTAGGACAGAGCAGTAGGCATTCTGGGAGACATTGATTATATCAGCATTATATCAAAATGCTCAAAATTCTGTGAAAACAAACAGGGCGGTTGGCAATCAAAAGCTCTTTGCATTATGACCTCTACTACGAGCTAGAGTGATTGTTTATAGAGTGCCCCCTATATGTATTTATTACTGGTATTTATAAAGCATCAGCATATTCCGCAGCGCTGTACAATTAGGGGAGAACATACAATATGCACACACAAATACAAAACATAGAGAGGGCCCTGCGGATCTAGCCATTGAAGCTCTTTTATACAAAGTGCTTAACTAGATAGCCCGTGAGCTTACAATCTAAAAGATATTGCAATTATTATATATTTTAATAAACGCCGAAAGGGCTGACAGATTTGAAGATGTGCTGTCTAACAAACGTGTTTTCGATGAAGTTACAAGAACTCAATAAATCTTTTGCTAAGCTATAGTGGAAGGGAGTAAATAGGGGTGATTTATCAATGTGTCCTGTTTTAGAAAGTGGTGCCATTTTTGGCACAAACCAATGGTTCTCAGGAGCCCATAGGCTAACCTTTAACTTGACATATTCTATAGCAGAAGTTACCCTTAATTAAAATGCATTTATTATTGTCTCTTTATGTTTCAGATTATGATCTTTCCAAATTGAGAGACTTCATTAACCAGCAAGCTGATGTCTACTTACAAAAAGGAATTCTGGATAAGGAAGAAGCTGAAGTCATTAAACGTATTTACAGCAGCCTTTAAAAAGAAAAAAAGGAAAAAAAGGCAACTTTTTCCTACTGTGGACAAATATGCTTTAGATTTAGAATATTCCACCATGATCAGAAATCAACTCTTTCCAGTGTGTCATTAGAGAATACTCCGCTCCCAGTACGTCAACCTAATGTTTAGGTGCAAGGGCCTGTTAGACCAGTGCAGTGGCCATAGTTGCCCTTTTTGTGTTTTTATGTGTACAATCTCAACATTAAGGAGAGAATTTAAGGATAATAGGCCTTCTTCTCAAGAAGGTGTCACTGATAAGCCTTTGACCAGTTACTGTAATTTCACATTATTGATATCTCTCAGCTATTATATAGAAGATAAATAAGCCATAGTAATATATGTCAGCCTCTCTTTCTTCCCAAGAGACAGATAAGTCAAGGCAGTCAATGAATGGCAACATCCGTGTACTCTTGTGATCATTGAAATAAAAAGACAAAAAGGAAACTGACAATAGCCAACAAAAGGAAATGTAACCCCACGGGTATTTAGTATGGGCTTCTAAACTAATTCTACCTCCCACTGAAATGTTGTAGAGCTTATGGACAGAGATAAGATTTTCTCGAAAGACTGCAGCTTTATCTTAGATGGCACCCGTTGGAGCTTATGCTTATATGGTATATTAATGAAAGAATTGAATACACTTGGTTTTCCTGGATGCGGTATAAGAATTTCCTTAATGTGAATATGTTTCCACTTATTGGTATTGAAGCTCCATTTAAAAGACATTGATGACGTTGACAGTGGGTCAGGCTTACATTCTTACTTGCAGGCTCTCCTCAGTACAGAACTTCTGACTTCATCTATCCATTGACCTTTCCATTAAAGAAAAACCTCCCAGCTGGCATAGTGTAGCATTATGCAGGTTCTATATTATGTAGAATAGATTTTTATTAGTGTTTATTCTATGAATACCCACCAAGCTCGCACACATGGAAACCACTTAGAGGTGTCATAAGCACATGCCCATAATGTTTTATGTGGAACCTTAACTTACTGAGAGTAGATGTGCCATACTTGTGGCCTATTTCAGATATTTTGCAGTTCAAATAGGAGATAAGAGTTGCTTTCATGGTGAAACATTTTCATACAAATCTAAATTTTGGATGTCATTATCAGGCTCATGGTCATTGCAGCTTCCAACGTTTAGCACCTCTCATCTACAGTGTAATAGTTTGTGCTCTGTCACGTTGCAGATTCTGTTTTTAAATCAATCATCTTCTGTCCCTCTATTTCTTCTTGTTTTTTTTAATTCACCTTAGTTTTTTAGTTATGCATAGGCAAATGTAGGAATTACCTTTTTTTATGGGGAGCATGATCTTTGTAATTTTTTGGGAATAGACAGAATTTGAGCAAAGTTTCATTTCAGTTGCTAAGTAACTTAAGCCACAATCCACCAGTCAAAAGAATCCCACAGTTGCTCAAACGGCAGACATCATGGACAATGGAAAACAAAATGGAGGTGCTCAGGTATAGAGATCCAGTACAAGTAAGAAAATAAATCTAAATAAAGGCACGTGGTGGTGATGGTGGGGTGTAATCATTAAGATGCAAGGGGTATAAGGAAAGGAAAACCGGAAAAAAAACCACGACATGGTTCCTGCTATTGATAGGCACTAGGGTGGATTATGTTGCCAAGTGAAGTACTCTACTATCATCTGATTTGAAATAATTTCAAGTAGACCAATCAGAAAGTGGCTAAGCAGGTACCCAAGTGTTCTACAAAAGGCTCTGGCTACTTTTTCTAAAATGCAAAGATGCATCAGCAGCAGAGTAAAGGCTCATAATTTGGCCATAAACTGTTGGTCACATATTTGGGGAAAATATAGTAAATTAAAGAAATTAACTATTTTTTGCAGAACTCACTGCTTAATTGACCTGCTTCAAATATTGGACTATGTGGTATAAAATCAGACAGGTAAAAATGCAAGTAATGACAGAGTGTATTACATCAAAAATGATGATGTTTCAAATATTTCAAAGTGATGGGGAAATCAGTATTTTAAAACAAAATTAAGAATTTTACCTGCCTTATAAATAACTTATAATTTTTGTATTACACTGTAATAATCATAACATAAATTGATTAAACATAAGCTACAAGTTCCCAGTATCATTGTTCTTGAGTTTCTTTATATTTAGTTTTTCCCAAGGGCTATCAGTATTAAAAGACTTTTGCTTTGTAATTCCTTCGGCTTTAGTGCAAAAAACGTATTTATAATATTTCACACATATTAGTCCCTGTCTGGGACATATACACACACACACACGTGATGTTTCTGAAATCATACAGCTCCTACTGAAGGAGCAAATGTTTATGTGCTCATTGTAACATTAACAAACTTAATAATAAATATACAAATAGAATACACTGGACAAAAATCTACTAATTTTTGCAGTTTGTCTAAATATAAGGATAGAGGACTCATTAGTGTTGCTGCAACAAATTAATCTTCAAACCCCTCATATCAAATGTTCTACCTGGGTTAGTAATATGCAAAGGTTCCATTAACCCCTTAAGGACACATGACATGTGTGACATGTCATGATTCCATTTTATTCCAGAAGTTTGGTCCTTAAGGGGTTAAAGGACTCTGGTATGGATAGATTTGTCTTCTACTATATAAACGCTGGTTTTCTATCCAGTTCAAAAATCATATCATGTATGAAGGTCTTCTTGGTGGCTTCCACTTTTTGAAATGTTCTATAATGGCAGAAAATATACATTTCATAAATATATCCTGGCATCATGACAATTTGGCTCTCATTTATACAAAGAACAGTGCTCAGCTCAACCACAATCTAGACATAGAGAGGATGTCCCACCAGACCAGAGTTTGGCAAACCCCTATTGCAGCAAATCAGGAAAATTGAAATGGTTCAGGCATAGCATCATGTAGCTTTATTGGAAATACAGAACAAGAAATGCAACGTTTCTACCTACACAGTTTCAGCTTGAACAAGGCCTATATGAAGGCTGTAACCTTGCATTTCTTGTTCCATTTTTCCAATAAAGCGGCTTGATTCTATACCTAGAGAACCTGGACCATTCCAATTTTCTTGATCAACCACAACCTAGACATTCTCAAGGTGTTAATCAAAGTGTTCACATTGCACAAAGTCATTTTATTATGGTTCTGTTTTGATTGGTGCACTTGTCCCAAATCTTTCAGCAGTGCGCGGAGTGTGCGAGGTTCACAAGCTGAAGCATTTCCATGTAGATGTGAACATATATATCTGCAACTTTTTCACTGCATTCAATAGTAATTGTGAAAACTACCAAGTAAGTGTGAGCTATGTCAGTGCCAACAGAGCAAGTTTGTCAATAAGTTTACATTTTTATACCTGATTTTCAGTGCAAACAGGTGCTTGATGTGAACTCCCAGAACCAAAGACTTCATGTCTTTAGGTTTGATCGTTGTAACGTAAGTTCCACAGATTTTAACCATCTTTTCAGTCTGAGGTTTAGCAATAAGTCAAAAATAAAGGCAAAGGAATTAATGAGTTATGTGTTCTGCAACAGTTTAAACTCCGTCTATACCAAAGCATGAATCTTTTCTTTTTTTTTTTTTTTTTTAGTAGGACTACACCTATGGTTCTTCCTAGTAAATTATAAGCAATTAGTCGGTTATCAAATTTAAAAAAAAATAGTCTTGATGTCATGTTTATGAACTATTATCTTCTAATTTCTGCAAAATTTACAGTAAGTGAATTGCTAAATAAATGCTCTCTCATTTAAGGGAACAAGAGATTTGTTGATCTTTACAGCACTTTCATCACTCATTCTACACTGGACACGCACCAGTGGCTCCCATGTTCCTCCAGATACATGAAGTAGTTGATATCTCTCTCTCTAAATTTTATTTGAGGATCCCGTTCTGTATTTTGTATTACACAGTTATATAGATTCCCTGACTAAATATAGCAGCATATACAATTGGGTAGCTCTGCCAATCTTAATTAGGTCATATCCACATATTACTCTAGTTGATTTAACACCCACGCTAAACATTTCTTGAGAAACATGCAAAAATAGACTAACAAAATTACATCAGTGAACAAACTGTTACATTGCTGGACCAGAAAACAACTTAAAAATGTGACAGTAACAGTATGTTCATTCAGGTAATTTTTCTAAATGCTGAGTAACGGTATGCAGATATAAAAATTCCATCATTTAGCTCTCAAGGATCTATTATTTAATAAATAATAGATTAATCTATTAATAATAGATGATGTAAGTTAATGAATTCCAAACCTAACAAAGAAAGGCTCCTAACGAAGTATGTTCAAAACACAGTTTGAATGTAAAGATCAGTGAATAAAAATCAGTTCTTGAATTCTACATGTAAGAAAAGAAAAATGAGATGAGAATTATATGTAAAGCAAGTCAAGTAACACCTGCAAAAATGCAATGATGACATTGATCATATTCTCCAACTTTATTTGAAATGGTCATGAAATTGTATGAAAGAAGTAAAAAAGGCAACGTAATAAGCAAATGAACCCCACTTTTGACCTCGACGCATCTTTGAAAAGTCTCTGTTACAGCCTTGTGTCCCTACTCCACCAAAAGTAAGATTTTATCTGAAATCACAGTAAAAAGATAACATAAGACAAAATAGGGGGCTAAACAAACTTTGACAAAAGGCAGAGCTACCACTGTCAAGTTTTGTCTGTTCCGCAGCCTTCTTTCGAGATAGCTGTGAGAATAAGGTAGTGTCTAGCTCATCGCAAGACAATATCTACGGTGGCAACAACAATCTAGCAGATCCTACACAAACATCAGTGCTGTACTCACATGTGCAAAAGAACAGCAATAAAACAGGCTCCTGGCGGAACCGCTGAAGATTGAAAATGGGGGCACAGCATCAAATAAGTTTAACTCACCACCGTTGCTCCCCAGGGCCATCTCACACGAAGCAGCAATGTCACCATCCGGGTTCTTTGTCACCTTCTAGGGACTGCATATTTTACAGAGTCACTTTAAGAATCTCACATCTACATAGGTTTTAAAATGAGAAATGTAAGCATTTTGTAACAGTGCAAATTTAACACTATTTTGAATTTTCAGGGTTGGTTCATAAGATGGTTTTAGAATTTGTATATTGAGTGACTCATTTCGCGACGGTATAAAACAGCAAAAATATTAAATTCAAAGAAAACCGCAAGAACCCCTGGTAACTCAGTTACCAAACCAAAAACCTGAAAGGAGTATAATTTATATTTAAATAATTCCATACCATAAGTTGCATGTCATTATATGTGTATAACAGTCAAGGATTTTCGTTTACTACATTTCACTAAATGTGTCATTTATTGAAATGGAAAATGTAATAAATATGCTGTATTTTCTGTAGGCATTCCATATCCTGCTTTATATTTTATTAAACATTTTTGCTAAACTGTTTAGTCTTTGTTTGATATTTGTAACTGCTAAAACGGACACAACATTTTGTTAAATTAAAATATCTGGAAAGAATGCTCAACTATCCATTTTTATAAGAATGTTGATGTTGATTATATCATTACTACCTGGTTTCTCTATAAAAATGTAGACTTCACTGTGGAATTTCTCGCTTTCTATACTAATTCTGTTACCAGGGCAAGTCGATATGACTACTACCCAGAGCTAAACGTTACTTGCCACTGCAAAATTCCTCTTGTAACGAGACTGCTGGAAATAAACGAGACAGGAATGTTATCAGCTTTAATATTACAGATTAAAACACAGTAAATGTAAAGTAAAAGGAGCAAGAACCAGGTGCATGCAGAGAACAAGCAGCATGCAACGCGTATTTTAATTAAAAGACAAGTTAAAAAGAACTGAAAACGTTTAAAAACTAGTTCTTTATTCTTCAATAAAAAATGACAAAGAGGGGGCGTGGTCTGCGGTAGGAGCGAGCTGGACGTGTCCGTGTGAAGCTCCGCCGGGATCGCCGGACCAACAGCCGATAATAGCCACAGACCGTGAGTTTATTACTAACTAACTACTGGGGAACCCGAGATGGACAAACGGGCCCCGAAAAAACAATCGAAAAAGCTCACTGATCAGGGCACCACGGTGACAGATCTTTTCGCTGCCTCCCGCGTTATGAGAAATACCACCCAAGATGGCGGACGGGAGAGCACGGGAGGGCCCCGATCTCCTCCTAGCCCGGGCTCCGGCGCGGCACTTAGACCCCAGGAGCCGGATGCCAAACAGATACTGGCAACCTTAGATGAGGTGAGGTCCTACCTGGTGAGATCCTACCTGGCGACGGAAATAGCCAGGAATACCGCCGAAGTCAAAGCGGAGATTCATACGCTGGGGAACAGAACTGCAGTCCTGGAACAGCGAGTGGAGTCCACGGTGGAAGCTCACAACGCGGCTGCTGCTCAGATTAACCTAGTAACGTCCAGGTTAGCGGCGGCTGAATCAGCGTTGGATGACCTGGGCAACTGCTCGCGAAGGAATAACATCAGGCTGCGGGGTCTGCCAGAACAGGAGGGGGACGGCTCCCTGATTGAGGTGGTCTCCTCCATATTTAAACCGCTCCTCCCAAATATACCGGAAAGCCACTGGCACATTGAAAGAGCACACCGTGCACTGTGAGCCCGCCGGGCTAATGATAGCAGGCCCAGAGATGTCATCATCAAGTTTCTATTTTTCCAAACGAAGGAAGCTTTGATGAGATACGGAAGAGAAGGCCAAATTAAGTATAAAGGACTGAACTGGCCTTGTATCAAGACCTAACGCCGGACACCCTGCGGCAACGGCGGGAATGGCGGCCTATAACGGAATTGCTTCAGCGGCATTCCATTAACTATGCGTGGGACCATCCGTTTCGTCTGATGGCCTTTAAGGAAGGGCGCTCCAGGATCCTGCACCCGGGCGGCGTTCTGGTGTAATTTCTACATGAGCTGGGGGTGCGAGACACGGGGGAAATCTCGGTTTCTGATGCAGCGACGGCGACGGTACATCCCCTCCACCGAGATTGGTAGACGGCGGGCGAGTGAGGTCAGAAGGGAATTTTCTTCCGTTTAGGGGCCAGTTTCTCGTGGGGATAGCCCCCAAATCAGCTGGCTGGCTGGGGGGTGCTATGCATCCTGATTTTGGGAGGAGGGGTTTTCTTTTTCTTGGCGGGCACGTTTTTCTATTTTTGGCGAGAGGCTCTCTTTCGGGGGATCCGATTTGTTGTGGGGCGGGTTAGGGCTTGTGACTCCCTGCGGTGACTCCTTGCAATACGGAGTGGGATGGTACCCCTATTTTTGGTCCCCTTTGGGGTCACGTTCACAGCGCTTCTCCATGCCCAAGCCCAGATTGTAACCGAAGCACGGTGTAGATACTAAATTCTATATGGACGCTTAGTATTTTGAACCGGGGCATGGACTTTAGTCTTACAAACTGGCTGACGGGTGGAGGGAAGGTTGTAATGGGCGGCGGGGGGCTTGCAGCGGGTTTCACAACTATTGTTATATTCAATGTATGGTCTAATTTTATTGCCCTAAATGTATCTATTTTTTGAGTTTTTACCATTGAGTGTAGGCTGAGGTTCGCTGTTAAGATGCGTGGCGGTGGGTGGCTGGGGGATGACGCTATCGTTCGCTAGTTTTTTTTGTAAGCACCACTCGTGGCACCTAGTAAAGCTGTAACTGTCAGGGTACCTGAGGCCTCTACCTCTAAGGGAGGTAGAGACTTGGTGGTTTATCCGTCCAGGCGAGCTGCTCCCTCCGTTCCTCGCGGTTCATCCAGTCACTTAAACACCGGCCGCGAGGAATCCACGTCCTTTTCTAGCAGGACGCTCAATACGTGACGTCATGACGCTATCACGAGCGACCTGTCACTCAAGTGTCCGATATCCAATCGGTACTTGTCAGAGGCGTGCTTACCATCCGGAGCCAGGGTATTTAAGCTTACTTCTCCCTTCAGCTCATTGCCCTGTCGTGGTTCTAGCTTGTCTAGTCACTCAGTGCTCTGGTATTCTCGTTTGCTCTATTTGGTTTTGACTCGGCTTGTTGTACTTTCCTGCTTCTCTGTTATCCCTTGACCCGGCTTGTCCCTCGCTTATCTGTCTTCTCGTTCCCTCGACCTCGGCTTGTCTCTGACTATTCTCTATTACTCTCGGTACGTTAGTCCGGCCATTCTTAGGCCCGGTATACGTACTTTTCCACTCTTTGTACTCTGCGTGTTGGATCCCTGTCCCGATCCTGACATTACGACAGGGCCAATGGATCCTGCAGGTGCAAACAGTCAGCTTGGTTCTTCGGATCCCAGGTTTGACGCCATGGAGCATAGGATGGATCAGATGGCTTTGGCACTACAGGCACTTTTGTCTCGTGCTAGTAATCCACCTGAGGAGACACGTACTCCGTCTATTTCTCCTGCAGTCTCAGGTCTAGAGGTAGCCACTGTAGGTGCTTCTTCCCGTATTACCCCACCAGTACGTTATGGCGGGTCACCGGAGAGGTGTCGTGGCTTTCTGAACCAGATTAGCATCCATTTCGAATTACAACCCCGCTCTTATCCTACAGATAGAGCGAAGGTTGGATTTGTTATTACTTTACTCATTGAAAAAGCTTTGAGATGGGCCAATCCTTTATGGGAGAATGATAATCCACTAGTCTATAATTATAATGCCTTTGTAGCTGCGTTTAGAAGAACTTTTGATCCTCCTGGTAGAAAGGTCAATGCAGCTAGATTACTGTTGCGCCTTAGACAGGACAATCGAACACTTGTGGATTATGCACTAGAGTTCAGGTCCTTGGCGGCAGAAGTTAAGTGGAACGAACAGGCTTATATAGATGTGTTTCTGAATGGGTTATCAGATGTAATTCTTGACGAGGTCGCTACTAGAGAACTCCCTGAAAATTTGGAGGATTTAATCTCTTTTATATCTCGTATTGATGAACGCTTAAGAGAGAGGCAGAACACTCGAGATAGGACCCGTAGACCCTCCTTTAAACTAGCGCCTACCTTTCAAAATTCTGAGTTCGAGGACTTACGTATTCCTGAACCTATGCAGATAGGCAGTACTCATCTCACAGAGAGGGAGAGACAGTACAGGAGAAGGGAGGGTTTATGTATGTATTGTGGAGTCAGAGGTCATTTACGCCTAAATTGTCCCAATCGTTCGGGAAACGCTCGCACCTAAGTTCCTCTAGAGGACAGGCCTTGGGTGTTTCTACTTTGTCCTCTATTCACAACTACAAAGAGCTCAGGCTTCTGTTACCCGTTTCTTTAAAGTGGGAAAAGGGAGTAGTTAAGACTATGGCACTAATCGATTCTGGAGCTGCTGAGAGCTTTATAGATCAGGGTTTTGCTGCCAAGCATGCTATTCCATCCCAGTTAAAAGAGACACCACTGGCTGTTGAGGCCATCGATGGTAGACCGTTACTTGAGCCTGTTATTTTCCATGAGACCATACCGATTAACTTAACTGTTGGCATCCTACATAGAGAGGACATATCCTTACTGCTCATTTCTTCTCCGTCTATTCCCATAGTTCTGGGGTACTCCTGGTTGAGGAGACATAACCCTATTATTAATTGGGAGTCAGGGGAGATAGTTTCGTGGGGACAGAATTGTCAAGAGAAATGCTTGCGGAAGGTCTCACCTCTCGGCTTGACCAACACATCGGCTAACTCTGACAATCCTACAGAGACACAAATTCCGTCTCAGTATCTAGATTTAAAGGCTGTATTTGACAAAAAGAAAGCCGATACCTTACCCCCACACAGGTCCTTTGATTGCAAAATTAACTTACTTCCTGGTACCATGCCGCCCAGAGGTCATGTATACCCGTTATCTACGAAAGAGAACTCAGTTCTAGAGGAGTATATTCACGAAAATTTAGACAAGGGATTCATTAGAAGGTCCTCCTCTCCTGCCGGGGCTGGATTTTT
Organism: Pelobates fuscus; assembly: GCF_036172605.1. Classification (NCBI taxonomy): domain Eukaryota; kingdom Metazoa; phylum Chordata; class Amphibia; order Anura; family Pelobatidae; genus Pelobates; species Pelobates fuscus. The sequence continues at coordinate 334,172,933 of NC_086319.1, forward strand.
TTTTGTTAAAAAGAAGGATGGTTCTTTGAGACCTTGTATTGACTATCGAGGCCTAAATAAGATAACCATTAAAAATGCCTACCCGATTCCCTTGATCACCGAACTCTTCGATCGTTTGAAGGGCTCTACAATTTTCACCAAGTTAGACCTCAGAGGGGCATATAACTTGGTGAGAATCCAGCAGGGACATGAGTGGATGACGGCATTCAATACTCGATATGGTCACTATGAATATACTGTTATGCCTTTTGGGTTATGCAATGCGCCAGCTGTATTCCAGGATCTGATAAATGAGGTTCTTAGGGAATTTCAGCAAGATTGCGTCATTGTATACCTAGATGATATACTCATTCATTCTAGTGAAATTGAGACTCATCACAAGCAAGTCAGGAGGGTTTTGCACAAGCTTCTCCAGCATGGCTTGTACTGCAAGTTGGAGAAATGTAGCTTTGATCAAACCCAGGTAACCTTTCTCGGCTATGTGATCTCTGGGGAGGGATTTAAGATGGATCCGGATAAGCTCCAATCCATTCTAGAGTGGCCTTTACCCAAAGGTCTTAAAGCCGTACAGAGATTTATTGGTTTTTCTAATTATTATAGGCGCTTTATTAAGGGCTATTCTTCCATTATCGCACCTATCACTAATATGACCAAACAGGGGGCTGATACTAAGAATTGGACTACTGAAGCTCTCCTTGCGTTCAAAACTCTCAAGGAGCTTTTCGCTTCCGCTCCAATTTTAGTTCACCCCGACACTTCTCTGCCTTTTCTACTTGAGGTAGACGCATCGGAGACTGGGTTAGGTGCTGTCCTATCTCAAAGGTTGGGTGTTGATAAACCATTACATCCATGTGGATTTTTCTCTAAGAAATTGACCGGTACTGAAAGCAGATATGACATTGGTGACAGAGAATTACTAGCGGTTATCAAGGCTTTGAAAGAGTGGAGACATTTATTGGAAGGTACACTACATCCTGTTACCATTCTAACTGACCACAAAAATTTGTCTTATATCGGAGAGGCCAAGCGTTTGTCCTCCAGGCAGGCTCGTTGGTCGTTGTTTCTTACCCATTTCAATTACGTTCTGACTTACAGACCTGGGTCAAAGAATTCTAAAGCCGATGCGCTATCTCGCCAATATGAGCCCTCTGCTTCAGTTGAACCACTTATGTCCTCCATTGTACCCAAATGCAATATTATTGCTAATACCAGTCTCAAAATTCATTCCCCGCTACTTGACCAGATCTTGAAGTCGCAACATCTAGCTCCCGGAAACACTCCTGAGGGAAGAAACTTTGTTCCTCCTGAACTTCAACTGGAGCTCTTACAATGTTTTCACGAAAGTAAAGTAGCTGGTCATCCTGGTATTCGCAAGACATACTCTCTGATATCCAAGGATTTCTGGTGGCCTTCACTTCGAAAAGATATTGAGGAGTTCGTCGCAGCTTGTGAAACTTGTGCCAAGACTAAACTACCTCATGCTTCTCCATGTGGCCTGTTACACCCCTTGGACATTCCTGAGAGACCTTGGTCCTGCTTGTCCATAGACTTTATCGTTGATTTGCCTGCTTCCAAGAGACAGACTGTTATTCTCACGGTGGTGGATAGATTTACTAAGATGGCTCATTTCGTGCCATTACCTAAACTTCCGACTTCTCCTGAATTGGCGGAGATTTTTGCGAGAGAGGTTTTTCGTCTACATGGGATTCCTTCGGAGATTGTTTCTGATAGAGGCTCTCAATTTGTCTCACGTTTCTGGAGATCCTTTTGTTCTCAAATGGGCATCAAATTGAACTTTTCCTCTGCCTATCACCCTCAGTCTAACGGAGCTGCTGAACGTACCAATCAAAAGATCGAACAATATCTGCGTTGCTTTGTTTCCGAACACCAGGACGATTGGGTCGGTCTGATTCCTTGGGCGGAGTTCGCACACAATAACCTTGTTTGCGATTCAACTCGCTCTAGCCCTTTCTTCATGAACTATGGCTTTCATCCTTCGATTTTTCCTTCGGTTTCCTCTTCTCAGGGGATACCGTCGGTTGATGATCATGTCGCCAACCTGAAGAAATTATGGGATCAGACTCGGCAAATTCTGTTACATAGTTCCTCGTTGTTCAAGAAACACGCTGACAAGCATAGAAGAGCGGCTCCTGTTTTTGTCCCTGGGGATAGGGTATGGTTAAGTACTAAGAATGTTCGCCTAAAAGTTCCATCTATGAAATTTGCTCCTCGCTACATAGGCCCTTACAGGGTTCTCACTCGTATCAATCCGGTTGCGTATCGCCTGGCTCTGCCACCTGCCTTACGCATTCCTAACTCTTTTCATGTCTCCTTGTTGAAACCTCTTATTTGCAACAAATTCTCCTCTAAGGTTTCCTCACCTCGTCCTGTTCAGGTGGAGGGTCGGGAGGAGTACGAGGTCAGCTCCATCATTGATTCCAGAATTTCGAGGGGAAAATTGCAATATCTGGTCAACTGGAGGGGATATGGTCCTGAGGAGAGGAGTTGGGTACCTCAGGAGGACGTTCATGCTTCTCGCCTTCGCAGAGCATTTCACCTCCGCTTCCCATCTCGCCCCGGTTCCTTCCGCCCGGTGGGCGTATCTGAGAGGGGGGGTACTGTCAGGGTACCTGAGGCCTCTACCTCTAAGGGAGGTAGAGACTTGGTGGTTTATCCGTCCAGGCGAGCTGCTCCCTCCGTTCCTCGCGGTTCATCCAGTCACTTAAACACCGGCCGCGAGGAATCCACGTCCTTTTCTAGCAGGACGCTCAATACGTGACGTCATGACGCTATCACGAGCGACCTGTCACTCAAGTGTCCGATATCCAATCGGTACTTGTCAGAGGCGTGCTTACCATCCGGAGCCAGGGTATTTAAGCTTACTTCTCCCTTCAGCTCATTGCCCTGTCGTGGTTCTAGCTTGTCTAGTCACTCAGTGCTCTGGTATTCTCGTTTGCTCTATTTGGTTTTGACTCGGCTTGTTGTACTTTCCTGCTTCTCTGTTATCCCTTGACCCGGCTTGTCCCTCGCTTATCTGTCTTCTCGTTCCCTCGACCTCGGCTTGTCTCTGACTATTCTCTATTACTCTCGGTACGTTAGTCCGGCCATTCTTAGGCCCGGTATACGTACTTTTCCACTCTTTGTACTCTGCGTGTTGGATCCCTGTCCCGATCCTGACAGTAACTTAGAGAGCACCTCAAGCACGGGAAGGGCGTGGGTTTTGCGATTATGCGAGGGAGGGAGTGGTCTTTTGAGTCTTTTACCGTCCTACTTCCCAGCTCCGACTACGGGGAACTTCCCATACTTTGTGGACTTCAAAATACTCACTAGGTGAGAGATCATGCTATGCCGTACGCACCATGGTTCTACTGACCAGGCCTACTTAGGTGTTTCTAACTCTAATGTCATCTTTGGTGGAACCATTAAGCTCACTGGGGGATCAGGACGGTGAGGGAATCATGGGACGGGTGAATTGATGGGGGACGGGGGAAGCCCGGTAAGGAATGCAAGTACAATGACCCTTGGCAAACTGATGAAGGATGTCTCTACTAGGCAATTGTACCGGTAACGGAGGCTTAAGATGATTTATGATCGGATGCGGTCTCATTTCAGATTTGGGTTGGTCTGGGTCCCTGGCCCTGTGGGACCTCTAAGGAATACTGGAGGGACAGGGACTCACACCCCACGTAGGCCTGGCTATCGGTAAGACCAGGCACCAGTTGTACATAATATGTTTCTCGTTTCTTTTTTCCCTTTTTTATACCTTACTCTATCCCTTTTCTTCCATTTTACATTTTCTACCCTACTTTTCCATGGAGGGGGACGTGGGGGCGGTACCCCTAAGGATCAGCCGGAGACTTCCTGAGGTGCACCCGAGGGATGGACGAGTTCAATCGAGGAGGAGGAGCGGGACGACTGGTTAGATTACATTGCTTGGTCCCACTGGCACTAAACAGACTAGAAAGCGCTGGCTAACAATACTCCTCCCACCCGCGAGAAAGGTAAATGAGGTCAATTTAGAGCGCATGCTTAACACTTTGCCTTATTATAGCGAAACCCACAGGGCGGATCCATGCCGGTGAAGATATTGTCATTGAATGTTAAAGGACTCAATGCACCCAAAAAACGGCGCCTCATGTTTAGGGACCTCAAAAGATTAAACCCCGATATAGCTTTCCTGCAGGAGACACACATTCGGGCGTCGGCGAAGTTTGCGCTTAGGGACCATGCATACCGCACCACATATGAGTCTAGAGCTCTCAATAAGAGAAATGGGGTAGCTATTTTAATACATCACAGATGCCCACTCAATGTTTCAAAGGTACACATAGACTCGGGAGGCTGCTTTGTACTCCTGTCAGGAACGCTGTACTCCCATCCTAAATCTTTATGGCCCGAATGACCCTTCTAAGGAGTTCTGGGCAGCGTTGACCCAGGTAATCAATACATTGCCACATGGAATGATAATAGTAGGGGACGATTTAAATGCAGTTCCATGCCCAGCGAGAGATAGGGGACCTGGTAAAGGTCTCCCTAGGTCACATAAAAGGGGCGGGCAGGACAAATTGTTACATATTTTCATGCAAGATACAGGCCTCGTTGATGTCTGGAGGGCGCAAAACCCGGATGATAACGATTTTACATTCTATTCGGCACCCCATGACACTTATTCGAGAATTGATCTGTTTTTGGTTAGCCCCTCCTCAGTCCCCAAAGTTTCGGAATCGGATGTGGGCTGCATCACTTGGTTGGACCACGCAGACGTTTCCCTAACACTGGATAAACCAAGTGTGGCGTCCCCGTGGTCCTGGAAATTGAATACGTCTTTGCTCCGTGATCCTGCGATCGTCGAGACGGTGAAGAAGGAATTAACTGACTATTTTGTTAGAGAAGCCGAATCGGACCTGTCAAGGGTGACGGTGTGGTCGGCTCATAAAACAGTGATCAGAGGCATTTTGATTCGTGAAGCTACATTAAAGGGACACTCTAGGCACCCAGACCACTTCTGCTCATTGGAGTGGTCTGGGTGCCAACTCCCACTACTCTTAACCCTGCAAGTGTAATTATTGCAGTTTTCTATAAACGGCAATAATTACATTGCAGGGTTAACTCCACCTCTAGTGGCTGTCTATTAGACAGCCACTAGAGGTCACTTCCTGGGTTTTAGCACAGGAAACCTGTGCTAGAGCGTCGCTGGACGTCCTCACGCTGTGTGAGGACCTCCAGCGTCACTCAAAACCCCATAGGAAAGCATTGAAATAATTTTTCAATGCTTTCCTATGGGGAGACGTAATGCGCATGCGCGGCATTGCTGTGCATGCGCATTAGGTCCCCTCGGCCGGTGGGCGAGATCAGTCTCGCCCACCGGCCGACGCAATGAAGAGGAGGAGCGTCGCGGAGGCGGAGACAGCGACGATGGACATCGCCGCTGCCTCAGGTGAGTCACTGAAGGGGTTTTCACCCCTTCAGTAACCGGGGATTGGGGGGTGGGAGGGAGAGGGACCCTCCAGTGCCAGGAAAACGGATCGTTTTCCTGGCACTGGAGTTTCCCTTTAAAGAAAAAACGTAAAGCCCTATTATTGTCATCCCTTCTGGAGTCTTTGCGTAAGGCTGAACAAAGACATAAGACGCTACACCCGCTAATTTACAGGCGGTTCAGGTACTGAGGGCTTCGGTAAGAGAAACGCTGCTAGACGATACGGCATGGGCAATCATAGGGTCTAAACGGACTTTCTTTGAAAAAGCTAACAAGATGGACACCCTACTGGCGAGGTCGCTGCGACCACCACAGCATAGAACCCACATCACCAAAATCAAAGATGCTTCGGGACAATGCCATACAGATCCTACAGACATAGCAAAGGTAGTTACAGAATTTTTTACTAAACTGTACAATCATTCCACAACAGACCCAGACGGAATGCAAAGTGAAAGCGATAGAACACGTACTTTCCTTGCTGGGCTGGACTTACCAAAACTAAGTGGGGCGGAGGTTGATGGCTTGAGGAAACCGATCTCGTCAGAGGAAGTAGATGTGGCGATCTCTGCATTGAAGAGTAGCTTCGATGGCTCCTATTATAAAACTTTTCGGGAAGAACTGGTTTCGTATCTGGAAGCTTGGTTTAACGAATTGATAGATGGAGGTCCCCCTAATAGGGACATGTCACTAGCTGATATTGTCTTATTACCGAAACCGGGACGGGCTCTGTCGTTCCCAGAAAACTTCCGCCCGATATTCTTAATCAACCACAATTCCAAAATACCTCGATTGGTCCACCCGGACCAAGTGGGGTTTATACCAACGATGTTACTGTCGTTGGACCCCGAAAAGGCGTTCGACAGGGTTAAATGGCCTTACTTATTTACAATGCTGGATCATTTTGGCTTCCCAGCTCAGTTTACGATGGCGGTACGAGCCATGTATACCAACGTCAGGGCGCAAATTTGCATTTCGGGTGCAAGGATCTATCCATTCGATCTGAGTAACGGCACTAGACAGGGCTGCCCGCTGTCACCCTTGTTGTTCGCTTTATCATTAGAACCACTCCTTCAGGCAATACGCGCGGCCTCGGACATTAAAGGAGTAGACGTCGGAGGGCAAAGATATGTGGTGTCGGCGTTCGCAGACGACATACTGCTGACTCTGACTGAGCCACGGGAATCTATGGTGGCGCTAACAGATGTATTGAAGGACTTTGGAGAATTGGCCGGATACAAGGTAAATATGGACAAGTCCAGCGTGTTGCCTTTAGGTATGCCTGAGCGGGACGTCGCTCACATAGGGGCAACGTATAACTTACGAATAGCAAACGATCACATAAAATACTTAGGCATACAACTAACGGCAGACCCAACTAAATTGTTTCAACAGAATTATACCCTGCTGATTAGGACATTGATGACGGATATGGAGCAATGAACAGATAAGGCAATTTCCTGGATAGGGAGGATTCATTCCGTGAAAATGAATGTGCTCCCTAGAATATTGTTCTTGTTTCAGGCACTCCCGATTAGAGTAACCAGATCTGACTTGGGTCCACTTCAACAAACAATAGGCAAATTTATTTGGCAGAACAAGAAACATAGGGTCTCACGCAACATTCTTTACCGAGCTAAAGACAGGGGCGGCCTAGGCCTTCCACACTTACATTTTTATTATGAGGCAGCCCAACTGGCCCAGGTGGCACTGTGGCACTCTCCGCCGGAGGAAAGGAGATGGGTGGACCTGGAAGCGTCCCTTATGGGGATGGATATGCCTCAGTTCTATATGTGGACCCCTAAAGAGCACAGGCCAAACATCGAAGTGCCCTGTCCAGCGATTCTCAACTCCTTGAGGATATGGGACATGGCCACCCCTAAGTACGGCCTGGCGTCCTCCCCCTCTCCAATGACCCCCCAGCTGAGGAACAAGGCATTCCTGCCAGGAATGACGGCCCAGGCTTTTAGAGGTATAGAACGGGCAGGGCTACAGAGATTGCACCAGCTATTTGAGGATTTGCAAAACAAAACGCCTTTGCGACCCTTTGATTTTTTTTAGATACCTCCAGATTAGAGCTTATGCCCAAGACACTCAGGTTAAATGAGTCGCAGAAACACCGATGACGTTCTTCGAAAGAATGTGTGCGAAGGAACAATTCCCGAGCAGACTGATTTCACTTCTTTATTCACAGTTGTGCAATAACACTTTAGAATGGGGAGGACTTACATATATAGACCAATGGGAGGCGGATTTGGGAGAGACGCTGGAAGGGGTAGAGTGGCAGGAAATATGGGAGGCGGCCACGCAGTCCTCTATGTGTGTCTCGCTGCAGGAACAATCATATAAGACGCTATTTCGATTGTATATTACACCGGTAAAATTAAGCCGTATAAATCAAACTACTAATGACCTATGTTGGCGGGGGTGCGGTCTCAAAGGCACATATGTTCACATGTGGTGGGAATGCCCAATAGCACAAGTCTTTTGGCGGCGAATTGCGCAGTTATTGCGAGACATATTCGAGAGAGAGGTTAAGCTAGACCCATGGGTGTTCTTGCTAGCTAGATCTATGGAAAACTGGACAAAAGCGGAACAGACCCTATTGCATAAGGTGAACCTGGCCGCTAGGAGAGCTTTGGCACAGGTGTGGCTGCGGAGCGAGGCTCCGGAAATTGCTGTGGTAATCCGGAAGGTTAAAGATAATTATCTCATGGATGACCTCACGTCCCGGGTTAGAGACACGACGAAAAAATTCGAAAAAGTTTGGGGCCCTTGGATGGCCAGCGCAGCAAGTGCTTGATGCGTACACAAAAGAGACCTCCCAGGATGGGATTTAATCAATAGGATACAGGCAGCCCTGACTTCCCCCGCACCTCACCACTCCACCCCTTTCCTGATTCTCTCACTTACTGAATCCCTACTTACCCCTCTTACTATCTTTCTTTTTACCGTGAGACATACTCACGATTGTTGCAACAAAACCATACAATATGTCACTAACTTGCATTTCGCAAGGATATGGACCTGTGCTCACAGGAACAAACGGATAGCGATTTATAAGTGATTAAGATACAGGTATATAGGATCCACACATTACTGCATGGGAAAAGAAGGGGCATGTCCTGCCGACCAAAGAAATGTCTGTATGGTTTTCTGTTTCTTCTTCATGTTTTATCTGATTTTCCTTTTATGTTATAAGTTAAAAAATACCAGGGAGAGGGCGGAGCCTGACTAGCAAGCGAGTAAGACGTGCTCTGCTCGAGCTCCCGCCGGACGGCGACATAACCGCCAGAAATCGGGGGGTGCAACCCTGGAAAACCCGCAAAACGAGGCTAATCAACTTGGGGAACCCAGTGCACACCCGCAGATACCTGACTTGCCGCCCGGAATCCAAAGCGGCCTACAAGAGAGGACGGGCTGGGAAGACGGCCGCATCCCGCTAGCCGCAGACCAGCACAAATCATCCCCCCCTTTGGACCGGTGGGGGTTAACCCAGTCCCCGCCACACAGAACCGGCCCGTCGCCGCCCGCGTTCCCCTCTCCCCTTACCGGTCAGCGAGCGGCGTCCTCTCCCCTTGACACGCCGCTCGCGTCCTCTACTCCTCCCAGCGGCAGCATGTCTAACACTGCACGCTGGGAGCCGGCACTGATATCGTGACCTGGCGTTAAAGCTACAGGGCAACAATTACAGTGGGGGGTATAGATATTTCCCACGTGTGATTGTTAATTCTGATTGGAAGTTATCCAATCAGAATTAAGATAAGGATATAAATACTTACCTTTTCTGTCTCTCAGTGCCCTGTTGTGGTGTTTGCTTACTAGTATTGATACTGAACTTGTGTTTCTGGTTACGTACTCTCTGGCTTGTTAATCTGACTTTGTGACTTTCTCCTACCCTTTGACCTCGGCTTGTTTCTCGTTATTCTGTCTTCTGGTTCCCCTTACTCGGCTTGTCTCCTGACTATTCTGTGTGTGCTTAGCCCGGCCACTCTAAGGTCCGGTACTGCACCTTTTCTGTGTGTGTGTTAGCGTGTTGGGTTCCCCGAATCGTGACACTTTCAGCCTATCACAGCACCCATTTCAGGTATGAATTGGTATGGCTAGAAGGAAATGTTAAATCTCTGCCTTAGCCATTCTTCTCTGTCGGTGGCCAGAAACCCTTATTTAGTATTAAACTGCTAAAAATGGTTTAAAACTGAATTGTGGGACGGCACTAGAGAACACAAGGCACCAGAAGAAATTCAATGAGACATAGTAGTGCTACTATTGCTTAAAATGTCCCTTTACAATAGGCTGTCATGCCTAATATTCATGCTCTTTACTTCACTGCCATAGGTGGAGTGAAAAGAATATCATGTAGGCCACGCTCCATTTTCTATCTTTTTTGAGGCAGCACTCAAATAGCATGACATGTAAAGTATGCTCCCAATATGTGCACACGAGACAGGTTTTCTCTTCTGATATTGGCTTCATCCAGCAAAAAAGGCATATCAGAGGAAAAAGTAAGTTGTGCTGGATGTAATATACATGGGTGGCATAAAGAAAGTAGAACAGAGGGGAGAGAGATGTATGGAATCCTGACTCTCTCCCTTCTCTCCCTCCTATTTCTAACAGTATTTCATTGGATTCCGACAATATTCAACAAGTTTTAGAAACTCACAATAAAAAGAAATGTAAATAAAAAAAACACTTGAAAATTTAAAAAGTTTTATATTTTAATCAACTGCATCATACACACACACATAACACAAAAAAACCAAAAAAAAACCACCCTTACGAAATCCTTATCAACATCATAATTAAAAAAGCAGATCATTAAGTACAAAGAAAGATAAAAGAAATAATAGAATGGAGACACACTGTATTGCAAAGTAAATACTGCTCGCTCTGCAGTCAGGTCACTGAAACAGTCATAAGGGCAGAGCTATGCCATGAATTCTGCTAATTAAAAACACAAACAAATCAAAAAGAATATTGCAAACAAGAGGACTCCATAAATGTCTGCACAAAAACTGCAGTTTATACAGATAACGTGAAGGCTGCCACTTGGTTTTTCAAGGCAACATTATAAGGACACTGAATGATTGCAAAAAACATGAAGGGAAAAAAAAAATCAATTTCAGTGCAATTAGAGTCAAAATGTCGACTACAGATTAATTTATCGAATAGGAAGCCTTTTCAATTGTATATTCCATCCCCAGTCATTGACTTTCACATAGGAATAACAATTATTATTCAATGTTGATAGGAGGAAGTTGCATAGGAGTCCTCATCGTGTCTAGGAAAAAAAATAAATGGGAATAAAAAATGTGTTAAAAAGATTATGCAGTTTTTGTTCTACAGTGAAATAGTGACACGTGCAGAAACCACCACCCACACACAACAAAATGCACCTACCGGTAATTTAATTTTAACATTTACAGGTACACTATACTCACCAAAACAACTTAACAACTTAACGCGGCAGTGACAACCCAGGCAGTCTCCCTGCGGCCAATCCGGCCATCCCAGGCCATGTTATCGTAATGTAATCACTATCACATGGCCTCAATAGCTGCCTGCAGGGGGTCTGCCTGGATTATCAGCCAGTTCCCTAAATGCTGAAATTTAGTGGAAGAAATTATTATTATTTTATTTTTTATAAAATATTTTACCAGGAAAGATACATTGAGATTTCTCTCGTTTTCAAGTATGTCCTGGGTCCACAAATCATATGGCAAATGTACATATAGCAAATACATTTTTTTATATGAAAATAATAAGGAAAATATTACTGTACATGGGGAGTACTGTTGCACTCAGTAGACTCGCTGAACACAAATGTTAGTGTTTCAAAACAGTAACAAGTATCATGACAATATCATCAGTGAAAGGGCAGTTTGTGTGTGAAAAATGCAAAAAAAAACAATACGAACGCTAACTTTGGCAGTGGTTTGTGACTAAGTGGCTACTAAAAAAGACTGGACATGCCCCATTTTGAATACCCTGGGTTGTCTACTTTTGCCAATGGTATGCTATGATGGATGTAATTCTCATTACAGGGTTGCCATTCAGTCTCAAGGGCAACATAACCAATCTGGCAAATTTAAATCTGTAAAAACTGGAAAAGGAAAAGTCCTTTCTCAAATTTTCCCAAATCCCATAAAACCTGTACATGGGGGTAACTGTTGTACTTGTGAGACATCGCCGAACAAAAATATTATTGCTGTAAAACAGTATTATGACATTCACAGCTAAAATACCATGCAGAACTAATAAAGTCAAATTTATTACAAGTTATGGTGGCGGTTTTTCAGATTTCGGTCTATGAGTCCGCATCTCCTGCGCGTACAGTCGGAGCTGGAGGTGCTGACTCATTTACCCTGAAGAGGTATGGCGATTTGTAAGACCAGTCGGTTTATGTAATATTTTTCTTATTCTCTCTGTTTTCTTTCTATTCCTTTTCCTTCTCATCAATTGTTGAGGAGTTCGGGGGTCGGTGGCCTGATTTGGTGTGCTCCTTGGGAGCGCTACCCTTTTGACAGTGGGTGACAGCAAGCCTACTTGCTTAGACCCATGGAGTTGAAGATTGTATCTCTGAATGTTAAGTGCCTCTTGTTTAGGGAACTGAAGCGTCTGTACTCAGATATAGCCTTTCTTTAGGAGATGCACCTGCCCCGACATGCTAATTTTCCCTTACAAGAACATTCCTACAGAATGGTCTATGAAGCCAGGTCCCACCGTAAAATGAAGGGAGTTGCTATTCTTATTCATGCCAGATGCCCTTTTCGTTTTACTAGTTCTGATATAGACCCGCAGGAGAGATATGTTATCCTGTCGGTGACCCTTTATTCGCACGTCATTCATTTCGTCAATGTTTACGCTCCAAACACTCCAGACTCAGGATTCTGGGAGGATATGGCTACCAAAATTCAAACCCTGTTGCATGGTATGCTCACAGTAGGGGAGGCTGAACACCTCTTTACTGCAGGACCCCGATATAGTTACGACGGTCTGCAGGGAAATACAGGAATATTTTCTCAGGAACAACGCGGAGGACCTTACCCCAGGCACCGTATGGACTGCTCACAAAGCAGTTATTAGGGGGACTCTCATACGACTGGCAACTGTCAAAAAGAGACTTAAAACGCAGCTCTTGTGCACGCTTTTGGAATCATTACCCTCTTTAGAACAGCGACGCGAAACAACTAGGGGTGCACCGAAATGGAAAATTAAAAGTGCCCTTGGCCGAAATCTGAAACCGAAACGGATTTTTTTCCCCAAATGTTTTCTTCTATATTTAATATGACATTTTAATGAATTTAATTAAATATGAAAGACTTCCCTTCTACCTTCGTGGTCCCCCCTACCACAGTGTTCCTTTTCCCTTCTCTGTACCTTAGTCCCCCCTCCCCTGTCCCATAGTGTTCTTTCCTCCCCCCTCCCCTGTCCCATAGTGTTCTTTCCTCCCCCCTCCCCTGTCCCATAGTGTTCTTTCCTCCCCCCTCCCCTGTCCCATAGTGTTCTTTCCTCCCCCCTCCCCTGTCCCATAGTGTTCTTTCTTCCCCCCTCCCCTGTCCCATAGTGTTCTTTCTTCCCCCCTCCCCTGTCCCATAGTGTTCTTTCTTCCCCCCTCCCCTGTCCCATAGTGTTCTTTCTTCCCCCCTCCCCTGTCCCATAGTGTTCTTTCTTCCCCCCTCCCCTGTCCCATAGTGTTCTTTCTTCCCCCCTCCCCTGTCCCATAGTGTTCTTTCTTCCCCCCTCCCCTGTCCCATAGTGTTCTCTCCTCCCCCCTGTCCCATAGTGTTCTCTCCTCCCCCCTGTCCCATAGTGTTCTCTCCTCCCCCCTGTCCCATAGTGTTCTCTCCTCCCCCCGTCCCATAGTGTTCTCTCCTCCCCCCGTCCCATAGTGTTCTCTCCTCCCCCCCGTCCCATAGTGTTCTCTCCTCCCCCCGTCCCATAGTGTTCTCTCCTCCCCCCCCCCCCTCCCCTAAACTATTGTTTCCTTCTTCCAACATAGGATTTAATGCATGTACAGAAGCTAAAGCGACTAAGCCATGAATTTACACAGCTCCTATTCCTTAAAGGTAAATTCCAGTTATGTAAATTTGCATTCAGGTGCAACTATAATCATGGATATAAATATCAGGGAAAACGCTGTCTGGACCTATAAAAATTAATAAGACATAGTGAAGAAAGATGTAGGAAGGAAAATCGCTCTGAAATAGCCACCACCTACTCCTGTAGGGGGGTCACACTGAGGATATGCTGGATCTTGTAGATATTAAAATCCGGAACCAAAAGTAGAGCAGGAACAAAGTATGGTAGAAAAGGTATTTATTCATAAATACAATAAAAGGCACTGGTCCAACGCGTTTCGTTCAAACAGAACTTCTTCAGGGACCTTTCAAGTTAAAATTAATAATACATATACCATACATACAAATTCCCGCTGTACCCTCCCTTATCCCACAGTCCCAATATATAAGGCAGCTACTAATCCCATTGGTGGTGTGGTGGGTGTGTTCGAGCTTGGTTCCGGATTCCTCAATCACTTGCCGACTCACAGCTGATCGTCAACTTCTTTTCCCGCTTCCCGGGTTTCAGAAGTGTCGCCGGAAGTGACATCTGCGTTCCAAAATACCACTTCCGTGCGTTCCATCTCTGATTTCGCATCCGCGTGAAGTGTGGTCCTCGTGAGTCTCTATAGTTATGTATACACATGCGTGGTCGGCGAAAAGCCGAACTTAGAAAAAATTATGATCAGTGACTGCTAATAACATAGCCCATTGGAAAAAAAGAAAAGAGTGTATCAATATCAAATCATAAAACTTTATCAAGTGCAATTATTGCTTCAAATTTTAGTTCATATAATGTCTATTTTTAATTAATTTATACCCTTTAATCCAATACATGATATTTAAACATATTAAAAAAATTATATATGTATAATAAAAATGCACTCTGAATAATCAGTTTTACGTGAAAGAAGATTATAAATAAAACTGATAATAATTCCCATAAGATTAAACGAAAATACTCCATATATCTCAGACAGATAATTGTAATATTACAAACATCTAATCATCAAGAAAACAAATCAAGTCAATGTCCACATTTAACCCCTTCGGCTCCAGTGTCTGTAAGCAGTGTATCCAATAAGTTTCTTTCTGTCGAAGTCGTTTTAACCTATCCCCTCCTCTCCAATGGGGCGGGATATATTCAATACCTTTACACAAAAAATCTTTAAAATTGAATGCAGGACATGACTGACAGTGTAATGGAACCGAGTGGGTTGTGAGACGTTTTTTAATATTATTCAAATGTTCCATGAATCTGACTTTCAGTAATCTCTTGGTGCGTCCCACATATTGCCTGCCGCACGGACACTGCAGTAAATATACTACAAAATCCGTGCGGCAGCCAATCAGCGACCTAATGGGAAATGAAATCCCTGTGGTGGTACTTTGAAAAGAGTCAGAATCTAATAAAGAGGCTGTACCACATGCCACACATCCTCTACAGCCTCTAAAACCCTTAATGCTATTACTAGGGATAGATTTATTAATGGGTTTGATATAACTTGGTGCTAACATATTCTTCAAATTTTTGTTCTTCCTATAAATCATTTGTGGATTATTCGGCAATAATTGTCCCATAACAGGGTCACTTTGTAAGATAGACCAATGTTTTTTGAACACTTTCCTAATCTCATTATGTTGGGTATTGAATCTTGTCTTGAATGCAAAATTAAATTTGGATATTGAATTATTCTTAGATTTATCCATGTCTTTGAGTAACTCATCCCTCTCCCCAACACCAATAATTCTCATCTCTTTTTCTATACTATTTTTGTTGTAGCCACGTCTCATTAATTTTTGTTTAATATATCCTGCCTGTGTTTGAAATTCTTGAGGTATAGAACAGTTACGTTTGACTCTAATTAGTTGACTTTTAGTTATTCCTCTCAGCCAGGGCTGGTGATGGCAGCTGGTCTTATGCACGTAGCTGTTACCATCTGTTGGTTTAAAATAGCACCTAGTATGAATTTTATCTTGTTGACTAATGTTGGCAACATACTCTTGTTGGCAACTATAATCATGTATAGCAAAACCACTACTACTATTTACTTAATATTACACAGGGGAGAAATGTGTCCAAATAAATCCTAATACAGAACATTAGATCTGAAATAAGAGAGAAAAAAAAAGTGTTTTATACTCTGCAAAGGACTATTTTAGGCAGCGAAACCGCATTCTCTCATTAAAGTGGTTATAGTGTTTGGAGAACCTTGACGCCGCCCTTACATTCGGTGTCAAAAAAAGTTTTTTGAGTCCCCAGTATCTCCTCCCCCCTGTGCTGCTTGGGCTAACGAGGAAGCATAAGCATGAGCTGCACTGAGTGACTGTGATTATGTGAAAGTGTCAGCAGACCACTTTCAGCTTATCACAGAGCCAATTGTTGGTAAGAATTGGTATGGCATGAAGAAAGTGTGTAATCTCTGCCTTAGCCCTATCTCCTGTGGGAACTGGGCTGTGGGTGGTCAGGGACCCATATTTAGTGTTTAGCTGATGAAAATTGTTTGGACGCTGAATGGAGTAACAGCACCATAGGACACCAAACACTATAACCAATTCAATGAAATTAAATTGTTATGCTGCCTAAAGCAGGTACCATTGTTAGCTCATGTTTAAAAGAGCTACTAAAAAAGAATAAATTAGATTCAGTTTGTATTAGAAGTCTATTGCTGTTGTCGCAACACAATGCACACGTATAAATTAAGGTTCAATGCTAGTAAAGCAATCACAAGGTTGGAAAATCAAAACTCAGAGAAACAGCAAATTCATTTGTGGTCTCAAAATCAACTTTAAAGGATCACTATAATGTCAGGAAACAAAGCGGTTTTCCTGACACTAGTGTGCCCTGAGGGTGCCCCCACCGGGCTCCCTCGGCGCTGGTGGCCTCTCCTCCCCGTCAGACGTCAGCTCCCCCATCCGACATCACTGGAGCTCAACGCATTCCTATGGATGCTCTGCGCGATGGAGGCGAAATTCGCCTCCAGCGTTGCAGATGCGCCTCTAGTGGCTCTCCGGAAGACAGCCACTAGAGGCTGGATTAACCCCAAAACAAACATTTTCCTGGCACTATATAGTCCTTAGGTCCCCCCCACCCTCAGGGCCCCCCTCTCGCTAGTCTGAAGGGGTTAAAACCCCTTCAGCCACTTACCTTTATCCAGCGCCGGGCTCCCTCGGCGCTGGTGACCTTTCCTCCCCCTCCGACGTCAGCCGAATGTGCATGCGCGGCCAGAGCGTTCTGCGTGCACAATACGATTTTCGCATTGAGCGTCGGGGAAGTGCCTCTAGCGGCGGTCAGGAAGACAGCCACTAGGGGCTGGATTAACCCATATGTAAACATAGCAGTTTCTCTGAAACTGCTCTGTTTAAATCTGAAGGATTAAAACCTGGGGGACCTGGCACCCAGACCACTTCATTGAGCTGAAGTGGTCTGGGTGACTATAATGGTCCTTTAAGACAATGAAAAAAGCAAGATCAGCCTTAGTGAGCTCAGTAATAGCAATCAATCAATCTGGTAGAAAGACAGTGGGAAGGGATGTTTTCTCAATAAAGTCACCCAATCTACTTCTTCTCAGTAAAGTTGTCTGGGTACAGCGTGTCTGTCCTTTTAATCTTGCAAATTAAAACATTGCAGTTTCTAGAATAAGGAGAGTAGAAATGTATTTACATTTGTAACATTTCTTTAATGCACACAGGGGCGGGGTCCTTAATAAAAGTAGACAGGAACATTATAGCATGAGGAATACAGGTTTGTATTACGGGTTCTCAGTCATGTTCCAGTTTGCATCACTGGTTGGTGCTGTGGAATGAAGGGGACTACAGTGGGCACTGTCGTGACGGTCTCGATCTCAAGTGGGTGCAGGCAGTCCCAGTGACCTGAACAGGACTGGAGCCTTGTCTACGGAGGATAGATTGTGAGTTGTGAGGGTGCAGTGCATTAGGATGTCACTTACAGCCAAAGCTGGGGCCCTTGGTAATTTCAGAAGGTGGAACAAACCGTTGATCATGACCTTTTTGGCTTGTGTAGAGGATAGCAGACAAGGCCACCAGACACCTCAGGTACTGTGGCAGTTCTTCCATTGTGACCGCTTCAGGTACACCTCTGATTTTAAGGTTGTTGCGTCTGGATCAAGCATCCAGCATTGAGTGTTGTGTGGAGAATGCTTGTTGGGCTTTCTGTACTTGCGAGTCTCTCATAGTTGACACTGCCTGCTTCACAACTATGATGTTCTTTTCAGTGGCACAGACCCGGTCAGTCACCATCTGTAAGTCAGTCTCGATCACTGCTGTATCAGCTGCTAAGGTCTGCGTAAAGTCAGCTAGGAGGGTCTTAATGTTCTGCTTAGATGCCAGGGTTGAGAAGTCTGGGTAGATTGGAGGTGTGTGCTTGCAGCCCTGCTGCTTGCGCCGAGATGGAGTTTCCTCCTGGGTGTCGGCCTGAGGTTCAGTTATGGCCGTGTAGGCATCTTGGGCCGCCATCTTGCTTTTTGGCCTGTCTCTGGAGCAGGTACCCGATATCTCGGGAGTCACAAGGTGTACCTGGAAGTGGTTTCTGAGATCGCTTCCCCATTTTAGGTAGTAGGTCTGGCGTAGTGGTGTTCATGATATCGACCCTCGTGTACAGGGTTTGGGGTGGGCTCCGCTATTCCTCGAGTCCAAGGCTTGGGGAAGGTGGTAGGCAGCCTTTTCTTTCATGGTTTCAACCGAGATTGCTAGAAGAATGGTATGTGCCGTTTCCATGTACCACTCCAGGGTGAGTACGTGGGTCGTGGCAGTCGGGTGAGAAATGATGCCCATGATTTTCGAGGGATTCTGGCAGTTTGCCTTGGAAGCTGTGGGAAATGGGGTCTGCTCTGGGATGCAGTTAAGCCCCGCCCCTAAAATGTTTCACAACAGCCCTGCCATCTCACACCCCTAAAATTAAAGTGTCCCTCTTTGTCCATTTGAAGAGCTGCAAACATGTTCTAAAGCCAACAGAATAATCAGGATACCTTTAATAATGAATTCATTTACAATGCTAACCACAATAAAATGTCTCGTAGGAGAGCAAATATATTTATTTAAGATAAAAGCAGCCTGAACTAGAAAAGCTACAATTTCTGGGGAAATTGTGTGAAGTGTTCTTGCCTCCACCAGTAGTCTACAACTGGAGTGGGCGGAGTAACTGTTATTATTTATTTATATAGCACATTTAATTGCAATGTTGTTGCCCAAAGTGCTTCACAGTTACATTAAAACATACAGTTATAAAAACATTAGCAGGACAGGGCGTGGCAGCCGACGAACATGGCCGCTTAAACTTTCCCTCTCCGCCCGGGTCCCGACTTACCAGCACGATTACCTGCTACGCTGCCGACATGGGGAGAACTAACAGGGCCCCACAGACCGGGAAGACCCCAGAGCCGAAGAAGGGGCAGCTCACCTCGTCCCTGCGCCAGTTCCTGGTGACCCCCGCGGACCTCGCGACGCAGCCGCATGGCGCCGACAGCTCAATGGCGTCGGAAGATTCCGCGCCCTCATCGCCGGCATCCGACCTGCACATGGGAGGTCAGGAAAAACCCCCATGGTTGGACCTCCTAAGAGCTCTGCCCACCAAAGAAGACCTCCGCTCGGCCACCTCGGAGCTGGGAATTAACATAAGGCAAGACATCCAGGCACTGAGGGCTGACATACAAGGCCTGCAAGACCGTGTGAGCCACGTGGAGGCAGCCTGTGACAGCCTGAGAGAGGCTCAGACCACACTAGCTGAGGCTGCAGAAACCTCATCTGAACAGGTACGTGGCATGGCCCTGCATATTGAGGACTTGGACAACAGGGGGCGCCGCAATAACCTAAGGCTGCGCGGCCTCCCTGAGACTGAGGACTCCCCCCAGCAGTTGCAGGACTGGCTCCTGGAAATATTTAATGAGATCCTAGGCCGTGACCACCAGGCACTAAGGGCCCGCCGGATAGCCCACCCAGGGATGTAATTTGCTGCCTGGCGAATTTTGCCTTAAAGGAGACTATCCTTAAACACGCACGAGGCCAGCAAACGCTCACCTACCGGAATCAAGACCTGCAACTCTTTCCAGATTTATCACCGGCTACTCTGACCTACCGACGCGCTCTGAAACCACTCACGAGAGTATTGGTGGCACAACAGATCCGGTACAGATGGCAGATGCCCACAGGACTACTTGTCCACACGCCAAGAGGCCCATTCCTGGTCCGCACACACAGCGACTACATAGCACTGGGCACGGAGCTCCAACTGCCCGCCATCAACATGAGATGGCCTGACCCATTGGACATCTATACCACAGCAAGAAACCCCTATCCGAGACCGGCGCTGCCGCAACGCACTCGAGGGGGACGCCAGGAGGCCACTAGGCCTACAGGTACCGCCCGTTAGAGGGCATGACTTTTCCCCCTTTCCCCCCACGCTGCACCCGCCTGGCCGCCTTGCACCGGTTTGGCCCTCTATAAGGCACAAATAGCCCCGCTACAGGACTTGGACACTATCCCCAATTACAAACTTGGCCAACCCACGGATTGGACACTCCATAATGGCACTCTGCCCCTACACCCCTCAGCGCAGCACCCCCTGACGGGCTGCATGAACAGAGGCTGGGCCACATTCCACCTACAGCCCTCACTTACAAAAGTGTCACCATGGACATGAGGGCCCCGGCTACCCCGTTGGGAAGGGGTGGGTTGGGGGACGTGACCCAAGGGACTGTGGTACCTGGAAGTGCTCACAAAGGCTGGCACTGGCCCACTGGGAGCGCCTACTGCGCTGTGTCTCGTATGGCACCCACGCATGTACATGCTGAAACTGTCCGCTGCATTGTATTTACCCTCACATGTGCTAGCGCATGCTATAGTTATTGGCGGCATGGTACATCCCACATATACCCGCACGCACAGGTTACAATCACCCTCTACGCTGCAAACCACTGCACATACGCCCGCACACACTACAACCGCCCACTGCAGGGCACGTAACATGGCATAGGCGCCCACACATACCAAAACTGTCTACTGCATTGTACCGGCCGCTATATACACGCCTGCGCACGCTCCAGATGCTCCTAGGTGGGTGTATAACCCTGCACACACGCCCGCGCACGCTAACATTGTCAATTGCATGGTATATCTTGTTTAGGAGCTAAGAGCTGGTCCCCCTATTTATAGGGTTTCTTTTGACTCGCTTCTGTACTCTCTCTAATTGCTTTACTTCTATATCATTCGGTGCATACGCCTGCTTATGCTAGAATGGCTTACTACGTTGCACGGACCACTGGGTATATGTGCCTACACATGCTACCAGTACCCCCTGGTCCGTAAATCACCCTACATACACTCCTGTGCATGTTACAATTGTCCACGGTACTGTGTATAACATGGTCTATGCCCCTGCACATACTAAACTTGTCCACTATCTACACCACAGATTAGGCACGTACGCAAGTCCAAAATGTCTATTGGCTAGTTTGCAACACAGGTGTCAGAATATACTACTCTAGGGTACAGCTGTATATTTACCATTGTATTAACACCTGCACACGCTGACCCCAGGACGATACAACCCACTTCCAAAAAGATGGGGGAACCCAGAAGGGGACACAGTGACCGGGCTACCCTCAGGGGGGACACAGGCTTTCCATACCACTTCTGGGGACGGAGGGATGGTGCCACGGGGCTACACTGGTGCACATGGGGGAGCGGGTTGGGGGGAGGGGGGGGGGTTGTCAACATCCTAGGCGTATGAGCTGTCGAAGGGGGGTCCGGCCCTGGGTCGGCTCGTACACCTTCCCTTCAGCCTAGACAAGGTCGGGACCCGGGGGTGAGTTCCCGCAGACACACAAAAGTACCAACGAGAGGTCACAGTTCCGGCTGGAACCTGACCATACTCTGGGGGACTCACACCGGGGACACGACAGAAGTGTTCCCAGGTTTGGGTTACAGTTGCTAGTGTTTGCTGCGATCCGCAGCCACCTCTGTTGGCTGGTCGATAAGGTGCCTTCCACGCCCCGTGAGGTCGGTGTCATCTGTATAGGGAGGCTGTCCCCCGCTCCGGTCCCCGGGCCAGGGATTTCTACCCCCCTGACACCGGTGCCTCTGCTCCATTATTGGGGCGGCCCCCTCTGTGCCCCACCATACAGGGGTACCCACCACCCTGCTCCGCTCTGCCTGCCCCGGACCGAGCTCTACCTACCTGGGCCCTCACCTGCCCCCACAGACCGGGGCGTATCAGACACTCGTGGGACTTGACAATATGGCTACACCCGCACCCAAATACGCACCGGCCCCACTTAACTTCCTATCCCTGAATGCAAAGGGCCTAAACTCCCCCGAAAAAAGGTCACACGCACTACGCCTCTGCCAAAAAACCAGAGCCCATGTGGTCTATTTCCAAGAAACCCACTTTAAAACTGACTCTGCTCCGAAACTCTGTAACCACATATACACCCAAGGCTTCTACAGCAATAACCCGGACGGGAAATCTAAGGGCACAGCAATACTCCTACACAAATCCATACCCTTCATAACCGACGCGACCATGACGGATAACTCGGGCAGATACGTATTTGTTAGGGGTAAAATCCTGGACGAAACCTATACGTTTGCCAACATCTATGCCCCAAACACGCGACAGGACAAATTCCTTCGGGTCACACTCCGGGCCCTCCACGACTTTGCGACAGGCTGTCTGGTCCTGGGAGGGGACTTCAACATCGCCTTACACCCGACGATGGACGCATCCAGGGGCCACTCATCGACACCCCCCCACACACTGCTCAAAATTCGTACACTTCTCCACCATTACAGACTTACAGATTGCTGGAGGGCGACCCACCCGACGGCTAGGGACTACACTTTCTACTCGACCCCGAATGACTGTTACACACGCATCGACTACTTCTTCCTTCCATATTACTATCTACCCAGATTGCGGGACTCCGCCATAGGGGGGACAATGTGGTCCGACCACGCACCACTCACGATTCAACTCACATCGCCACTGCACAAACCCAAAACCACGACATGGCGGCTCCACGAAAATCTTCTATCCAACCCGCAGGTGGCCCAAGACGTACAACAAGCCCTGACGAATTACTCCGCCGAGAACCTACCACAAGACACGTCCCCCCTCTAGACATGGGAGGCCCACAAGTGTGTGATTAGAGGGATCCTTATCTCACACTCCTCTGCCCTGAAAAAGGCACGGGAACATACGATCCGAGAACTAACCGCCAAGATAGGGACCCTAACACAGGCCCATAAACGGACACTAGACAACACGCTTCTCCAGGAACTCACAACAGCCCGTGAAGAACTAGCACGGGTCCTGCGGCAATCGTACACTAGGGCCCTCCAGCGCACTAAATCTCTTTTCCACATGGAAGGAGACAAGTGCGGCAGGTTGCTAGCCAGAATGATGAATAAAAAACGGTCCATGACATATATTGCACGAATGCGCGACGCCACAGGCCAATTGCACCACATGCCAGACCAAATCGCGACAGCTGTAACCCGTTTCTACACGGACCTTTACGCGATCCCTCCCCACGCCCCTCGAGCAGACCCGAAACTGGGAAAGACCCGCATGAACGCATACCTCACTAAATACACTAAGACAAAACTCTCCCCAGACGCAGCGGAGGCCCTGGAGGCGCCCCTGACGGAGGGGGAACTGGCCATGGCCATCAAAACCTCAAAGATAGGAAAAAGCCCGGGCCCAGATGGCCTCCCCCTCAAATACTATAAAACCTTCCTGGACACACTGTCCCGCCAATATGTCTCGGCCTTCAACTCCATAACAGAGGGAAATGCCATCCCCCAGCAAACACTGGCGGCCAACATTGTCCTATTGCCAAAGGAGGGGGGGGATACCGAACGGTGTACGGGCTACCGACCGATATCGCTACTTAACTGCGACCTACGCCTGTTCGCTAAAATACTAGCTAGGAGGTTGACCCCACACATACCAGACTTAATCTCTCCCGACCAAGTAGGATTCGTCCCCCACAGGGAAGCCAGGGATAATACGGTCCGGGCCCTTTCTCTGATCCACCACGCGCAGCGCACTCCGGAGAGCCTTCTCCTCCTCTCTACGGACGCGGAGAAGGCCTTCGACAGGGTGGCGTGGGACTACCTATTCTCGGTACTGAAACACGTCGGCCTGGGGACCCATATGCGCCAGTGGATAGAATCTCTTTACTCTTCCCCCACGGCCAGGGTGTGCATAAACGGGGTCTATACAGATGCATTCCCGGTTAGGAACGGAACTAGGCAGGGCTGCCCCCTATCGCCACTCTTATTCATCCTGGCCCTGGAGCCGTTCCTACAAGCAGTAAGGGACAACCCAGATATCTCGGGGGTGACGGTGGGGGCAGACCACCACAAAATCGCAGCATACGCGGATGATATGCTTTTCTTCATCACTAACCCAGAAATCTCCCTCCCAAACCTCATGGCTGAGTTTAAGACATACGGCCAAATCGCCAACCTCAAGATTAATTATGCTAAATCCTCTATCCTCAACATTGGCTCCCCCAGGGGGAGGGCAGACCAAATCCGACGAAACTTCCCCTTCCAATGGCAAGACACCGCTATTAAATACCTGGGCGTGAGGCTCACGGCCGACCTCTCCAAACTTTACCATACTAACTTCACCCCACTGCTGGGAACCATACGGAAGAATCTGACAGAATGGGCCACACCTCACTTTTCCTGGCTTGGCAGGGTTGCCATCGCCAAAATGAACATTCTCCCACGGGTACTGTACCTATTTCAGACAATACCAATCTCACTTCCTACCACCTTCTCAGCACTCCGAACCCTCCTCATTAAATTTATCTGGAAAGGCACTAAACCCAGACTCAAGTACACACAACTCACACTCCCCAAAACGGCAGGTGGCCTGGCAGTTCCTGACCTCAAACTGTATTACCAAGCATGCCACATGCAACGGGCCCTGGAATGGGCAAAGGAGGGAATCAGCAAACCCTGGAAGGCCATCGAAACACATCACGCAGGCAGGCCCCTCGCGGCCCTTCTGTGGTTGGACCCCTCGATTGGTAGGCGGTCAGTGCACCAACAACCCTTCATCGCCGCCACTCTAACCTTATGGCACTCACAAGCGAGGAAACTACGCCTCTCCTCCTTCCCATCCCCACTGCTACCTTTGGTATACAACCCGGACTTTGAACCGGGGGCAAGACCAGGAAACCTCCGCTGCGTCCTCCCACAAAACTTACCCAGACTCCGAGACATGACGGCCAATGGGAAAATCTTGCCCCTACAGACGCTAACGGGCACACCCACCCACCCCTTCATGACGACATTCAGATACACCCAAATTAAGAACTACATCACCGCCATACCACAACACCCCGACGTATACAGGGACCTTACACCATTCGAACAGTTGTGCCAGGACCCGGAGCCCCTGCCCCATAGCGTATCCTCCCTTTACTCTATGCTACAACGACAACAGGGACACCCCCCACCCCCTTTCATGTCCCAATGGGAGACCGCCATAGGAGAAATACTCACCGAGACCCAGTGGCACAAGATCTGTGACCTAGTACACCACTGCGCAATAGCTAGCAAAACACAGGAAACGGCCTACAAGGTCCTCACGCAATGGTACCTGACACCAGAACGTTTACAGAGAATGCACTTAGACACGGACGGCCTATGTTGGAGGTGCAGGAGAGGGGTTGGATCCTTCCTCCACATATGGTGGGAATGCTCACTCATAGTACCGTTCTGGGAGAAAATAGCTGCCATAGTGGCCCTGTTCACGGACAACGCCCCACCCTTCCAGCCCGCCCCGTATCTCCTACACCACACGACAACCCCCACGCCACGATACAAACGCTCCCTGACCATCCGAATTCTTAATGTCGCAAAGCACCTAATTCCTTTACACTGGAAAAAAGACACAACCCCACCGCTCTCCCTGTGGTTTACTAGAATGGAGGAGTTACGAGTGACAGAGGAAAGCTGGTATTCAGCCCAAGACCGAATGCAGACATACTTAGACACATGGGCACCCTGGTTGACACGGGTGGGTACAGAGGCATTTCGGACTGTGCATTTACAAATGGGGGGAGGAACTGACGATCCCCAGGAGGAGACACTAGGAGACTAACGGGATAATCCACACTCGGCTCAAAACTCAGTACTTCCTTCCCACACCCTATCCCACCCACCCCACCCCATGTCCGGTCCAGGCGGAGCGAGGGATCGGGGGCCCGGGGAGCTGGGCGGGGACCAGCCCCACGGGGGCGTAAGTGGGGCTGCGACGCCTGATGGGGTGCGGCCTTATGCGGTACCCAAAACAGCCTACGGCCTCACGGGGGTAGGGGGTGGAAGTGCGCCAGTATCCGTGTACTTTTGAACTAGCTATAAATGATATCTTAGAATGCTAAATGCTAGTTGCTCGTACTTTCTGCAACTTGTTTGCTCTATCAGAACATATATAGAATGCACCATTTTTAGGTACTGTGGCCGAAAACAAGTGCCTGTGACTCAGACAGGGTACAGGCCAGTAGAAGTTCTGAACGGTTCTTGTTTCGTTGTATTGGGGGTTTGTTTATCCACTCATTCGGCCCACTCGGTATCCAGACTAATGGATGATTATGCTGCCCCTTCCCCCGAAAATCCATTCATACAAATACAAATACTTTAGTCTAGTATTAAACAATAGTATCCGTAATCCTGCCTCCCAGGTATTTAAGCCTTCGTTCCATATACAAACGGAACGGCACTAGGCCTACAATCCAGAGTGCACCGCGTAGACCTAGAACCTGTATGTTTAACCCTCGATTCATTCACTCTCTCTTAGTAATTACGATGGGGATATAAATATGCCGAATTAGACTTTTGTTCAAAGCCATACGGCTGGTTTCAATTGTTTATCTGCTTATATGTAAACCGACAGCTGGACCTGCGCGTCCATGCAATTTCAGGTGATTCGAGAGACCTGCGAGTCTCACATTGTTCATTGTGGAAAATACCTAAAATGATGATATGCTTTCAATAAAAACATATTTACAAAAAAAAAAAAACATTAGCAGGTGCAAAAGGCCCTGTCTATCACTTGCTGTTCCAGCCTGGCACAGGTCAGAGTATTTTGGCGGTTGCCATCTTCAAATGGTCGTATTTTAAAAACTATAAATCCTACAGCGAAGAGCTTTATAATCACAAGACCCAGACCTACATGATGTATAGTATGTCTCTGAAGTATTAAAAATAAATGCACAGTCGCAGTTTAGAAATTGCCCTTCAAGTTTGAGCTGGCTAGAGTGAAGTTTCAATGAATGTCAATGGACGGCGTGAGTTGCAAACAAATGGTCATATTGTGAAAATAGCCCCCGGCTTAGCCGTAG
Source organism: Pelobates fuscus (assembly GCF_036172605.1). NCBI lineage: Eukaryota > Metazoa > Chordata > Amphibia > Anura > Pelobatidae > Pelobates > Pelobates fuscus. The sequence goes on from NC_086319.1 coordinate 334,199,848, forward strand.
ACATTTTTAGTGACAGCAGGGATAGCTGAACGTTTTGATATAAGATTTGTGTAGGTGGGCTTGAAAGTGAGGGAGTGGTGGCAGTTTAGAAATCATATCCTGATTTTTCAGCTTTTGCCAGCTACCACTCTAGCTTTGAACATTTTGCCATTCATTCCTATGGGACCAATTTCGCCACAAGAACGACGATATTTCGAGAACCATTCGGCGAAACGTTCCACAAAGTAATAGCACACCAATCGGGAACAATCCGCACGTTTCGGTATATTACTGTCTATGTAGTGTAAAAACTGTGGGAGGAGTTAGGGTGGCAAATTTGGCTATAATAATAATAATAATATATATGTGAGATAACATTAAGTGGTCTTGCTATGCAAGAACACTTAATTATAGACCAAGTTGTGAAGCAATTTAAAGATTTTTCACCAAGGATCAAGTCAGAGTCATTCTGCTAAAAGTGCAGTTTCAAAGGTTATGACAGATGTCTGCTCATCACATTTATCTTCTGCCAAAGGGATTTAGAGGTGGTTACTAACCTCTATGGAAGGTCAATTTCCAGAAACAAAATATTGATTTAAAGTTTAACTTATGTTGCATTGTCAAAAACTCAAAAATGTATCTGGATTTTTCACTACAAATATTTTCCTCTCCTGCATAACATACATTTAATTATATTTAACGGGATACTCCAGAAAGTGTAGATGCAATAATGGCTGCGTCTCCGTGATCCCCACTTCAAGTACAATGAAAGATGCAAACTCAGAATATATTTACTATAACTTTCTATGAGAAAGAGACATTTTCCCATAAAACAAAACAAAAAAACCCAACAAACATAACACTAAAGGCAGGAATTTACCAACATTTGCAACAAACTTCCATGTACCATAAAATCTATGCACCTGTGCAAAGAACACTGTTATGCTGCTTGGATTATTCTTTTAATGTTGATTGAATTAATTTACAGGTAAATTCACTCTGGATTTTTACTTTAGTATCAAACCAGAAAAAAAACAAAATATGTAATTATTACATTTGTCTAGTAATAAAATATACACAGTGAAGTAGAGCATGTTTCTTAAAAAAAAAGAAAAAAAAATGATAAGGGGAAAACTAATCTAATCCTATGAACACAGACTGAAACTGTACAGGAGCAGATAGATGTGACATTTGCACATAGCTTATATAGTGCGGATTTTCCAGCAGTTTCATAAACTTCCATTTTTCACCATCTTTAGTAGAAGTCCTTTACAAATTTGTTTAACAGTCTGTGTTTAAGGCAACACATCACAAAAGCTTTAAAAGTAATACTGCAGAGTCAAAACAAAATATGTAACGCTAGGGTATTAAAAAATGAGACTAGATTACAGTCTCCTCACTATGCCCATTTGGCCTAAAACAATTAACCCCTTAAGGACCAAACTTCTGGAATAAAAGGGAATCATGACATGTCACACATGTCAGGACTGTGAAGATAGAATTTATTTATAAATTTTTCAGAATCTTGCTTGTGCTCCCAAGCATATAATTCAGGGGAAGTGGTATAACTAATGTAAAAAGGGACCTGGTGCAAGAATATATTTTGGATCCTGCTCTAGCGCAAGGGTGGCCAAAAGATGATCCTTGTAATAACTGGCTGTGTGTTTATTCAGTTGAATAATGTTTGCTCGCCACATTAATATATGTCTATATTAATGAAAAGTACTAATATGCAATCTGACGTTCTTTATAAAAAATATTTATTCTACTTCAACAGCAAACAATAATATACTTTAATTAACAGATGGTATTTCTTAACGACGTTACAGAGAGTCGTCTTTGTATCAGCAACTCAGGACATCAGAGAGGAGAGCAAAACGTATGGTAGAAGGAAGAGACCGTGGTCCATTGTCCTCTGCCCTATATAGCCCAAATTATGTCATAACGTTTAGACTCTGGCCATATAAGGAAATTCCCCATATAAAGACCACCCCAAATCTCTTATACAGCAAATTCCAGAGACCTCATGGTACAGAAGAGCAAACACCATCTGTTCTGTTTAACCCATTAGACAGCCACACCTTAATATGTATTTGAATAGGAACATATAAAATATGCAATATTCTACAATCCTCAACTGTTGTACATCTCCCACATGCGTGCTGGGTTGTTTTTGTGACCGGTGTCTGTGTTTGAATGCCTATAATGTTGACGTTTAAATGCAGGGGTGCGTTTTTGTGTAGTGTATTTAAATGTTAGGGTGAACTTGTATGTAGTGCTGGCGTTTGAATGCAGTTGTGTGTAGTGTTTGTGTTTAAATGTAGGTGTGCATTTGTATACAGTGTTGGCTTCTTAATGCACCGTTGTATACATACACAGCAGTAGTTCCTATTATTCTCTACTCTGTCCCCCACAGTTTCTGGCCCAAGACTCATTCTACCTCCAAGCCCATTTCAGTAATGAATAATAAATAACTTCTCCCCAGTTGTGACACCCAGCCAGCTATTCCTAAACTCAGCACCACACACAGCATATTCAATCTCCATTATTCCTCCAGCCAGGCTCTGGCTCATCTTCCTTCAGAAGTCTTGTGGCTGCATCTTTAACAGTCACGTGTGGGCTGCAGCACAGTAATTAGTGTGGAGGCTCCAAAAAGTCTCCCTGTGTGTGGCCCTGCCTCCCATTCCCTGTATTTCTGTGACTGCAGGAGCTGTTTATTGCAGGATGCGCGGAATCAGCAGTTAAGTCAGAGCAGCAGAATTACCAGCCCTGTCTGCTCACTCCAACGAGCAGAGGCAGGGCCCCCAAACCTTCTGGAGTCCCTTTGCAGGTACACTGAACATCAGCAGAACTAGCGGCAATGCAGCCAAAGTGTTAAGACCACCTTAAGTCCATTTTATAGACGTATCACTTCAGTAAATGTAGTTTGATAGATAAAAGGAAGAAATGAGAGATGACATTTAAATCACCTTTTATGTAATGTAAATTAAATTAATGAATAATATTAATATCGCAGCTCTGATTGTGAAAATGAGGCTCCACCATCACAAAGCAATAGCTGGATAATGAAACACTCATGAAACATTAGCAGCTTACCTAGTTACAAAACAGACAGACATTCTTAATGTACATTATGGATTATGTCAATCTGCTCTGTCACCAAGACAACTAATTAGTTCATATACAGACAGTTTGAAGACGCTTTCTTTTTGGCACATACAAGTACTATAGTGTTTGCAGATATTGGATTTATTTACTTGATAATGTCTGTTGTGCCTGGGGTTTTCATTTTTTTAACCCCTTAGTGACCATACCACTTTTCAATGTTCTTACCGTTTGGAACCAGGGCTGTTTTTACGTTTCTGCGGTGTTTGTGTTTAGCTGTAATTTTCCTCTTACTCATTCACTGTACCCACACATAGTATATACTGTTTTTCTCGTCATTAAAAGGTCTTTCTAAAGATACCATTATTTTCATCATATCATTTATTATAAAAACATTTATAAAATATAATTTAAAAATATGTACAAAAACACACTTTTTCAAACATAGACCCCCAAAATCTGTTAAGCATCTACAACCGCCAAAAAACACCCGTGCTAAATAGTTTTAAAATTTTGTCCTGAGTTTAGCAATACCCATGTTCTTAGCTTTTTTTGGAACATTATAGGGCAATAAGTACAAGTAGCACTTTGCTATTCCCAAACCTTTTTTTTTCAAAATGAACGCAAGTTAACACTGATTTTTGTCAGGAATCCCTGAATAACCCTTCACATGTATGTATTTTTTTTTAAAACAAGACAACCAAAGGTATTGAACTTAAGGTATTTTGACTCTTTTCATGCAACCATTTTACCACCAATCTATGCCAAATAAAAAAAAAAAAAAATTGGTGATTTTTTTTTTGACACACATAGCAATTTAAGAATACATGTACTGAGAACTTTAACCCCTTAAGGACCAAACTTCTGGAATAAAAGGTAATCATGACATGTCACACATGTCATGTGTCCTTAAGGTGTTAAGGGAACTTTATTGGCCTGCCAAAGAACACCCCAATATATGTTCAGCAACATCTCCTGAGTACAGTAATACCACTAGTATAGGTGTGTCGGGTTCTCTGGGGGCAAAAATACCTTATTTGGAGGGTGTGCATTCCAGTTTTCCAACTTGGAATTTTCACAGCCAGTCATCATGCACCCATGTCCTATTTGGGACATTTTTGAAGCCTGCCAATGTAATTTACCCCCATCAAACCATATATTTTTGAAAAGTAGACACCCTAGGGTATTTCAAATGGTGGTATTTTAACACTTTCCATGCACTAATTCTACCACCAGTCTTTGTCAAACTTAAGGGGTGGTAAGTTTTTGTGTTATTTTCTCAGCTCCTGTTAAATATTACTGCCAAAGAACATCCTCATATGTGTTGTCTAGATAGCGACTTAGTCACAAACTTAGCGTTTTCATTTGTTATTTAATAAATGTTTCTTTTTTTTCCATTTTTTTATTTATATATTATGTGTATATACATACATACATACATACACACACATACACACACACACATACACACGTGCACCCCGAGTAGTACAAGCGTGGTGCTTCCGGGTATCCATAGTCTTCGCCACCTTGATGACATCAACGCGTTTCTCCAGTCTGTCTGGCTTTCTCAGGATGTGATGGCCACTTCCTGAGGAAGCCTGACAGACCGGAGAAACGCATTGACGGCATCAAGTGGGAGGAGACTACAGAGACTACACTCCAGCCTTGCAGAGCCAGTGTCTCCAACGCCTCCATATTTTACAAAGCTGGGCCGTGAGTAACGGCGTATGCCAAGCCTGCTCACCACTTTCTCTTGTAAGAGACAGTTTGTTGATTTTTTTTAAACACAGTTTTTTTAAATAAATTAGTTTATACTTTGCCAATATCAGAGTTCCATCACTGTATGACAGATACCTGATCTCCTTACTTTAACAATTGGGGGAATTTTATGGGAATCTCTATCTACAGTAGTGATGGCGTTGAAAGCATTTTTTTTTGTTTTAAACTATCTGCACAATTATGTGTTTTTATGTATTCCCTTTACATGTGCATGAGCTGTGTTAACTGGCAGCCATTTACTGAACATTGAGTATTACTGCCATACCTTTATAATTAACATTTGGTTGTGGGTTTATCACCTAAACATCCATTTCATACTGCTCCACTCTTTTCTATATTTCTTCCTGTTTTGATTCTGTTTTATGTGTTAGGGGTATAACACATTGAGTGTGTCAGCAGCATTTCATACCAACTCTAGGTATATGAAATTTTTAAAGAGCGCTCCAAATTAAATTACTTTACTATATATAAAGGATCATCAGAAGACAACCGATCGCCGGCGGCGATCGGTAAGTACATGGGGAGGGAGGGAAGGGGTTAATTTTTTTTTTTTAAAAAATATGTCATTTATTTATTTATTTTCCTTTTACTGAGTGCCTCAACCCCTTTAAGGCACTCAGTACAGGCAAAGCATCAGAAGACTGCATGATGGCTTCTGATGCTCTGCTCTACACTGCCGGGCACCACATGCGGCAACCCAGAAGTGATCGCTCGGGTGCTCGGCAGTGAGGGGGGGTATTGTACGATGCCTCGACATCGTACATCACGATTATATTAGCGCTCAAATTAGTGGCGTGTTAAAATGTAAAAAAAAAAAAAGATATTTTGGTTTGGGCAAAACAAAAATAAATAAATCTAGGTTGATTCCCTGACAGCAGAATAATGCATAAAACCAAAAACGGTCTTGACACATTTATAGGGACAAGTGCCCACAATACGGAAACATTTACACATGAACGCATTATTTGACAATCTGCCAGATAGTGAAAGAAATGAAGGATTCAGAGAAGAGGCTATTGGGGGGGGGGGGGGGGGGACTAAATAAAGAGCATTTGTCTTTTAACCATTCTTAGAAGCAAGATTACAGTATTATATGTTTCTGTCACTTAATGCAATTAAAAGGGGCACTCCAAGTACCAATTCAACTTTAATATATGTGGTTTCGGTCTCATTAAAAAGAATACTCCAAGGACTATAACCACTACAACCTGTATTGTAGGGCTTAACTGAAGAGAGCTAACGGAAGTTCCTACTTAAGAACCTCTGGCTTTCAGGAGATGGTAATGAAGGCAGGGAGCAGAGCGCGACAAAACCCAAGTAAGAAGTCAAAACTGTTAAAAAATGGTTTGAGTCTGTAACAGCCCACATGTACTCAGCCAGAATACCTCGATTATTCTCTATAAAACGTCCAGAGTGAGTATAGCCTATTTAGCAGTTTCCAAAACATCAGTCAAGGGATGATGAAGGGTGAAAAACAATGTGTATTCACCCTCCAGGGGTGATTAGTACGAAAATACAGTATCCTATCCTATGCACCACTCTGTTTAAACTGATAATAGTCAATCCACCACTGACTCCTCTTCAGACACAGCGCCAGGAATCAGAACCGTAAAACACCATTGCCCAACATGGGAGATGTATTAGTTGTAGGAGATTCTAACAGTTTACCCCCCTCAACTACCCACTGTCCAAATATGCAGTTTTGTTTTGAATGATCAAATCTTTATAGTTTTTACACAAATAAATAAATGTTTTGCAGAAACAGGCGTTTTACCTTTGCTATGCCTCCACATGCCAGAAAGACGTTCTTATCAGCTTATCAGCACTAACTGAACTGCTTTTTATTCACAACTGGTTGCAGACATTCAGAAATCGTCTCCCACGGTGTCCTGCTACTAATGCAGGTTGCATTGTAGTTCAGATCACTCACTCAGAGTGGTCAGTTGTTGAGCTGTGTACGCACAAATCATAAGGAAGTATTTTTGATGAGGGATGAGGTGTAGCTGAGAAGGTAGGCTTACAGTGCAGCATTCTGAAATACCGTTCTACATAAAGCCATAGTGACAATCTTTAGCTTTAGATTATAGCTCCACAAACATGGTTGGATCACTGCACATTAGGAAACCACATCAAGGTATCAGTGGGCATTGCAAATAGTAATACTGCTTTTTGTAAATTGTATTTTTTTTTTTTTTTTAATCCATTCTTCTTTCCTACAATACATATTCCCTTAAAGTTGCTTAGTTTCCTTCCCCCCAGTCCACCAACCATGTATCCACCTTTCAAGATCCTCAACCACTCATATCATTTATTAGTCCTAAGAGACATTTCTGGCCTGCCAGATCTTGTTTCATGGCACCACTGTTAGCATTTCCAAGATGACTGTCAATGGTAATCAATGTATCTTCCTTTCCAAAGGCATGTGCGTAAAATCATGTGCATGTCCAGTATACACAGACCGATGATTACGCAACATTGCTGGAAGTGGCACAATGTGGGAGGTAAGAAGACATCAACCTGCAGATTATACATACGGGGAAGTAGTCCATACTTCCCCCTTATGTATAACTTTAAAAACATTAATAATAATAAAAATAATAATAGGGAAAAAAAAAAAGAAGGTCTGCCCATGGTTGGATATTTAACAATGGCAGTAGGAAGCACATATTATACACGTCTCAACCTTCCATGACAGGCACCTTCATAGCATCTTATAGCTCTACAAACAACACAGCATACAACAGGTGCCATGTAACGTTATTATAATTCCAACACTTTCAGTATGAGAATTTCATAAAGATTTTATGAAATCCATATTTCCCCCATACACATAAGAAAATATAGGGACTAATCATTGCTATGGGGAGTATGAAATGGTTTGATCTTAAAGGAACACTGCAAACACCTGAAGCATTTTAGCTTTCTGAAGAGTAGGACCTTTTAAATCATTTTACAAAGTTCATATTTCAATAGAAATCGGCCCACCTACAAATTAACTTTGTTATACTCATTGGATATTAATCACACAACTGGTCCTGTTACTTCCTGGTAGTTTATCTCAGAAGAGCTCAACACGAGATATTGCTGAAGAGCACCTGCTTTGCAAAGACTCATTGAGGTACATTGGAAAGTCTGTGATTGGATATCCACAGAAAGTTTGGACGAGTTTAGAAGGGGAGGGCTTGCAAAGGCTCCAGACAAGAGATCTTCACCAGACAAGTTTTTTAGATATACCTCCAATTAAAACATTCATGCATTTTTTCATTATATCTATTAAAATTGTTATAAAAAAAATTAAAGGGACACTATAGCACCCAAACAATTACAGCTTTTTTGTAATTGTTCTGGTGAGCATAATCAGTTGTGTTAGGCTTTTTGCATTAAAAACCCTGTATTTTCAGAGAAAAGCCAGTGTTAACATCACAGCCTATGGATATCTCCACTGGCCACTTCTCAGATGGCTCTGCATGGAGACACTGAACTTTCCTCATAGAGATGCATTTCTATGAGGAGATGCTGATAGGCCAGGACTGTGTTTGGCTTGTGCTGGCTCTGCCCCTGATCTGCCTCCTTGACAGGCTCAGTCAATCAAATGCTCTCCTATGGGAAAGCATTGTGATTGGCTGAGAGAATCACTTCAGATGAGGTCAGCCAAGCAGGCAGATCATGGGCATAGCCAGCAGCATACTGGAATAAAAGTAAGATTTTACTATATTTAGGGAGGCAAGGGGGCCAGATGGTATTTTTAACACTATAGGGTCAGGAATACATGTTTGTGTTCCTGACCCTATAGTGTTCCTTTATGCAAGCTTCTGTCTCAGTTGCCAATCAGATTTACCCACAACCCACTAGTCATAAGAATGCCACAAAAGGGCAATCTGCAGACATCATGGAAAAAATGGCAGTGTTTGCATACAGATATTCAGAGCAAGAAAGAAAAGATATTAGTGTGACGGTAGGCAGAGTATAATCATATACACTCGAGGGCGAAAAGAGAAATAAAACGTAAATAAATAGGGAAATTGGTGAGATTAGTGAAAATAAAAAAATAAATTTAAAAAACAGTAATTTGAGATTAACATTTTCATATTATATAAATATTTTTAAAACAATAAAAAAAATCAGTAACTACATTTCAGCAGACAGACTTTCATTTGAGTTTAGTTACCTGTGATCATCTTCTTCTTTTAGTTTCTTAGCAGCCTGAGTAGACATCTTGATCTGCAAATCCAGTCTATGTAGGAAATCTTTAGCAGATAGCTCTTCATCAAGTCTTACCACAGGCCGCTTTGTTTCAGGAGAGCTGGGTGATAAACCACTGTCTGCCTGTGCAACCAAAGCTTCTTGAGTCTGAGAAGTGCAACTATCAATGGATTCATTTTCTGGAGAGTCCAACAGTTCAAGTCCATTAAACAAGCTTGACTTCTCCGGTATAACTGGAATACTCAGGGACTTCCGCAGGAAGATACAATCAGTAGAAAATAATTTGTTGGCCCTTTTAATTTGTTCCATCTGGAAGGAAGGGATGGGGACAAGAACAAGAATATTAGTGTGTTAAACATGAAAGTTAAAAGGACAAGCCAAGTAACACAATCACAGCATATCACATGAAGTGAATTTGGGCCATAGATGCTGCCCCTGCAGCCTTGTAGTTGAAAGTGCAGTATCTGAGAAAAAGCCGTTTGTGGTTTCAAACTAAAAGAGCTTTAGTAACAATCTATTTTGCCTACGGCAGCAGCATACTTTGCAGAGTGTGGATGTGCAATCATTGCTTATCATAAATCAGTGTACTGGTAGATGGCGGCAAAAACAGTAACAAGGAAGATGGAACCATGCCACTGGATGTAAAGATCGTCTGCTCTCGGCAGAGGAAGAACATGAAAAAAAGAACTGAAGTGCTGCAATCACAAACTCCTTCCACACGTAATGTTACACAACCTCTAACTATTGAGCTGACAGATTGGACCTATTCCACTGAAATCATTAGGGATAGTGCCACTCCAATACAAAAACACAACACTATAACATTACAGAAAGCATCTACACATATATATATTTAATAATTATATACATTTGGACAAAGTAATAAATCCTGTTAAAATCCAAGCAATGCAGTAGGAAGCATTGACAGACTTTAAACAATATTTTTGTAAAACTGCTTTAGCTATCAATTTTATTTCACCATAGCCCAAAGCGCTAGGTTCATAAAAAAAAAAAACATCCTGTCTTTAAAGGGACTCTACAGGCACCTTTACCACTTCATCTCAGGGATCTGGGTGCCATGTCTCTCAGTTGTTTTCCACTGCAAGTAAAGACATTGTAAAACTGATATTTCTATCAGATGGTCTCAGAGAGCTACTGATTGGTGCAGCGTGACTTTTTACAGTGCATGTGTTCTTGCCTCTCAATGCTTTCCTAGGGAAAATATTGGATTGATTGAGATCAATGTTCTCAATTATCTCAGCGAAGGATGCGGAGCTATCCCAACAGCGCATCAATTGAAGAAAGGCAGGTAAAACTCACACAACACAGTAAACTAGAAACTGTAGTGTTTCTAGAAGGTTGAAGAGAAGCTAATCCCTACCTATAGTATATGACAGGGTCCTTCAGCTGCATGTGAAGAGACTAAATGCAGAGACTAAACATAGGTTTTCAAACACCATCTGACCCAAGGTGCATGCATATGGCCACAGGATCATCACATAAAATGCTAAAGGATTGAGTTTCTCTCATATACTTAATGTAACAACGAATTGATATCCTTTCAAAAGCTGATGAAAGGATCATTATATTAAAACAACGTTTTAAGGGGACATATGTCCTTTAAAGGGACACTGTATCTGCTACATCTCTTTACATGGTTATAGTATCTGAAGTCCCTAGTGCCATCATTTCATTCAGCATTAAACAGTATTTAAAGTTTTAACGCTAAATGAGAGCCAGCCTATATTCTCTGTGGTGCTTTGTGTAATGAGGAAGTATTAGCCGTAGCAGTAATAGGCAGATGGATTGGCTGAGAAAGTCAGCTGACTGCTTTTAGGTTATTACAGCTCAAACTGCCAGTATGAATGGTATGACTATAAGGAAGTGTGCGATGTCTGCCCTAGCCACACCTACAGTAAAGGCCAGACTCTGTAACCAAGGACCATGTTTTAGTGTTAAACTGCTCTAAAAATGGTTTCACGTTGAATGGAGGGACAATGCCAGTGGACTCCAGGCAGTAAAGCCAATTCAAAGTGATTAAATGATTATAGAGACTACAGTGTCCCATAAAACAAACAACAGCATTCATAAGTTTGCTGTTAAGACATGCAGCCAAAGGTTATGCAAAGGCAACATTTCTGGAAGATCAAGCTCTCCCTAATGCCTATGTTCATTTGCTCTCCCTCTTCAGGCATTGTCCCTGCTTCCCTTAACATGCTATTGTCGTACCCATCCTTAAAAAAAAAAAACATCTCTTGACTCTTCTTTCCTTTCAAACTATTATCCCATATCCCTGCTCCCTTTTTCCTCAAAAGGTTCTAGAACGACTTGTGCTTATCAGTTTGGCTTGCTTTCTCAATTCCAACATTCTCCTCGACCAACTTCAATCTGGCTTACGCCCCCTCCACTCTACTGAGACCACTGATTAAAGTAATTATCAAAATCGCTGGCAAATCTAAAGGCCACTAATGTTTCCTATAAGAGTCCATTCAAAATACTAACCTTTACTTACAAAGCTGTAAAAAACTCTAGCCCCTGTTACATTGCATGACTAATTTGTAGGTATGCCACCTGTCTCTCCTCTCTGCCAGTGACCATCTCCTGTCTGCTACTTACACCCTTACTGCTAACTCGCCCTTGCGGGACTCACAAGCGTTTCCTTTCTTTTGGCCTATCCCATCAGACTCTCCCCTAGTCTTCAATCATTTAAAAAGTCCCTTAAGATATTTTTTGCTGAACGCCGATGTGAACAGTCGCATGTGCTTGTAGCTCCGTGCTTCACCCGGGGAAATCAACGACTGACCCTCACCCCTTCACCCTTAATCTGCAGAAAAGGTCCCCGAGCTTACATGGGACGAAAAACTAAAAAAACTATACCGGGCAAGCCCACCCCAGGGCCAACGATCGGGGAAATGTGGCGGCAAGCAAGCTATGCCTGTGGGCCCAACATGGCGGCTGCTCCGACTTCTCGGAGGACTTGTCTGAGGATGCATAAGACGAACACCTACCTGCTCCTGCCCTAACACAAATGCCTAAACGTTGCAATAAGAGCACAGACTCTGAGCCGGTCACCACGGCGATCCTCAAGACACTATTAGCGGACCTGCAGAGAAATATCCTAGCGGATGTAAGGCGCTTCGAAACGACCTACAGGGCCTGACAGGCCGCATCGGCACGCTGGAGGGGTCCACACAAGCTCATGCACAGAGCATTGCCACGTTACAGCAGGCAGTACACGACATCCAACTGCAGACCCAGATACTAGAAAGCCGCTCCGCGGCACAAGAGGACTCCAGACGGAGACACAACCTGAAAATCAGAGGGGTCTCTGAGGCAGTGCCAGAAAATGAGCTACCACAAGTCATAAAACGCATCTTAACAACCATCCTACCGACCAGACAAACCAAAGAGATTAACCCTGCAGACCTCTTTCGGATCCCCAAGCCTGCAAAGGCACCAGCCACAGCCTCCAGGGACGTCATACTAGCGTTCCGAAATGGCCGAGACAAAGCTGCAGTACTCGCGGCCCTGCGAGGGAAGACGCCTCTCCAGTTTGAATCCATGGAGCTGACGTTCTTCGCGGACCTATCCAGTGGCACCTTAGCATGGCGCCGGTCACTCCGACCGCTCACCACCTTGCTTCAACGCCACAAGGTCGAGTACCGCTGGCGATTCCCCAGAGCTCTCCTAATTCAACAGGGGGCAGACACACATCAACTCCACAACATCCAGGAGGCCGCAACCCTGCTAAAGACTCTGGGCCTACCGCAGGACTCACTCTTACAGGGGGGACCACCTACCCCCACTCCTATCACCTGCAGCTGGGACCCGGCGAGCATCACACCATTCTTCCCCACGGGCGCAACACCGGACTCCTATGCAATGGTAACCACCTAAGCGCTGCGGACATCTCTGGTGGCTCTCTGGGAGATCCTTGGACACCCCATCTAATAGAGACACTGAAGTTCCATAACTGGACTTAATCACAGTTGAACGGCTCTGTCACCTCACAATGGGGAGTACGACTTTGATAACGGCAGAACAACTCACTGCAGCTCTGCTATACAAGTTGCAAGCCCCCCAACGCCAGAGATCGTTGACAAGCTCCTGTTGGACTCACGTAACCGTTTCTAGTTACCAGTGTATTTTAATTTTCCAATGTTGTCTCTCACCTCATTATTTTATTTTACTGAGCTACCTACCGCCTGTTTTTCCTATGGTTCATTTTGGTGGTCCCCGGACTTTAATGAGCTTAAAATTGTTTATTCTAGAGCGAAACATGTCTGAATGTTAGCAGTGCGCGGCGCTAGGAGGTGACCCTGTGGCAATACACTGTGTTCCAACGTGTACACCTATTGAGGCAACACTATTAAACTGCCTTGCACATTATATGACCGTGGACCTAGCTTAGACTGTTTTTTAAAATGTTACCGCTCACCTCATTTACCTAGCATGTATCATAATATGGGATGTCTTACTCTGGATCACAATGACCCAATAGTTATCTGTTGTATGTCCAAAAGTTACCACACAAGAGTGGAAGTTAACATGTTGGCTTATAGAGGCTTACTGATCGGGGCCACTAGAGCACCTGTTTCAAGGCAATGCCCCGTGTAGATCTTATATCGGTCACACTTTCGGCTGATGTACAGCATACGCGCTCTTTTTTCTAACTTGTATATTTTATCTAGTTTACGTCTGATTTTCGACACACCTAGTGCCACAGACGGGATGTATTATGTTAAACAAACGGTCTGTGATAGCCTGCCCTCCCTGAACCGCACTGCAGTAAACATGATAAACCTGGGCCCAGCTTATTTCTAATTTAGTTTGTTTTTAATATTGCATTTCATTTTTGTTACTCCTAATCACGCCTAATCCCACTGGCATGTCGTGTTAAGTTGCATATACGATCTATACTAGCCTGACCTAGCCAATTCACACCACGACACACATAGTATGTCTAATCACAACCCACGGTTAGCATGCCATGCCGAACCAAACTTAAGTCTCACTCCCACCACAATTATGATGCGCAGGTCTCAATTAGTCCACACTGAAGCAACACGCCCGGTATATACCTCGCATGCAGGCCACCTGGACCACGCAGCACGGCGCACTATCGCACTACAGCTGTTTTAACATCACTGATATACTTAGTCCAACACTACTGAGCGTAAAATTTGGTCTCCTTTTGAATTTCTTTGCTTCACTGTATGTGACTCATAATATCATTTCGCTAAAGCTGATGACTTAGTGTAGACTCACCTTGTAACATGTAACTTTCAATGTGACGAACAAAGCAATGTCTACTCACGCTTTCTTTACTTAAATTTGTCTTACTTGGACTTATTAACCGTTTCAATACTCTGTTTAATATAAAATTTGTGCAAATTATCAAGCCACTACATATAGTGAAAGCAACTTGTATTACGCTGTTGTGGCGCTTGTTTGAACTATTATGTCTATCTATTAAATAAAGAATTAAAAAAAAAAAAAAAAGTCCCTTAAAACCCACCTCTTCAGAAAAGCTTATGGCCTCGCCGAGTAACTTCTAATTCACAAACCCGTCTCTTGCTATCTCATAAAGGGACACACTCCACTCTCACCTTTAAGTTCTGCTACTTTCCCACTTTATCGTTTGGTTTCTATCTCTCCCCACCTCCCCTAGACTGTAAGCTCAATTGAGCAGGATCCTCAACAACCTATTAAGACCTTTTCAAAATGTTACAGGAACATCTATTGTTTTCCCCTTTTTTAATATTGTAATGTACTTTGGAATAAGTTGATGTTATAAAAATGCCAAAAATAATAACAACAACAATGTTAGTGAGTGCCTGCCAGTGAGTATGTGCAAGTATTGGTACTTTAATTCTAAAAATACAAGGTATGTTCATGGTTACAAAAAAACAAATGTGTTTAAGTGATTGCCCCACTCTGATCAGGTGGTTTTACTCACCTTTTTTCCCTATGTTGCCCCGCTCTTGACGCAGCTTGCCCTGATTCATGGCTAAGATCTATCTTGACGATCTCAGCCAATCCAATGCTTTCCCTTAGGAAAATATTGGGAGACAAATGTGTGTCAAAATGCTGCTCTGGGCCATTCAGCATCCCATCACAGAAATGCATTGAAACAATACATATCTAAGGGGAATGTCAGCGCCTCCATGTACAAAGTGAAGATGCTGAAAGTAGGTGCTGCACACTGTGCAGCACTGGACTAGGAAGCACCTCTAGCGTCCGTCTGAGTGATGACCGCTAGAGGTGTTACTAGGCCGCAATGTAAACACTGCTATGTCTCTGAAAAAGGCAGTGTTTACATTGAAAAGTCTGGAGGGGCAGACTATAGACGCCAGAATGACTTCAACAACCTGTAGTGGTTCTGGTGACTATAGTGTCCCTTTAAGATATGTTGTTTTTGTCGTTGAAAAGCTTTGTTAGTTTAAAATAAAACCAAAAAAAAAAAAAAAACCTGGCTAATAGATTTAAAGCAAATTTGTGAAGCCCTGCCTTAAAGTCTTTGTGAGCTGCATGGCCCACACAAATCTAATTATGTGTGTGTTTTTCTTATATCAGTGATGCTTTCTACCCTCTAGTTATTTTTGGTTTGTTTGCCTCCCACATAAACAATAAAACCTTTCACTATCTGCAAGTTACATACAAACCTACCAACCGCAGTGACTGCCACTCAGAACAGATCGGCAGCATGTAATTAGATTATATATTTCTCTGCTAAGAATATGTTTAGCAATACTAAAAATGTAAGGTAAAACAAATACAAACAGCACTGCCACAATCCAAAGAAAATGCATTGCAAAGTTAACCCAACCCTTTAGAACTATAATTTTTTTCCCCAGGAAGCAAGGCCTGCCGCCAGTGACCTTCATAAATACTCAAAACCGAAGAGTTGCTCCCCATTCATTAAAATGTACATTTTCTTTATGAAAGCTGGCTTAGAGCGTCAGCTGGCCTCTCTTGGTTTCCCTGCCTGGCGGCACAACATGCTTCCTGTATCAGAATAAGAGTAAGTAGATGTAAACGGTTGCAGGGGCTTGGGTTAATATTACTTTATGTTGCATTTTCTCTGAATTGTGGCAGTGCTGTTTTTATTTGACTTGCCTTACATTTGTAGTATTGCTAAGCATATTATTAGCAGAGAAACATTATCGGATTACATGATGCACATCTTTTCTGTGTCAGTCACATTGGTTATTCTTTTTTTTTTTTTTTAAATACCTTATTTGTATATAAAAATACACACAACATTGAATATTGGAGAAAAAAATATGTTTTCTCGGTTTTACATTTAATAATGTCTATACAACAAGCAATATATCTCTCGTCCCCTGATCTCTCACCCACTGTCCTACAACGCATCACTGGTTCCCTTGCTTCCATCTCTGATTGCATGTCCCCCCCCCCCCCGCTTTCTGAAACTCAATCCCTCTAAAACAGAGCTTGTTATTTATCTTCTTCATAATACTGATCCCACTCTTTTGCTCTGCCTTCAAGTTGATGGTACCTGCATCAGGACCTACATGCTAGAAAAAGTAGTCAAATATATTCACTAAATAATCCCGAATAATAAAAATGGTCAATATGTCTAGGCTTTCAGTTAAAGGAACACTCCAGACAATGTGCTTTGTGTGTCTGGATTCTAATTTTTTCCAACAGTTTATTCAAGTGATGATTTCAATAGAAATCAGAACTTTTCTAATTGGGGGTATTTTTGCCAGGGAGACTATCATAAGCTTCTGCTAGGTCCACAGATTTAATAGAAGTGGCAAGAACATTGGCCTAGAACGCACATGCCTTTTCCCCTTCTCAATGTACTACAGCTCATAGAGAAGCACTGGAAAGCCCTTTGCGTCTGCAGCACAGTGGCTTGTCAATAAGATGCTTATGACTGGTAATTTCTCTAACAGGGAGTGGAAGACTGTGCCTGGGAAAAGGAAGGGCTTCCAAAACCAGCAGACAGGAGGTCTTTTTTCCCCTCCCAAACAAAGCATGCAAAACACATTTTCTTTGAGGGCATACCTACTACAGGGATGTGAAATTTATATTGCCAGACACTCAGGACAGATTATTTTTATTCTTTTAGCCCTGCAGCATCAGGGCTGCCTTGAGGGAGATGGTGCTGGGCAGGGAGTGCATCTCCGGCAGAAGGAGAGTCAGACTACTCACTCAGAAATGTCTTACCGGGACACTGCAGCTCACCAAATACCTCTGTCAGTGCTATGGGATCTTGGCATTTGAAATTATTTTGTGTCTGGACAAGTAGATTCTCATGCGGGCAAATAGATAGGGCTACCACTTTAGTCCCTTGAGCAAGTAGATGTACTATATAGTTTAAAAAATGAAAAATGTAATGAAATTAATACTCCTTTCCTTTTAGAGGTTATAGAACAAATACGGTTTTGAAACTAGGAAATTGGCATGCTGAGATTGCAATTTTAATAGTACTGAAAGAATCCAAAACTACAACACAAAAGTAAATACTTGTAGAAAGTTTATCCTTGAGGCTATTTAACTAAAACATGACACTTTACATTTAAAGGCATACTCTTAGCACCAAAACAACTTTAGTATAAAAGGGAATCTGTAGTTTTAGAAATACAAATCTGGGGTTTTGCAGTTAAACACTTCTAGTGGCTTGTCTTCCTGAAAGCTACTAGAGGAGCATCCGTGGTTAGAACCGAGTCACTCAGTTCTCAATAAAACACTACTACTAGAGCACTGTGGCAATTTGCCATGCATGCGCACTAGTCTCCCAATGCTTCCCCATGGGGAGGCGTTTTATTGGCTGAAATCATATGGTTTGATCATCTCAGTCAATGAGCCTGGGTGGGCCGCAGAGAGGGCACCACGGTGGTGGTGAAAAAGCAAGTAAATCTACAATTTTAATGCACTAGAAGGGTTCGTATTCCGAATGCCAGAGAGTGTTTCTATAATGTATGGTTCTGGACCCTGTTCCTGCAGGCTGAGCATAGTAAATTATGTCTTTTTCAGAGAAAAGGCAGTGTTTACATTGCGGTCTAAGCTGTCTCTAGAGGTTGTCACTCTGATTTCCAGCCACTAAAGAGGGCTTCTCGTTGATTAGTCAAACTCCGTTCTCAATTAAATGCTGCTCCTAAAACAGCAAGGTGATTTACCACATATAAGCAATAGCCTCCCATTCCTTCCCTATGAACAACCATTGGATTGACTGAGATTATCAGCATTGATGGTCTCAGCAAAGAGACCGGTGCAGCGAGAAAGTTGAGTGGCGAGTACAAAACTTTATTCTATTCATTGGGATAGTGGTGGAGGGGCGGGAATAATATTAAAGTGTTAATCTAACACTATAGTGTTAGGAATACATGTTTGTATTGGTAACACTATAGTGTTCCTTAAAAAATGGAGAAGCTCAGCTTCAAGTCCCCAGATTATATCTTTAAAATGCAAGTTTTCCAAAGAAGAAAATAAATAATCAAATGAAGAAAGAAATTATTTTCTGAAGCTGCAACGCTCTGGTGATTTGACTTAAGAACATAATGAGACAAGTTAGCACGTGTATTTTATAGGTCATGGGACTTGCAAGTTTTGCATTTAACCACTGCAAGAAACCCTACTCTTTATAGAAAGGCTGCAGGAGAGGCTCCGGTAAATATTCAGGTCAAACACAGTGACAGGGCTATTCACTAAATGAGAATTCAAAGTGAATTTCAAATTTAATTTTAAAGATCATAGCCAACCTGGAAAAATTCTCCATGTCAGCTGTGCTTTTAGTTTGGTTATTCAAATTTTAAATTCACTTTGAATTTCCACTTCAGTAAATAACCCTGTGAATGTTTCCAGGATCTCTGCTGAATCTATCAGCACTTCTTTCATATTGAAGGACTGGATCCTAGTTAGACTAACACATGTGTATGCCAGGATATATACTTACCAGGTTATTTTTCATAAGAATGGAATGAAGACACAGGTTTCTTACAGGCTTTGTTCCACAGTCTTCTCTAAATTATGTTAATATGCACAGACACAGACATATGTACAAGCTCTCAATTAAACATTACCTCACTATCTTTGACAGCCACACACAGTCTAACATCCAATAACCGCACTAACTACAGCTTCTCCAATTAAATGCACATTATAGGCACCCAGACTACGTCAGATCACTGAAGTGGTTTGGGTGCAGTGTCCCAAGCACCTTAGCCCTAAACTGCAATAATTACATTGCAGGGTTAACTGCACCTCTAGTGGCGGTCTACCAGTCAGCCACTAGAGGGACTTCCGGTTGCCTGACGCTGGACGTCCGCACATTACGCATGAGGACATCCAGTGTTCAAATCCCACAGGAAAGCATTATACAATGCTTTCCTATGGGGGAAGTCCTAACGCAGCATTCAGCCTCCCCCCCTTTTCATGGCACATTAGAATCCTACAGTGCACCCTCCCTCACAACCCCCCCTCCTCTCCGCGTGGATGAAGGGGGTTAGAACCTGATCAGTAACTCACCTGAATCCAGCACTAATGTCACTCGTCGCTGGGTTAGGCCCCGCCCCCACACTCCTCTCCCGCTGTCAGCTGGGCAATGACCGCACTCACATTATTCAATGCTTTCCTATGGGGAAAAAAATCTAACGCTGGAGGTCATGCAGAGTGTGAGGGTGTCCAGCGTAGAGATAATGGACCAAAGGTCAGTTTCAATTCCAGAAGTAGGAAAAATATCCAGTGAGGAGTTCTGGGGCATATGAATGCTTTGCCCCTGGGTTTCCTGTGGAACTCCTCCACAAGTAAGGTGTAATTTGAAAGCTCCAGACCCTCTTTTCAAAATATGACACGATCCGTTACACAGGGTCCGAGCTCAATCTAGTTAAAGTTCCAGAGGGTTGTGCCAAAGTTCCTATCCGCTCAGCAATTCCACAGTTTCTAGGTTTGTCCCGGTCAGGCGCATGGGGCTCTCATAGTGGAAGTCCGGTTTGGGTAGGCCAGACTGGGTTTCCTGTGCCCCTAGTTAGTACAGGGTGCCTTAGATATAAGTGGGGACTGGGAAGCTGAGAAAGGGAGTTCCCCTGAATCTGCCACGGCCCCCTCCCAATCTCAAACCTACCCCATTCTCAGGAGGTAACCGTAACACCCACAAATTCCAACAGTAAATCTGGAACCCCGTATTTCCAGACCAGGGTAGTTCCCGTCTCAATAACTTATTTCATAGTGTGCTTATTGAGAGGTTATCTCCTGCTCTGCTAAATGCCTGCAGCAGTATCCTGTTGTAGTTCAATTATCAGAGCAGAATAAATAACTTCTAGAGTAAATACACTGCTTCAAGATCAATTTGAAGATTACATTTATTTTTGGAAGGTTTTGTGAGCCACAGAATGAGGGGGTTTGCACACAGTGTTTTAAAGGAACATTCTATGCTCCATAACCACAACAAACTACTGATAATGGTACCAGGAGTGCCCTGGCTTTCTTCTCTTAATTAATAAATCAAAAGTTTTAGGACAGTTTGACTTCTTATCTGAGTCTGCCTTTCACTGCTCCCTGCCTACACACCAGCTACAGCTGTGTGTGCTAAGTTAAAGGAATACTCATAGTACCATAACCACTACAGCCATGAGCTGTAGTGGTTAGGTTACTAGAAGTATTCCTTTACTTCCTAAAACTGCAAAGACCTTAGCAGTGACATGATCTATACCAGGGCTCGACAAATCCCAGGCGCCAGGTTGTCATGGCAACTAGGAATTTTAGCCTGGCACATGGCCTGTTGAATACTGTTTGCACCAATGCCTGTGAAGTTACAAAGTGCTTGACAAATTTGTTTGGAATCTAGGATCCAGTCATTTTCAATGGGAAAAAAGCAATAGGGACACTATAGTCACCAGAACCACTGCAGCTTGATGTAGTTGTCCTGGTGTCTATAGCCTGTACCTGCATGCTTTTCAGTGTAAACACTGCCTTTTCAACAAAAAGGCAGTGTTTACATTGCGGTTTAGTGACACTTCTAGTGACAGTCACTCAGTGTGCCACTAGAGAGTTCTGGGTCACTGCTGCACCATGTGCGGCACCCATGTTCAGGGTCTCCAAGCACTCCATGGAGGCGCTGAATGTTCATTATGGAGATTCATTAATTCAATGCATCTCTATGAGGAGATGCGGATTGGCACATTTGCTGAGGGAAAGCATTGGCTTAGTTGAGATCATAAAGATTGATAATCTCTGCCATGGAGGTGGGATCAGCCGCAGCGAAACTGGCACGGCGTAGGAAAACCTGTAAGTAAAAACACCTTCCTCATGCTATCAGAGGGGGTAGGTGCCTAAACACGCACATGCGCACACACACTAACTCTGACAGCAGGCTTGCATGTACACTGACAGCAGGCTCACACACACACTCACTCTGACAGACAGACACACACACACACACACACACACACACTCTCTCTCACAATTTTGTTTTAATTGAAAACCTACCTTTGGGAGAGCAGAGTGGGTCTTTCCCTGGAGTCCAGTGGGGCTGTTATCATTCTGCGTGCGAGGGAGCATTAATCTTACTGCAGCTTCTCTCTGCTCCCTCACGCTCTCTGTAATGATGCCGGGGACGAAGTGATGTCATATTCCAGCTCCCGGCATCATTAAACAGAGCAAGGGATCAGAAAGGGGCTGCAGACAGAGTACTGCTCCCTCGCACGCCGCCTACAATGCCCCCTGCAGGTGGCCAGCTCTATGCTGCCTCAGCTGGCCGTCTCCATGTTCCTCAGGGCGGCAGAGCTGGCAAATCCCAAGCACCAGGGCAAGATTTCTAGTCGCTGTGGCGACCTGGGATTTGACGAGCCCTGAAGTAACATGCAGTGGCGGAACTACAGGGGTCGCTGAGGTTTCTCTTGGGCCCTTTGTGTTCATCACCGAGGGCCCATGAGCTGGCCGGCTGGCCACTTTGAGGCTTTCCTAAGGCGGGCAGCTGTGGGCAATGGAGGCAGTCGTTCGAGGGAGCTGCGATCTTCCCGCTCTGCTCCCTTGCGCACCCTCCTGTGAGGTCAGGATATGAATGGGTAAGGCACCACTAAATGGCGCACGAAGGAGTAGAGCAAGAATTGCCTGAAGATTACAGGATCATAGCAGATCCAATGGACTGCAGGGAAAATATCCACTTCAGCTCTGTCTGTCAGTATGTGAAAAATCAGTGAGTAAGTGTGAGTGTCTATCAGAGAGTATTAGTCTAATTCTAAAAATACAAGGCATGTTCATAGCCACAAAAAGCCAACTGAAAAAAAAATGATACATTTCATAAAACATCTGGTGTGTCACATCAGAATACATTATCTGCAGAAGTGAAATGCCCATTATGTTTGGTTCTAGTCATCTTTATCTGTAAATTCAAGATCGGTTATTTAGGTACCTGAAAATAAAGCTTTGCTAGTTAAAAAAAAAAAAAACGGCTCCAATATTAAAAGCAAATTTGTCAAGCCCTGATCTATACACTAAAATTGCTTCATTAAGGTAATGCTTTGGTGTACAATGTATCCCTTTAAGTAATAAACACCAATGTACGGGCCATTGTGGGTGAATTGCACTTTCAGCTCAGATCCTTATCTCCACATTAGCATTTGTTACCAAGTACACCTCCAGATACTGGGAGGTTTTTTTTTTTTTTGTTTGTTTTTTTAAATCAAGCTAGGAACTGCGAAACATCCGACCTGCAAACACACAAAACCACAAAACCACATACAACAACAACTACATTCCAACTCAAGGGTCTATACAATATAAACAGGGAGTTCCGTGCGGACATGTAAAAGATGCAGGCCATAACAGAGTTGGGCTGGGGGGAGAGTTATTGTTTCAATTTGTCTATTGCGCCCAATATTTTTACAAGCTAATTGTCAAATCACAAAGAACAGACATTCATTTTGGTTGAAAACGCTGTCAGAGTATTATCTTGCAGTAATAAAAAGTAGCAGGTTTTACTTACAGAGTTTATATGACATTTTTCTTC
Source organism: Pelobates fuscus (assembly GCF_036172605.1). Classification (NCBI taxonomy): domain Eukaryota; kingdom Metazoa; phylum Chordata; class Amphibia; order Anura; family Pelobatidae; genus Pelobates; species Pelobates fuscus. The sequence goes on from NC_086319.1 coordinate 334,222,895, forward strand.
ATAAACGAATTCCCTTTGACACATGTTTATTTGTGGTTTTAACACACCAATAGTCAGATTGTAACCACTAAGGACAGACAACCTCCCCAAAGCTAAGAGCTCATTCGGTAACTAGAGAGAGTATGGTGCAGCATGAATGTTAAACTATTAAGAGACACAATACAAAAAGCACAGACTGAAAAATACAAATATATAAAAAAAAAAAAAAAGAAAAAAAAATACACAAAAAGGCAATACTGCATGGAAGGTGAAACACACTGTGGCAGTAAAGCAGCAGTGTCACAATCCCATTCTCCCCCTCATACCTCTGCAAAATGAACATTTCATAGAGATGGAATCTTTATGAAATACACATAGACTGTGTTGGAATTTCACTGAAATTTCAACCAAATTAAAAGATATATACTAAGGCAAAGTAGGTACTAATTTGTCCCAGCATTTTTCCTACACCTGACATTTCTAGACACTGGGCTACTGCTGTCTAGAATCGTTAATACCCCAATCACCCAATCATCACCAGTGACAGCTGCAGGGAGCTGGATCTGTCCATGGAGGATCCCGCGGGACCCTACATAGACCTCAATGTGGTACTCTTGCGCATGATTCTGTGCCAGGAGCAGAAGAGGATCAGCAAGAATAAAATGGCAGCACCCGTGAGGTACAGATTCAGGTAAGTTAAATTTACCATTGCCTGCTCCCCACCAGCCACCAAATTATGCCAAGTGCCCACATGGTGACAGTGCTATGCACAATATGCTGATACTACTCAGTGTGTATCCCTTACAGGGACACTATAGGCACTCAGACCACTTTATCTCATTGATGTGGGAGCGAATTAGGAATAGCAGCACACGAAAAGGACTTGGGAATTGTTATAGACAACAAACTATGCAACAATGTGCAATGTCAATCAGCAGTGGCTAAGGCCAGCAAGGTATTGTCATTCATGAAAACGGGCATTCATTCTCGGGATGAGAATATCATTTTGCCTCTTTATAAATCACTGGTAAGACCACATATTGAATATGCTGTGCAATTTTGGGCACCTGTTCTAAAGAAGGATATTATGGCACTAGAAAAAGTGCAGAGGCGGGCTACAAAATTAATAAAAGGAATGGAACATATCAGCTATGAAGAAAGGTTAACAAATTTAAACCTATTTAGTTTAGAAAAACGTCACCTGAGAGGGGATATGATAACATTATACAAATATATTCGGGGCCAATACAAACCACTGTGTGGAAATCTATTCACAAACCGGACTTTACATAGGACACGAGGCCATGCGTTTAGACTGGAAGAAAGAAGATTTCGTCTAAGGCAAAGGAAAGGTTTTTTTGTTTTTGTTTTTTTACTGTAAGAACAATCAGGATGTGGAATTCTCTGCCTGAAGAAGTGGTTTTATCAGAGTCCATACAGATGTTCAAACAGCTATTAGATGCATACTTGCAAAAACAGAATATTCAAGGATATAATCTTTCAATGTAGGGTAATAACTGCTTGATCCAAGGATAAATCTGACTGCCATTCTGCGGTCAAGAAGGAATTTTTTTCCTAGCTTGTTGCAAAATTGTGCTTCAAACTGGGTTTTTTTTGCCTTCTTTTGGATCAACAGCAAAAAAACAAATGTGAGGAAGGCTGAACTTGATGGACGCAAGTCTCTTTTCAGCTATGTAATTATGTAACTATGTGTACTGGGCACTGTGTCCCTGTCACACGTAGTCCTGCAATCTAAAACATTGCCATTGTCCATTAAATTAGCTTAGGAAAGCATTGAGTTATTGCCTAATGCGTTAGGGATGGCCTAATGCACTCGTCGCGCATGTGCATTAGTCCCCTCATCGGATGATGTCAGAAGGCCGACGGACCTCGAAGCTGGAATCTGGTAAGTGTTACAAGGTGTTTTTTTTTAACCCTTGCAATGCCGGGGATTGGGGGCAGAGGTAACTATAGTGTTATGAATACAGATTTCTCAGCTGCACCAGGACATGCATGCCACTGGCAGGCCAAGATTAGTGAGATTTGCACTCCCAGGCTGCAATTGTCACCATGAAAATGAACATGTCACTGAAAACATTTTTCACCATTTATTAGATGTACCCCCAATGAAAACATGGAACTATTTTGTCTGCATTACTTCTACAGGGTTACA